>NC_088643.1:51353605-51454105 GCF_964019385.1 Sycon ciliatum
CGAGCATAGCAATGAGCTGTATTGCATTCATAACTGGGATACGAATGCATAAAACAACCCATTTGTGCATATTTCTGCTGGCCTTTTGAAAACGCACTGGAAATCGCAACATGCACTCCAGTAGCAGCATATTTTAAATACCAACTTCATCACAAAACTACAGTCCATTCAGAAAAAGATGATATCCTAGCTTTTGGCCATAAATGGGTCAAATTTTGAGTTTTCGTCGCAATTTTTTTTGGCAATCCCCCATGGAATGCTCTTCCAATTGTGTTTTTGAAGTCTATTTCTCCAAAGAGCAAGCCATAACAAGAATAGGATTTCGCCAGGTTTTGCCCCCAAAGCACTGAACTGGGGAAAAGCCAAGAAAATCCAACCCGCGCACTCCACTTGCAGAACAGTACATTTGCGGTTCAAATCCCAGTTGAGGTACCTTTTTCGGACCCTTTTCAATATCGAATCTCGCGGCACTGGCAAAATCACCAAACACGGGAGCTCTCCAGAGCCAGCGCTCATCTTTTTCTGAATGGCCTGTAATGTACACTTCAGTGCTGCTCTAAGTAATACATAACTAACACGCACGCACACACACAGACATCCATATGTGCATACGCATACGCATACACACACACACACCTCAGACCTCAGACCTCAAGCCTCAGACCTGCCCATCGCGGAAGCGATGATAGCGAACAGCTATGTTAGACATAGCAACTCGTGCTGGGATTGCACCATTCAACAGCTTGCAAGGCTGAAGAATTGACCGCCACTATTTTTAGCCTGGTATCCACCACACAGCTGATTGAAGTGACTTTTTCTGGCCAGCGAATCCCTATTTTTCATTTTTCCATTTTTTTCATTTTTTTTCTTTTCTTTTTTCTTTTTCGACATACACACACACCACACCACATAATCCGGCATACACTGGCTGTTGGTAACTACCCAGGAGAATGAAAGAAAAGCTAGGAGAATGAGAAAGAAAAGAAAGACGGACGCACACACACACACACACACACACACACACACACACACACACACACACACACACACATGATTACATCACGTGGCATATTGAACGGCATGCCTAGCTTCCTGCTTGGTAGCCTATGACAATAACACGTACTACACTGTACCATAAAGTATAGCGAGAGTGCCCCACCTTGATTTAACAGTCAGGGAAAGGAACATCGTATGACAGAGTGTGCCTAAGTTTGCATGGCCTGAGAACCATTGAAAATAGCTATGGTGACCCTTATTAGTTAGCATGTTCTTGTGTGGATCTCCCATTCGCTCAAAAATAACCTGTGTACAGATTGACTGCACAGTGTGCAATGCGTGTGCAAGGTACGTGCTGTATGACTCACAACAGGACACCACCTCCGAAAACACGACCAGAAAGAGAGGTGGCGGTGGTGCGCTCTTGTGGTACTTCGATATACACTCATATCCCTCTCAACCGGACCTCGAAGTTATGGGCACTTTGGTCCACCGGGCACCCTACGGGTAGTTTCAGTGGAAATATTACTACTCTTTTGCATTTTTTGTGGAAATGGTGACATATTGTGCCAGATCTCTTTAATGCCCTTCCCCATAGAAACGTATGTGACTCAGAGTTAGAAACATTTCAACGGTTATGGAAAATGCCCAGACCTGGACCACCCGGATAAGCGGACAGATGAGTATATATACTACAGTCGATTCCACTTATAACAAACTCGCGTGCAGCGAATAACGCTGCGAATTTCGTGATGTAGCGACCCAGTGTCCATGTCCCTGTTTGAACCCGTTTTAAAATTGACCCTTTATATAGCGAACAGTTCTCATTTATAACTAACCAAATCTTGAAGGGCCTCACGTAACCTAAGTGCAATCATACTGTCATGGGCCACATGCCAGTCATGATGTGTTGCTTGTCTGATGTGAGTGTATATCAATTATAAAGAACTCCTTGTTTTTGGAGTAATTCCCCTGCACAATGGTGCTCCTTATATCAGGAGTCGACTGTATGTTGAAAGGTTCATGCAATTGCTCACCACTGATCTCTCGCGCCCTGCCTTGGATGTGGCACGCTTCTCCTTCGGTGGCCACGGCATTTCGGCCACGACCAGTTTGTTGGGATCCTTCAGTAAGAGACCGAGGCTGCTCATAAACGGATCCTTCTCGGTGTTCACAGAAGACTGCGCTGCCAGGCCGTCCGTGGGCTTGGGAGTCCGTGCAGTCGTTGGCTTGCCATTCTTGGCTGGTTTCACCTCGGGTGGTGACAGAGCACCATCAGCTGCAGTGGACATTGCAGGATCAGCAGCAAGTTCTCCCTGGCTATCCTGGCTCGATTCTGGAGATTGCAGACTAGGCGTGGAATTGGGGGTCTGGTATGGACCTTCATCCGAGAAGGGTACCCGTTGCTGGATAAACTCCCAGATCCACTCCTTGTTTTGCTTGATGCACCACTTGTCACTGTTGGTAGGATCGCATGTAGCATCATTGCGTACGCACGTACACGACACACAGCACACAAATACGCCGCCGATTAAACCAGTCTGCATAGTTATTCCTGTAGTCAAACTGCGCGGGATCACTTACTAAACGATTTGGACTACCAGCGCACAGCCCCTCATTATACATGCAATCATTGTGTAGATCAAGCTTTCAAGACCAGCATAGAAATCAGAGCCGTGTGGCAAACACTGAGATCTCCCCCGTCAGCTTTAAATCAATTGTTGGCTGCTCGGTGTGCACAGACCGGATTCCATAGATTGCGATTGAGGAATGAGAAGCATGCCAGTGCCAATGATGCAGTCTTCAACTCACTATGCTTGAGGGTACTCTGGCAACCAAGCACTCAGCATGTGCATAGCGGAGAAATAGTGTGGATCCGGGAATTCCGTCTTGAAGCGTGCATACCTGTAGCACGGCGCAGTCAAGCAAGACCAAACATGGAACAAGCAGTCAGTGGTGCGACTCAAGGGGAGCCATGACCGAATACAACTCAAGCTGATACCAATGACACCCACAGGCAGTCAGGGCCCAAGTGCAGAAGATAAAGCACACAGCACCTTCAGATAGCATTACTCTGAGTCCAGCCCCCCCCCCCCCCCCCACACACACACCCAGCATAGATTGGGCGTGTCAGGGCAAACCTGCTTGGAAACGAGCGTTGAATTTCACCGCGTGCTGTCGCAGACTTACTCTAGGCTAGCAATCTTCAGCAGCGCCTTGCTGAGTATAATAGGCCACAGCTCGGTCAGCAGTGGTGTGACGGGCAGCAGTAGCAAGTTGTCCTCATTCACAGGCAGTAGGTCATCCACAATCACCTTGCGCCAGTGTCCCTAGCAAACGGGGCGCACCAACAACAGGCACATGATACACATTACCACGGTCACAACAACAGTCACATGTTACACGAGGTTGCGCACAACGAAACTTCGTAAGATTTCGACCGTCCGGGTTCAAGTAACGAAAGTTGCTACGAAGATCCGTCCAAACGCGACCGAAACAGAGCAGATCTACGAAAATATTTTTCGTCACCTGGAGTACTGAACTACTGATATTTTACAACTCATTGTCTCGACTCTTCGCACCCGCGCGGCCGTCGCGTCAACCCACTACGAAAAAGTTCACACGTCGTGCGCAACCTCATGTTTTACGAATATTCGTTAGCTTTTTTCGTTAAAAAATTTCGTTACGGTGCTACGAATTTTCGTTGTGCGCAACCTCTCTAATACCGTGGTGCGGAGACTCCCCTAGGAACACGGCCGGGGGGAAATTGGGCCCAGTAGCCTATATTTTATTGCTTCAAAAATCTCACAAGACAAATCTATTTGTGACATGGAAATTGTGAGCACAAGTTACGCGATCGAGTCCACCAACTAAACCAGATTTTGAACAGTTAGACGTGCACAATCTAGCACAAACCGACAAGGAGTACTCACTACTGAGACATTCCACGGCATGAAAGTCAGCTTGAGCACTGCTCGATAGCATTTTCATCTCTGATAATATTGAGCCTCCCAAGTTGGGTGGTTGTTGCTTTGCGTTGTCGAAATGTGGTTTGACCCTTCTGTCTGGTCTTGCCGGCCCGTCATCATACCAGGCCAGCATTCCATGAAGCCTTGGGATGTAGCTTGTGCTCGGCTCGATGGCGCTCGCCTTCCCCTCTTTGGAATCAGCACTAATATCCATGAACCGTCCAAGTTGGAAGGCCGTTGGTTAGCGCTATCGAGCAGTGCTGAAGCTGACTTTTGGAATGTCTCAGTACGAGTACTCCTTGTCAGTTTTTTGCTAGACTGTGCACGTCTGACTGTTCAAAATCTGGTTTAGTTGGTGGACTCGATCGCATAACTTGTGCCCACAATTTCCATGTTACAATTTTTTCCTTGGCTCACCATCTGAGGGCAAAATTATTGGTACGGCTTTGGTCACACCTGCCGCACCAGTTCCAACACCCCTACAACGCACACACTGTGTGAGTCTCAACACCCCTACATTCAACACCCCTACAACACACACACACACTATGTCAGTCTCAACGCCCCTACAACACACACACTATGTCAGTCTCAACACCCCTACAACGCACACACTATGTGAGTCTCAACACCCCTACAACGCACACACTATGTCAGTCTCAACGCCCCTACAACGCACACACTATGTCAGTCTCAACTCCCCTACAACGCACACACTATGTGAGTCTCAACTCCCCAACATACATAATTCGTGTGACAGGACTCAGATAGATACTGCTACAGGTACTACTATAGACACACAGAGTTATACTACGCGATATACTTCCAAACATAAAGTGCACAGAAGTAGCAAAGCTCGCTACGATTCTTGCAAGACACATCCAGTCAGCCTTGCCGGAGACGAATGAAGTGTGAGAAGGAAAGCGACAAACTACCTGGCCACGCTGATTGCCTGCAATGGAACCAATCTATTTTGAGCATGAGAGGCTATTTGCTCCCACAGCAAGTTGTTACATGTACCTTGAATATGACCATTGTTTTAAGCCTGACACGCCTCCATTATGAGTGCAAAGCACGGCTGTACAATACTGAGATGACAATACCGTATGCCAATTACCTACCAGCCAGAACAGCCTGACGGCGTACTTTCCACTTGGGTTGTACTGAGCGGTGGTGCTACCCTTGGGCCGCGGGTAGATATGATCCCACGGCCGCCAGTTGTCCACTCCGAACCGCGGCGGCTCTAGTGACACTGGCTGCTTGGCAGTGGACCGTCCTGCCGGGGTTCCTGTGCCCTTGGACGGCACGGCCTCAGCGGGTTTGCCGCAGCACAGGGATAACTTGAACATCAGCTGCAGCTCAGTGATCACCGCGCTGAGGATCTGTATAGCAGGCA
Organism: Sycon ciliatum; assembly: GCF_964019385.1. Classification (NCBI taxonomy): domain Eukaryota; kingdom Metazoa; phylum Porifera; class Calcarea; order Leucosolenida; family Sycettidae; genus Sycon; species Sycon ciliatum. The sequence goes on from NC_088643.1 coordinate 51,358,967, forward strand.
TGATCATACAGGGAACGTGCAGTTCGATACGCGAAATCATCATCTTGATTTTTGTCCAGCGTTTGTGTGTGTATGCATGTGGCAGGGGATGCCCGCTGATTGCAATATCTGAAAACATTCTGATACAAAACACAAGCATTGTCATGGCAAAGGGCCTTATGATGTTTGCACATTATGATAATCGTGGCGACTCAGGTCGGACGCAATCAGTCCGGTTGATCAGGCCATGACCGGACCAACGCTTTGGCCGCCAAAGGGTATTGACTGCTGAAGAGGTCACATGTACCTGCCTAATCACATGCAAAGCATGAACGATGGCTATGAAAGGCTATGTGGAATATGGTATGGCCGGACCAATCAGAAACTGCTTCAACCGGTCCCGTGGCCGTCTTTCATAGCGGTCATAACAATGGCTATCCTTGATATTGTCCATGCCAATTATTCTACAATGGTGACTCAATGGTGACTCAATGAAGGGGATGAAGGTGTGATGCAGAACAAGCCTGGAAGAAGCCTAGCGTGAAAGTAAGAAAGAATAGAGGTGTTGGGTGAAGGGAGGGGGGGGGGGGTAGATAAGAACAAATGTAGACAAGGAGCCCACTATGAAAGAGAGAGAGAGAGCGCATTAGCTGCACTGCACCAAAGCTCTAATGCACACACTCAGACTGATTGGATTGTTCGCTATGCCCACTCACCGGGTCGTGTAGCAAGTGCGTGTTCTGCATAACCAGGTCACATGTGTCCATGTTGTCTGGTGATATCACAACTGGCGGACCCTGCAACGGACACGAGTCATCGCACCGAGAGCGCATACAATGCTTCAAGACCACACTAATATAACTAATATAGTAGCATGCTAAATTGATACACTAACACATTGATGCACCAAAAGGCCTATGACCAAGCAGTATCAGCATCATGATTCATGAGTTACTGCGCCTTTTCTACAACAATATAGCCTATTATAGGTACAAACACCAGAGAGCATAGCGGAGTTAATGTTAACTGTCACACCACCATGCTAAGGGCACATTTAAAAGCAACAGGGCTACTTCCAATCATTTTAAAAGCTTGCATTTCTTGTGTGTTAATTGCCTACTGCAAAGCCACCCAAGCAAGCAGAGACTGACAAAAATTACATGTACGAGTATAGAACCAGGTCATACATCACTTAATCCCGCATTCAAACTTGTACCTTATCAGCCAAATACGCCGACGGTCGTTTCCATGTCACATTCCCATTTTCAAGCCCGGGCGGCAAGACAAAGCGGTCGCTGGGTGGATCTTCATACAAACCCTGAAAGCAGAATGAAATCGGCGGTGCAAGGGCAAGAATCTATGAAACAAAAATGACTTTCAATGCTGGGATAGATCTAGATACAAAACGTGTAGGATATTGACTTGATCAAGTGGTGAACATCAGCTCAGCAATCAGCCAGAAAATGTCCAACCAGTCTCTTCATTCTTGTATCAGATTTGCAAATAGAATGCACCCGTGCTACGAGGAATGACTTGCATGCTGACAGTGATACTGATGGGATGTGAGATGCCGTTCAACATGCAAGGCAGGACATCTGTTGCCTGTACTTTTCAGACTCAGAAGATTCCATAAATGAAGTTGGCAAGTGTCAAGACTCACCGATGGTACAGCCGCGAAAGGCGTTGGACTCTTGGCCTTATCCTTGGTAGTCTTTCCAGGAGAGAAATCCTATAATGCACAGTATCACAGAGCCATCTATTATTGGCCAATCAAATCCATACATTTACCCATAACAAGGTTGAAGAGCATCATGTGTGGCAAGTGCATCCTCGGCCTACTGGATGCACATGCTGTGCTGTGTGCTGTCTACATCGCTAGCAGTTGATAGCCCTACACATGTGAGCAAATATCAAACAAGCACATCTTCACAGCTTGGGGAGTTGGGCATCTGTTCTTGCTCGGCTATTGGCGGCTCCGTTTTGCCTGAGTTTGTATACGAGTATGTGGCATTTATACATGAGACATTGTCTCAATGAAAGCTTGCAGTTGCAACTCCTCCATAGCATTAACATCTTCTGCAAGATTTCTGACTGGCAATCGTATTCTACTGTAAGAATGGGACAGGGTGCGTACAGTCCGGTAGACATCATTGCATTGCTGTCTCACAATTTCCAACAAACACTCGTCGCCGACCTTGCTCACACTCACCCATTTGAAAAGAAATGACCTAAGGTTCACATGACGATGTTATCCGCAGTTGTCCAACACTGACAACTCGATTACAATAATATATTGGTGAGTTACAACATGCAACAGTTAGCACAAATCGTATATGTAACCCTTCGAGGTCCTTTCGTTTAAAAAATCCGTGGCGCTCCATCCGAGTTAAATCCACTCACCCATTTCTCTGCTGCAATATCTGCATCACTCCAGTATGGCCACACGTCATACTTGGTGACAGCATCCGGCTTGCCGATGCTCAGCCTAATCAACATCATCAACATCAACACCGGCATCAGCAACTTAGACACACACATTTAAACAGGGGCATCGGAAGGTATTTTAGTGTGGTATGGTCAGCCATCTGAAGTATAATTTGCTTGTGGAGGAGGGGTGGCTAAGCCGGAAATTTTGGAAATTTAGAGCCCAGATCAGTGTATTTTATTGATTCACGGGGGGGGGGGGTACCTGGGGCAAAAAGTGGTGCGGTCAATACCATAGTCACCGTACCGTGTCCAACGCCCCTGCATTACATTATTACATTTTGCCGTTTCAACTCCCTCAAATTTATGAATAGTACGTGAATGAAAGATGAACAAGACAAGCAGGCTACCATATTTTCCTTCTTTCTAGTAAGTTTCTACCATATACAATGTACACAGCCCCAGCAGAACCGGTGCGGATGGCCAGGCCGTGGTAGAACCAACATGTTGGCCGCCAACGTGTGTTTACTGCTGCGGAGGTCATGTGACTACCCTCCATATCATGTGTATACCCTCCATATCATGTGACTACCCTCCATATCATGTGACTACCCTCCATATCATACTCAGTCACGATGAAAGGCTAGGTTGTGTGGCCAGGCCAAACTGCTTCCACCGCTCCACAACAGTGATAAGTGTCGCATATGCGGACAGCACCTACTCACACCGTAATCAAAGTATTCGCGCCAGGCGCGAATTTCATGTGGTGTACAGATTACCCGGAAGGGACTTGCTGGGTGTTCGGTTGGCCTGGTTGACCACCTCAATGGCAGCATAAGATTTGAAAACTGGTGATTGGTTTTGGTCTTTTGGAATCTGCTTTTATGGCCAGTTCATTGGGACATCATTCCAGAAACCCCTACATACTTACCGATACCCCCACCCCCAGTTACCCATACCAGAAGAGCTCGTCAGCGACAAACAGGGAAACGAAGCTCCTCTATTATTATTATTGATTGACAATAGGTTATCCCTATCAAACCAATATATACCCAGCCAGAAAATTAATAGTTCTGAAGATCTGAGGGTGCAACTCGATAGCATTATCAGGGTCAACTCATTTATTAGAGACAGGACAGTAAACATTCGTAGCCCTTACTCGCTATGGGATGGAGTCTTGGACAAAGCCGCTGCAGCTGCTTTCTCCTTTTTCACAGCTTTCACTGCTTTAGCGGCCATTGAATAGAGTGCAACTAGCGGCTCCTGGCACTCATGGGCTCTTCGCCAGCAGTAATTCCTGACATGCACACGTTTGGAGAGTCCGAAGAAATTGTCTTCGTAACTGGGGCACCCAACCGGCGATACGAGTACTAATATTCCACGACTGGTATTCTCAACTGCAGTCGGCTCAGAATCTGGGCCTGATGACCTCACCTAACCGTTATTAACAAAATACGATTGATCCACAGCCGCGACACTATTTCCAGTTACACTTGATGATGATTTTATCAATCTAAAATTGTCACTCTGCGATCCACTGACTTGAAAAGTTCCGCGGTGCACCGGTGGCTTATTGACCAGGTTGACCATGTTGACAGCTACAGCGCGCAGGCCGGCTGTGCATGTGTGTATGAAGGTTTGGCTGCTGGGCGCCGCATAGTCAAAAACAAGTTGTCATGGGTACTGGCTTTACCTGTTTACAGAACAACACTGTCAACAGGGAAACAACAACATAACAACAGGCCGGGACTGGGAGAAGTAACCATGGTAACGTACTGTAACTCGTTAGTTACTGCTTAGTTAGTCCAGTGCTGGCAACTGAAATCCAACCCCCTGAGCGGTGCGCTCACATCGCAAAGAATGTGAACCCACCGCTCAGGGGGTCGGATTTCAGTTGCCAGCACTGTAGACTGTAGTACTAGTACTAGTACTAGTACAAACTAACATCGACGTGTTACTTCCCAAGACCAAGTCCATCACTGGCATGGCGCCATTACATCAAACCAGGAAGTCGGAAACTAATGACATACATATGTATGTGCCAGTATTTGGCGACTCCCTGATTCAGACGTCCAGACCAAGGCAAGAGTACACTTGAGTACAATCAACCATGAAATTATAGGTACTGGACCTTACTCGTGTTCTAAAAACCTTACTAGGCGATGGCATAATTGCAAAGGTGATTCAGATGTGCTTCAGCGCCGTTTCTCTTCTCCTTTTGCGTCCATCTTTCTGCACTTTTTTCTCCCCTCCTCCTTCTCTTTCTGCCCTCTCCTCATCTAAGTCGTCTCCTTGTGAGAAGGCAACATTGCCTGTGAGAAGGCACCATTGCCTGTGAGAAGGCACCATTGCTTGTGAGAAGGCACCATTGCCTGTTTGCCTGTTTGCCTGTTTGCTTGTTTGGTTGAACGACTATAAATATAAGCACAACAACAACAACCTTTTTCTTGTGCGGCTATCCGTACGTTCTGTGTCTCTCCAGTCTGTGCCTCTCGCCCCGTGTCTCGCATTCTCTCTCTCTCTCTATCTCTCTCTCTCTCTCCCTCTCTCTCTCTCTCTCTCTCTCTCTCTCTCTCTCTCTCTCTCTCTCTCTCTCTCTCTCTCTCTCTCTCTCTCTCTCTCTCTCTCTCTCTCTCTCTCTCTCTCTCTCTCTCTCTCTCTCTCTCTCTCTCTCTCTCTCTCTCTCTCTCTCTCTCTCAATCTCTCTCTCTCTCTCTCTCTCTCTCTCTCTCTCTCTCTCTCTCTCTCTCTCTCTCTCTCTCTCTCTCTCTATCTATCTATCTATCTATCTATCATATCTATCTCTCCTACTTTAAGTTGATAACCCTCCATCTGCCCCCCCCTCCCTCATCTCTCTTTCTCTCTCTCCCACTTTAACCCTCCATATGCCCCCCCCCCCCTCCCTCCCTCATCTCTCTCTCTCTCTCTCTCTCTCTCTCTCTCGCTCTCCTACTTTAAACCCTCCATCTGCCCCCCCCCTCTCTCTCTCTCTCTCTCAATCTCTCTCTCTCTCTCTCTCTCTCTCTCTCTCTCTCTCTCTCTCTCTCTATCTATCTATCTATCTCTCTCCTAATTTAAGTTGATAACCCTCCATCTGCCCCCCCCCTCCCTCATCTCTCTTTCTCTCTCTCCCACTTTAACCCTCCATATGCCCCCCCCCTCCCTCCCTCATCTCTCTCTCTCTCTCTCTCTCTCTCTCTCTCTCTCTCTCGCTCTCCTACTTTAAACCCTCCATCTCCCCCCCCCCCCCTCTCTCTCTCTCTCTCTCTCTCTCTCTCTCTCTCTCTCTCTCTCTCTCCTACTTTAACCCTCCATCTGCCCCCCCCCCTCCCTCATCTCTCTCTCTCTCTCTCTCTCTCTCCGGGACTGTGTGTGTGACTATGCCTCTCGTTCCTTGAACCCTGCGTTTCCACTTTCCGAACTTCTGTCTTTGCCACCCCTGTTCTGTGACTATCCTTCACTTCGGCCTCTTTCCTGCCATTCTTTCTGGGCCTGTTTCAATTCCTTCAACTCTCCTTCTTTTGTATTTTTCTTGAGTGTGTGCTCCTATCCTATCGTGTGGGCGCATCACTGAGAGCGGTGACCATGGTGACGAGGCCAGAATAGCAGAGAGCGCAAGGAATGGCTCGCTCTGCAGTTGACCCAAGGGTGTGGCAATAGCAAGACTGCCCAGAGAGACCATACATACTGTCCATAGGTGCGCATACGCTCACGCCAGTCACGGTATTATTGTATTTGAGACCTATGTCCTTAGTAGAGAACGAGTAGAAGGGTGTAAATGGGTACATCAGACGGAAACATGATTGTAGTGGTGAGAATGACGTCATGTATGTGCGTGTTGGCACGAACACTGGGAAGCATCAATAGAATACTGCAGCTGGGCGTCTGGAAAAACAGTATCGAAGTGTAGACACGACCACACACCTCGCCATGCAAGACAACCCATCATGCCATGACGTGTGCCCAGGCCTGGGGTTGGGTTACGTTTCAACTTTCAACCCACCTCCATGTCTTCAAAGAGCTAGTGTGGATCAGGGTAGTGACTAGTGTGGTGTTGGAGTGGTGTGGATCAGGGTGGTGTGGATCAGGGTGGTGTGGTGTTGGAGTGGTGTGGATCCGGGTGGTGTGGTGTGGATCAGGGTGGTGTGGATTAGGGTGGTGTGGTGTTGGAGTGGTGTGGATCAAGGTGGTGTGGATTAGGGTGGTGTGGTGTTGGAGTGGTATGGATCAAGGTGGTGTGGTGTTGGAGTGGTGTGGATCGGGGTGGTGTGGTGTGGATCAGGGTGGTGTGGTGTTGGAGTGGTGTGGATCACGGGAGTGTGGATTAGGGTAGTATAGTATGGGTCAGGGTGGCGTAGATCAATGATTATGTGGTGTGGATCGGGGTAATGTGGAGCAGTGCAGTGTGGATCGGGGTGGTGTGGTGTGGATCAGGGTGGTGTGGTGTTGGAGTGGTGTGGATCACGGTAGTGTGGATTAGGGTAGTATAGTATGGGTCAGGGTGGCGTAGATCAATGTGGTGTGGATCGGGGTACTAATGTGGAGCAGTGCAGTGTGGATCAGTGTAGTGTGGATCAGGGTGGTGTGGATCGGGGTAGTGTGGATCGGGGTAGTGTGGATCAGGCTGCAGGGCAGTGTGTAGTAGTAGTGTGGATGAGTGTAGTGTGGACCATGGTGGTGTGGATCAGGCCATTCAGGGGACCGCCGGTCCGGGAGTTTGCAGCTTCCCCAGGAGGATTTATGGAAACACACCACCAAAACGTGATTAGGCGTTTTGGATTTCTTAGCGTCTACTTGTGAAATTCCGCCTTGAATCTTTCCCACGTAGGTGCTAAAGGGAAATAGAAGCTAGAAGGTACGTCGACATAGGGCCAGGGGGCAGTGGTGCCTAATTAGTACGTTATTACATGAAGGTATTCGTTTTACAGTTGACACAGGGTAGTAACGATCATACGCAGGACCTGAATCATTGAATGAATGCAGGTGACCTGGACATCACCAGATAACTTTTCTTCAACAACTGACAAGCTTCGCCGTCAAAGCCTCTTTGCAGAGTGTACAGGTTTGTCGGTCCGCATGTGATCTTGGTGATGTGACGCCATGTGCATGCCAGAGAAACTGGGAGAAAACATCGCGGGACATAGCCTACAGGGGCTTTGGAGATGATGACACCAACTTGTGAACAGAATGATGTAAATCTACGTCTAAATAATTATAGCCTATTTTAGGACTAGCCTGCAGCTGCAGCTGCAGTCTGCGCGGTGTTTTATTTGAATGTGTATAAGAAAATGAGGAGAGGCGAAAAGGACACTCATTGACGAAGGTGTGTGTTGCGGTGCGCGTGGAACCTCTGCTGATGACGGACCGATTTCGAGGCATGCACTGATCTACTGATAACGCAGAGGAACCGTTCGGCAAGGTAATTGTTCGCAACGCATCGACGTGCAAGTCTGCCATTGATGAAGAATGTTGTGTGTTGATGCATGAACAATATTTGCTTCTTTGTGGCTAGACGCCGCCATGTTTGATGAAATCCAGTTCACGCGCACCTACCGTACAAAAAACGCAACATTACAAGTTAGTTGTAACGTGTATGCTCATCTACCGGGATGTCTGCTTTTTGACCCAGTATCCAGGTTCGTGGGACTTTCCTTCCTGCATTGTTTGGAGATGTCATTCAAAGTCCCCGGTGTCACATGCTGAGTGAAGTACATGACGTACAAGTGACTAGACTGAGAAGGCAATGGATCAGTCCATCAATGAAAGCATATTCCAGAATGGGTGAGTAAGCACAGTGCCTCCGCAGATTGCATTTTTTCTCATCTCAAATGTTGTAGCTAATACAATATGGACTTGTAGTGGTTCAACTCTCTTGCATTGTTCCTCAATCATAGCCTAAACTGCATACTAGTAGATCTACATGTGTACTCAGCAATATGACATACTGCTGATGCAATTATACTGCGCATGTACTACAGCAGCTTGCCAAGAAATGAGAATATGACATACACGTTGCGGGACGCTCAATAACCACAGATTGCATTTTATTCTCATCTCAAATGCTGTAGCTAGTACAATCATATGTATTTGTAGCGGTTCAACCCTCTTTCATGTGTCATTTTTTAAACGTTTCTCAATGCAGTGGCCTAAACATTTCCCGGGAAATTGGGAATCTTGGACAGTTTGCGCAAGAAGTACAAGTACACCTCAGCAAAGGCCAAAGAGGTAAACTGTTCACAGGATCATTTTACCGTTTTGGGCTAAAACATTTTATCGTGGGCCCTTTCTAAGGGTGAGCAAATTAGCATCCCATTGCTTTGTAAGTTGCTAATCCCTTCCCACTTTGTGTACGTGCTCTTCATTTTCTTTTTCTCTTCTTCCGTGGTTGGTCTCACCCTCTCCTCAATTCAATTGGCTGTCTTGACATGCCACGAGGTGCAGAAATAAATAAATAAATTAATTAATTCCACTGCAACCCACGATCACGACTCCATTATTTTGTTTAACCCTTTAGGGGTCGAATTGTTTTGAGGATTGTTCGTCAAATTTGAGGCGGTATTAAAAAGTATCAAATAAGAACAACCGTTCACAATTACTAACATAACACCTATAATTTTCCAAACAAGGGCAGAAAAAGGAATCCAATAGAGAAAACCAGAGCTCAATCTGACAATGTGAGGTTGTCAGCCCTTGCTCTAAATGTGGGAAATGCTTGCAAAATGGACGGAAACCCAAAACCAAGGTCAGAACGGACCAAACAGATTGCCAATAGTCTCTGGTAATGTGATCTGTAGTGACAGAGTTGATCATAGTTTCCGACAAAGAGTGACAGAATGACCCAAATCTAAAACAGAATTTTACTGCACTCATGAGCTGGTGCATACTGAGACAGTTGAACGTCAACTTTTTCTTCGTGCCTGTACTGGCTGTAGTTCAAAACTTTTAGGTGCAACCTACCTAGAAAACACAGGTTTCGAGTAGAAAATTGTCTTGAGAATCGAATTGCTGAAAATCCAATAAAAAAAGCCAAAGAATTGGCGAAAATTGGTGATCAAAGCACTGCATGTGTGACATACGGATTAATCCGTACTATGACCCCTAAAGGGTTAATTCATTACAAAAAAAATTATCGTGCCCGTCCCCGAAGGGAACTCCCGACCGCTATCGCCCGGCAAACGCAACATTCACTACAAACCATAGAATATGCATCCATGGTATCCTTACTGCATTGTCTTGCAATGTTTTGAACAAAAAAATCAACCACTATCACTGGCTAAGTCATCCTGGGGTCATCCCCAGGATTCTGAGGATGGCCCTGGTCTGAAACCAATATTGGTTGATGTCTTTAAGATGAATTAATTACCCCCCCCCCCCCCTCCCCTATTCAAGACGAAACATACAGTCGTAGTTAGGCATTTCCCAAATCGGCTGGCTGCAAAATTTGCCCAAAACAATGATTTTGAAGAAATCACCGATCTTTTTGCCGAATATGCAATTTTCGCACTGAATTAGCCGAAAATTGATGTTTTGGTGCCTCTACAGCATGCAAATACTTGTACTTTCAAGTACAATTTCTGTAAGCATTATACAGCGAAAGGCGACTGCGACTTTAGGTATTTCCGAAATCGGTCAGCAGCAAAAGACGCCGAGATCAATGGCTGCCAAGAAATCGCTGATAATTGCACCGAACTTACAAATTTCGCACTGAATTTGCCGAAAATCGATGTTTCAGTGCCACTAACGTTATAGCGTGCATGCAACTGTACATCAATACTGCGAGCGTTGACTTCAAGTAATGCTTTGACAATGGGGTATCATACGTGTACCTACCATGGCCCTGATTTCTTCATTATCTTGCCGTTGTTAGTGGAATAGCCATCTTAGCCGTGCCCAATGGCTATGTTAATTTTCTGAGAGGGGGGGGGGGGGGAGTAAAAAAATAATTGGCCCACTTTAGGTCATGGAAACACAGACATACATGTATGCTTGTTTGAATTACGAGGGTATTGTTTCTTGGCCTCACATTGCTCGCTCCCCTACAGATGAACTGGCTAGGGCAGTGGTTCGTCTTGTTCGGCACAATGCGGGGGAGCACAATGCGCTGCAGATCATTATTGATCACATGGAGGAGACATGCATAAGCAGTCTGGTGCACGGCACCCTATCTTACTGGATTGCTCACACTGCACAGTGTGACTGCCATGGTGTTGACCTCTACAACATCATCTGTGCAGTCGACCATCGCTCGGCGCATCTATGCGAACACCTTTTGAAGGTAACATTACTCAAGTGCAAGTGTGGGCAGTACCTCTTAACCAGGCTATAGGTGTGTATCCTCTTGCCAAATTTATTGATGTGTGTAGTATCGTCGACTGTACTCTTCATTGCAAACATACATCAATATTCATTACATGCATTTCCAAAACATGAGTGTACTTTCCACTTTAAAAGGCATCCCTGTCGTCCAGGTATGACTTCTCCAGTGTATGTACCGGCATGTCCATGGGTACATGTTTAATTGCTGTTGTTCTACTGTTGAAATTCAGCTGGAGAGAAAACGGAAAGCAACTGTAGTTGAGCAGCCATCCGATGCCAACACGGAGCAAGAAGGTTAGTTCCGTGTGACGTGAACCAGAAACGAGTGGAGCAACCTTTTTACGAGATGCGTTGAGTGCGTCTGTGCATTTTCTGGATTTGAGTTAGATCAGTGTCTGAGACCAGCTTGAGAGCTGCTATATCCACCACTACCACCACTATCTACTAGAGTTGTAGGTCACGCCGCTGAACTGGTGCTTGTAAATGCAAAGAACTCTATGCTGGAGTGTTATTTTTAGAATCTGCCTCAGCGGCTCTTAAATTGGAGACGGGGCGACCAGACACGTACATGGCCTGCATTGAGCGCAGGGTGACAGAACTCTATCTCACACTCCTACTACTCTCCAGGTTTGAGCTGCACCACGAAATCTTGAGCCATGTTGACCTGTATGCGTGTAGAAGTCGTGTGCACTTGCACACACGGGATATACAAGCCGGGGTTGAACAGCAGAGTGCTTATATGTTGTTGTTGTTGTTTTTGTTGTTGTTGTCGTCGTCATTGTCGTTGCTGTTGCTGCTGCTGTTATTGTTAATTTGCATTCGAGATTCAAATGGGCAAATGTGTCCAATGACAGGAGTATGATGATAGAAATTAAACAGTGAGAATGATTAGTTGGAGAGTATTGCACTTCTATAGTACGAACCTATTCATTATACACCAGTGGTCACATCTGTCTTTGAGGCAGTGAGTCAGAGCGCTAGGTAAATTTCAGCTAAGTATTTTGCCCCGGTACTGGCAGTAGCCGAATATGCCTTGTACATGTATACACTGGATGCGGCGGCAAAAGCAGGGGACAGACCTGTGGTGTTGTTGTGACAGGTACGACGGCGATGGCCACAACCCTGTCACAATCCCCATCGCCGTCCCAGCGGTGGCTGGACCAGCACGCTTGCACCACAAAGACGGCGGCGGCGCTTGTGTTGACTGACATGAACCAAGCGCAGCTGGATGAGTACTACGTGAAGCTGTCGGGTGTGCTGGATGGCGATGATCAACGACGCTTGGCTAATATTCTCTTGCAGCAGCACTTCCCCATCGGTAAGACGGACTTTGAAATAGCCCTTGGTGGATAGTGTCGATAAAAAACTAAATTGACAACCGCAATCAATAAGACAAGCAGAATCGACATTTGTGTATACTTTATTCATCCAATGTAAAACGGTGGAGACAATGTGCAATAAAACGATGAAAATAGGAAGAAATAGTGTAGAGAAAAATTAGGATTCAAACAAGTTTTCGTACAGCACTCATCAGGAATCGTCGTTGTACAAAAGGACACTGAAACAAAATTGTTATTGTCTCCTCGCCGTTTGTTGAAAAATATATTGGAAGATTTTGGTTGGATTTTTCTGGTATGTTTCATGTTTCACATTATGTGGATAAAGAAATGGAGCAGAATTCAAGCAAGTCCCTGCCATAAGGTTTCAATGCATGGTTCTGCCAATTTGACTGCTTTTCGAGCACTGTCCACCAAGGGTTACTTTGGGAGCTATCATGTACCACAGCCATATTTAGTATACACTCCCATCAATCTGCCCTGGCCATGCATGGGAATACACACACCAACACACGCCGGTTTGACCCATGTGAATGGCATGCACAGTTACAATCTGTCAGAGATGTGTACCAGACACTCAGTTCTAATTGTTGTCAGTTAGCCCATTTCTGCCTTTTCTGGATGACTAGTTGTCAGTAGTTGAGTATCCGCTGTCTTGCCACTACTGTGCCTCCATTGCTAGGTTCCACAGCGGCCAGCAATGTGGCTCGTGAACAGAACTGCACTCCGTTCCAAGCAATGATGTCGCTGTGGCTCAAGAAGCAGCAGCCTCACGCCACTGGTGAGATGTACTGCGAGGCATTGGCCAGCTTCAATCAACGCTCGGCGCGGCTCAGTGCAATCATGCTGGGTGTCACCCTACCGTCAACAACGATGAGCTGACTTTGCAATTCTACAGCACCGACTTTACAATTATATTTTAATGACGGCATGTTCCTGTACGGTGCCCTTTGCACATCCTCAAAAGGTACACAGGAGTATGACCAGTCGCTACAATCCCCGTCTTGCTTTAGGCATACATGTTCAAGTAGGTGAAACAACTTCAAACAAGAACTATGTCAAACGCACAATATTATGAGATTCAGAACATTCTTGAATATATTTTACTACTAGCTTCAAGTCAACATTCTACACTCATATTTCAATTTCAAAGTTTAAGATGCTAACTAGTTAGGTGTTACAAAGATTGAGTGCATAATTATTATAATTATTTCAATGTTAAAATTCTGTAGGATAGAAATGATACAGAAGCGATTCAAGCATAACTCTCGGTAGGGCATCAGAAAACTTGAGATGTGAGATTGCAAGTTTTTTGTTGCTAAAAACGATTTTTTGCCCACTTGTGCATATGCTTTTATTGCCGAGGACAGCAATGGCATGACAATGTGGACACAGTTCAATTTAGCATGTACAGTGGTGTCCCATGTACTGTGACCGGATGATAGAAATCTCATGGCACAAAACAGCTCGTAGGCACCAACAGTACAATGCCCCTGGCCTGGTGGTATGGCAGACTCTGCATTCGGTCTGCATCTCGACTGACTGCACCAGACATGGCCAGTAACAAACCTCAGTATGACAGAAGGCTTGGTGACACTGCTCACCGCACGGCCGCCCGTTCTGCAATCACTACAGTGCAGCGCCGACTGACAGTCTGAGAACTCCCAGGCCGCCAGGCTGTCTAGTCGTCTTCGAGAGGTAGGTTGGGAAGCTGACGAGCTGGTCCAACTGGCGGTGGTGGGCGACGATTCTGCCCGGTCAGCCTTGCCAGCAGACGGGTGAATTCCCTTCCAGTCTCACTTGTATCGAGCGGGTAATGGAGTACATAACGACTGCCACCATGCAAGATCAATGGTATGGATGTATCTGGCTCATTGTCAAGCAGCAGCGGCACCACAGTAGCTGTGTCAGAGGCATGAATCAAGGAAACAAACAAACAAACAAAGTGCCTTGATCAGAACAGGGTAACCCCATCGGTAGGGAGGGTATGCACTGGGGAATCCTCATCGGTGGGGAGGGTACGAACTAACACATGATCACACGATATATTCAGAACTCCTGCATCTGATGTCAGTGCAAATGTTCATTTCAATATTCACAAACCCTCGGGCTCTAAATTCTTCGAATTATCGCACATCACAAGGCTGTAACCAGGTAAACAGCCAATCAACGAACTTGGAGAGCTTGCAGTGCTGCATTCTAAGCACAGGCCTACTCTTACTCTGTTGGGCTTTTTTGAATGCTCAATATCAAACATTGTTCATTAGTTTTTTTGTGGCACACACAGTTACCATATGTACTAGTACTGTACAACTGGGTGTGAGTACGAGGATGAACTTTGAAGTGCTAAAACTGTTTGCTTAAAGTGAACATTTTGCCTGGCTGCACAGGTGAAAAATTCTTACGGCGTCCGGTTCTGGAAATTCTCCTCGAAGCTGCTGAACTTAGGTACTTCGTCTGCAAGCTGGAGCATTTGTGGTCCGGCAGATGCCCAGCTGCTGATCCTGCGCTTGAGCATGCCGTTGCTGGAAAGAGGTGCTTGTTGCACACAGCCAGTACATAGTCGCATTGGCGAAACTCTTGCTCCAGCCAATCAGCCCAGTCACCGACTGTGTCCGTATCCATCTCGTACTGGTCCAGCCGTACGTCTACGCCTGCATCGCGCAGAGCATCAGCCAAGTTCAGAACCTACACAGGCCAGACAACCAATCAGACACAACCGTATACTTGTGTGAATGACTCTTAGTACGTCTTTGCTCAGGGAAGGCCCTGAAAACACAGTGTAGCACTGATGATGGCATACCGGTAGGGCAAGAAAGCAACACACTTCCCTCTCTGCAGCCATGAAGCAAGGGTGTAGCCAGGTCAACCGGCCACACGAATGACAAACTCAGCAGAAATCACACTGGGACCAGTGTGGTGTAGTGTCGTGTCCCAATACCTTTTCGTGCAATAACTCCACCCATTGTTGATCAGCAGTGGCCGCATACCCATCGTTATCATCCGGACACCGCTCGGCGCACGTCACACAGCCAAGTTCGGGGACAGCGGGCGGGCAGTAGCAGATGAGAACACGCCGTCGTCCTGCAGTGTAGACCAGTACAGCGTACATGATTATGCAGAGATTAGGGAGGTTTCGCTCTACGGAATTACGTATGAAAATAACGTATGTACTGCACGGAATTTTCATGCGTAAAAATCAGAGCTGTTGGGTTTCGCTCTACATGATTTCTCCACGACTGCTAAACATGCGTTGTTGCTTTGGAGACGAGTTGGCTGCATGCGCCCACCGTATGCACCATGAACCGAAACCGCGTTTTCCATGATATTATGCACGTGGTGTACGGTGTGTGTACCTTGTGTTTCGCGCGGCTTGAATGTTGCCATGGACAAATGCGAAAAAATTTCAAAAAGTCCTACGGAGGACCCAACGTAGGAAAGAGCTTTCCTACGGAAATCCGTAGAGAGATTTACGTATGAAAGTTGCCCTCGCTCCCCGGCGCGTACGACATACGGATTTTCATACGTAATTACGTAGAGCGAAACCTCCCTAATGTACATGTATACCGGCACATGTACATGATTATAATAAAGCAGGCCCGCCGGAACCGGTCCGGTTGGTTAGGTTATCACCGGACCAACTTTTTGGCCACCAGTATGTATTAGCTGCTGTGGAGGGCATGTGTTACCCGCCATGATATCACACACAATGTAGGAAAGGCTATACGGTATACCACTGCCAGACCAATCAACAACTGCTTCCGGCGGCTCTGTAAAGCATGCACCGTTTACTATCTGATGATCGGCAAAACCTGTGAAACTCTGAGTTACAGCAGAAGTGCTTTGATTCCTTCTTTCAAGTGCGTGCAAAGCATGTACATGCCAACACAGAGAAGAGGACACGGTGCACGGTGAACATGTTAAGACAGGGTAGTCATGCTAACTTGGGGTGTATGTTGATGACACATACCATGGACATGTACATGTATGGATGAAGAGAATGAGGATACGCATGGGTTCATCATGAAAGCTGGTAAGGACAAGTCTGCAACAGCCACCTTACAGGAAGCTTTGTGGCTTTACACAAGTTTATCACTGATACCGGTCGGCAGATGTGCCATCTGTTAGGGTTTCTGTGACTACACGCTCACACTGTACCTGGTTCAGGATCGACACTTGTACCTTCTGGCGGAATGTGCACACGGTCTTGTAGGCTGTCTCTACTACTTGCCACTTGCACAGGGTAAGGAGTGTGGCTGTGTTGAGAGCTGTTGCTAGACATCCGCTGCACACTGGCACCCGGGTAGTGCGTGTCCATGCCATTGCTGCCGTCGACAGTCATCGGCATTGGCACATCCTGACGGTTCAGGTACCCACCGTACGGGTTATGTCGGGCTGCACTCGTCTGTAACTGTTGCTGGCTGCACTGCCATGCTTCGCTTGTCGGAGCTGGGTCTGCTGTTTGTTGAGCCTGTGTTGCTTTTCTTTCTTCTTGGTATGGTCGTGTTGGTGAGGATGGCTGCTCACACGTCGGACAGTCCAAACCGGTTGATGTACTGGTACGTCTTGCAGAATGTGCGGTGGCAGCAGGCTGAGACAAATCTCCTGCATGGCAAAATACATGCATGGCACCCATCAATCGCACCCACTGTCTCTCTCTCTCTCTTTCTCTCTCTCTCTCAGCTGGCTAGCAGGTTGAAGAGGTTCCAGGGACGTCGGACACGCTACGTTCACTACGGTATTGACTGTATCACTATTTGCCCCAGTACAAATCAACAAAATACACGTATTTGAGCTCCAAATTTCAAAAAAAAACATATATCGGAGTGATCCCCTCCCAAAAAGCAAAGTGTGCCTCAGATGGTTGACCGTACCATCCTGAATTACCTTCCGACGCCCCCTAAGAACCATTAGGAATACATAGTACTTCAAAGTATATGTACTTCACACAGCGGGCACAGCCACTGGGTACTGTTGTAAAGGAAGATGGGCCAATGGGGACCGAGAATGTAGAAGAAACTCCTTGTAACAAACGACAAACTGCTCTCCCACAGCCGAAGAAGTGTGCACAGTGACAGGCACAGAACTTAATCATACCAACGCTTTCAATAGCAACACCGTTATCTCTTGACCAATTATGCATGCAATTAGCCTGTTCGACCATAAGCCTTGGTCTAGACCATAAGCCTTGGTCTAGACCATAACTATCACTGGAATCTCTGCTACTGTAGTATCCTATTGAAGAGCACGCCAGCAGTGGGAATGGCACTGAGAGAAGTGACAGTAATGGTTCTGAGTACTTTTGCTTATGCCTTGAAAAAGCATCATTATCTCTCGTCGGCGAAGTCACATTCACCGAGATGTCCACGCCCTGTGCCAGGACATTGGCCTGGATGCCTGAGTTGTTGAACACTGGCTGCGCTCCTGATGCATGACAGGCACAGAACTTAATCATACCAACGCTTTCAATAGCAACACCGTTATCTCTTGACCAATTATGCATGCAATTAGCCTGTTTGACCATAAGCCTTGGTCTAGACCATAACTATCACTGGAATCTCTGCTACTGTAGTATCCTATTGAAGAGCACGCCAGCAGTGGGAATGGCACTGAGAGAAGTGACAGTAATGGTTCTGAGTACTTGCTTACGCCTTGAAAAAGCATCATCATCTCTCGTCGGCGAAGTCACATTCACCGAGATGCCCACGCCCTGTGCCAGGACATTGGCCTGGATGCCTGAGTTGTTGAACACTGGCTGCGCTCCTGATGCTGCTGCTGCTCGATGCGCCATACCGCGATGCTGTACTGCACAACTGCATGGTAAAGTACAATATCCTCCTATTATGATAAAGGTTATGTAAACGATGTCATGCATGTGAATGATGCCATGCATGTGAGTGATGTCATGCAATAATTATGCCAAAACAGTATGGTTTTTTCCTCAAACTGATTGGGTATTCATGAAGTCATTCACACCGTTGGTAAGGCATTAGAGAGGTTAAAGGGGGAGTTAAGGCAAAAATTAAAATTTCACCAGTTGTAGTCTTCGGAGTGCTGAGTCGAATGGTCGTGGTCCGAGGAAGCTGAGACGCTCCCTTCCTACTTGAATCCCAATCGAACTCGCGCACTTCCACCGAAACTGGGTGACTGCGCCCTACTAGATGGGGATTTGTATGCAAAATGTCACTAAAAGCGCCATTTCGTTCTTATAAAAGCATGGATGACCGCGATTGGCTCATATGTTGTAGTCTTTTGGACGCTGAGTCGATTGGTTTTGGTCCGAAAAGGCTGCGATGCAGCGTTCCTCCTTTATTCCCAATCGAACATGGTTGAACAAGCGGCCACGTGCTCCTGCGTACACCAGTCACCTGGTCACCGTGCCTGCAGGGTACAACTTACTAGCCTCTTTGACCTTTTTTGGGTGCAGTCCTGTCACTCGAGTTGAACCTTGGTGTGAAAGTTGTCGCCTGCTGGCGTGGCGACCAGGTGATTTGGGCACCCAGGAGCACGTGACCGCTTGTTCAACCATGTTCGATTGGGAATAAAGGAGGAACGCTGCATCGCAGCCTTTTCGGACCAAAACCAGTCGACTCAGCGTCCAAAAGACTACAACATATGGGCCAATCGCGGTCATCCGTGCTTTTATAAGAACGAAATGGCGCTTTTAGTGACATTTTGCATACAAATCCCCATCTAGTAGGGCGCAGTCACCCAGTTTCGGTGGAAGTGCGCGAGTTCGATTGGGATTCAAGTAGGAAGGGAGCGTCTCAGCTTTCTCGGACCAAGACCATTCGACTCAGCACCCCGAAGACTACAACTGGTGAAATTTTAGTTTTTGCCTTAACTTCCCCCTTTAAGAAAGGAACTTAAGATGCACGTTATTTCCGACGTGACGCGTAATTTCACATCAAATTTGGCGTAAAACTCCACATTTCGACTCGAGCTGCAGGTCACTCGCGAGCCAAATAACTCGAGCTGAACTTTCAAGTCAGAAATAACGTGCATCTTAACCTCTCTATTACCCGTGATTACCGTGATGTACATCTGGAATCGTTAGCATGATGTCTTTTTTTCTTCTTGCAGTCGATCTAGCTGCACCAGCACCCCTCCCCACCACCCTCCATTGATTTCGTTTTAGCTAAAAGCCGCTTAGCGGTCTCATTGGTGGCACTAGACGGCTCAGAAAAACAGTGTATTCGTAGATCTATGAGGGAGTAACAGGGATTTCCCACTATACTATGCCAGTACCAATACTGAGCTAACATAACTATTTTTAGTTCTCGATAGATCGGCACTTACGATTATTCCCATTTATCGGCAGTCCACAGGCTCGGCTAGCTAGCCCAGTGACAGTCCCAGTGTGACCCAGGCCAGGCCGCCGTCACCGATCCCCGATCCGTCAGTTGTTCACTCAGTGCGGGAACACTAGAGACGCAGCAAGCAAATACCGGTAGGCCACCCCCTTGGTAGTGAACACCGTCTGTTCCTGCTCTCATTCAGCGGACGCGGATAATTAGTTTCCAAAAATACCGCAATCTGATTTTCGAGGATAAACGCAGCAACGACCGTTACGTGAAACAGTTTCGGTAGCATGAAAAATATCGCCGCCCACTCGGTGTGTCAAGCATGGCATCTTTTGACTTGTCCGATGCATAATATCCGCTTGCAGTCCACTAGCACTGCACTGGCGAAGAAAGGGCAAAACACCGCACACCGGTAGACCAGAGTCTGTCTATGTATGAGCACTCGTGGTAACCTGGATAGTCGTTGTATCGTTCGTGCATGCGCGCTTGGCGGTTGCGCAGCTCGAGCGGTCGTAAACTACAGGGATTTGACAACTCCCTGGTGCCAACAATAACCGGATAACGAACGGTTGTATCATGCCTCATGGCGACATCAGATCACCATGATCAGCTCGACGCACCTCTCCGACTCGACCTCCTTCACCTTCAGTCCTTGTTTTGTTTGTCCCTTGAAAAGTTGAAGGCTCTCGGGCTGAGAGGAGGGGGGGGGGGGGGGTGCAGTACATGTAATATTTGGTTCTACTAGTACCAAGAGGGAACATGGTGCGCACACACTGAACTCTCACCTCTCGCAGACCAGGGAGTCGCAGCGGACAGGAAAATGGTATAAGTTAGTAAGTTACTTCGAAGTACACGTACCAGTATACGAGATCAAGAAACAATGTGGCGCGTGTGCGTTTCGATCCGGATTTGGCAGGAATTGGCCCTGCTCCATGGATAATAAATATCTGTATTAGGATGACCCAGAGGCGTGTCGCCTATCAAGGGGTTCACCGCTTTGAAGGGTGTACAGTCAACTTTGCTAATAACGACTGCGGATATAACGACAATTCGCGAATAACGACAGAATTTCCATGCCCAGAGCAAGTCCATGCTACCTGTATGCATAATATAATTATAATGAGACTTCGGGTATAACGACACATCGCGAATAAGGACACTTTTCTGATGCCCGGCCGCCGAGTGTGGTTATACGCAAAGTTGACTGTACATGTACATGTATGAGCTAAAGTGAAAGTAGTGACAAGTTGTGCAGCGTGAATGCGTTGGGGAGCACGCAGGAGGGTTATGTACATGGTGTGGGCGTACCGGAGAGCGAAGCACTACAACATATTTAGCACATGTACAGTGGAAACAATAATTTATTGAGCAAAGCAGGAGTACAGTCCTGGGCAGAGAAACTCACCTAACAAGAGCTGTGCACAGGTAGGCATAGTGGTAAAATAACCGGTAAGCACTGGGTTGCGCAGCACTGCGTCATAATCACTGTTACGTACAGCATAGAGATATATGTACAGTGTATCACTATTTACAGCAAGCAGCGTGCACGTGAACAGCCTGCTCGTATCTACAGAGAAGAGAGAAAGCTGAGAACAACCGGAGGTCAAAGTAGATTGATATTTAACTACTGTAGTGGCCATATTTATCGAAAATGATTTATGTACAACAAGATAATATAAAATGATTTATGTACAACAAGATAATATAAAAATGATTTATGTACAACAAGATAATATAAAAAGGCACGTACGTACGCAAGTCACCACAAGTTTATCCCCAGCCATGAGTGGGTGATAAGTGCTGAGCAAGCTGCTGCTGTGACACGCCTGGGAGTAACGAAATTGGCAGCGCTTGATTGGCTGATTGACAGAAAGAGTGAAGAATGGATAGGTGTTGCTGAGCCGGTGGAGCTGTTGGTGGTGGTGGTGACGGTGCTGACAAGGGTGGCTGTTGCGATGGGGACGACTTAGCAACTCTGGATTTCCTTTCAGAGCGTCGATCTCGCTGCCGCTGCTTCCAGCTTTCAAGCCACCGATCGCAATCCGCTTGTGCATCCTTAGCCAGATTAACGGCTTCAACTGATGACTGGCAACAGTAAGAAGGCAGTGCTGTTGGCACAAGGAAAACCCAAATAGAAAATATGACTTGCGGCAGAAACATTCCCGCTGCTACCTGTACAAGCTCTTGTGACAAACACACCAGCTCACGCTCATGGTCCCTGAAGTCATAGTGACCGGCAGGAACAAACTGCTGGGCTTGGTTGGTAACATACCCACATGTACCGTAAAGTACCGTTGATCCCCCCCCCCCCCCCCCCACGCCAAGTCGCTTCCCAGCTGGGTTTGCGACAGGGGCGGGAATTACATCAAGGCTGTCAAGTGCAGTTACTGCAGTACGATGTACAACAACGTGGAAGTTCAGACTCGATGAGCTGGATTGTGCACATCTTCATCCTGCACTGGCACGTATTGTGTACAGTAGTGCATGCGTCGGTTCAACATTGTATTGCGTTGCATACGCCAAAGTCGCTTCACCGGCAGAAAATCAACAGGGGGCGGCAATTAGAGAGGGGGGCGGATCAACGGTACTTTATGATAGTACATACACCCATCAACACCAATGTAAGCCCATCTCCCGACTCCCCTGTGCTGCCCCCGCCAAGCACAATGGTCGTTCCGCTTGACCTTTGTCATGGACCGGGGTGACGTGTCTCCGAAGCACACCATCCTGAAGTGACAAGCACACCACCCTGAAAGTGACCCACGGCATTCAAAGCACCCCACCCTGAAATGACTCACGGCTCTCCAAACACCCCACCCTGAAGTGACTCACGGCATTCCCAACACACCACCCTGAAGTGACCCACGACATTCGAAACACACCACCCTGAAGTGACCCACGGCATTCCAAACACACCACCCTGAAGTGACTCACGGCATTCAAAACAAACCACCCTGAAGTGACTCACGGCATTCCAAACACACCACCCTGAAGCGACTCACGGCATTCGAAACACACCACCTTGAAGCGACTCACGGCATTCGAAACACACCACCCTGAAGTGACTTACGGCATTCAAAAAAGGCGGTGTGCAGGCAAGGCGCTGGACACGGACACCAACTCATCAAGAAGACAGATTTTGCTTGGACCCTTGGGAGATCGGCTCAGGGGCCGTCGCAAGAGTGCTACGCTGTCCCCGGAACTAACAACATTCACTTCGCACTCTGATCCTCCCCTATCTCCCACACGAACAGTGCTGCTTCAGGAACAACAAAACCTTTTTGTGATGACCCCCTCACGCATGGGTTAACGTATTTTCCAGGGTGTTAGTCGTACCGGGGTCTAACCCCCCCCCCCCCCCCCCACCCTCCCCACCCCTGGGCCCAAATTACGTATTTTCAATTTTAGAGAGTTTCTAAGTCCAGCTCACACTCCGGAAAATATGGTACCTGTGCACGCTTGGACTTAGGAGCGCTGGCTCCGGTCACTCAGTCAGATTCCGATGACCACAGCTGTACGGTGGGTTGCATGAAGAAAAATCTCCCACAGCCTAGGGGGGTTCTGACAGCTTCCTGGTCCAGAGCACCCAGCCATCACATTAGTAATCTCTGATTGGACTGCGCCGGTAACTCAGCACGCTTATCCCCAAGCACCCAGCAACAAGTACCTACCCAATGTTACAGACTCTGCACTCCGGTGCGAGTATTTGCATGCAGTGCCGTACGGACAATGGCCTGCAAAGACAGACACAGCAATTGTACATGATTGTATAAATTGATATCACCTAAAGTTGAAAAGAAGCCAAATACATGTAATGTGAAGGAGGCATTAGCCAGCCAGGCACAACCATAACGAAAGAGATAATCAAAAGCTAAAAACATTGGTTTGTTTCAATGAAGCATACTACATAGATACAAAAATACTCAAATCTGTACAAAGTTTCTGAGTATTGCATCCCCATTGTCAACAACGCAGCTAGTGATAAAATGTCAGAAAGCACACAATAGACACGCAGGTGGAATCCTGATACCAGCAACCTTGATCTTGCCGCTGGGGAAACTTCTGATCAGGTTCAATCAAAAACGTCTTTTCTTTCTCGTAGCCCGAATACCGGTAATGTCGCGTATTAAAGCCGCGCTTATTCTTGTGGAAGCCGATGTAAGGGATAGGCTTCTATTCACATCTGGCTTCTAGTCAAACCAGGCTTCTATATGAGATAGGCTTAAATACAAGACACTACGGTATGTTTCAGATTACTGACTGAACCTAGCATATTCGATCACGAAAGAAGGGTTACAACTTCACAAGTTAAAACGGTATTTTCTAGTAAACTTTTCGAAAGCTTCGTTGTTTTCCAGTGTCATGTCACGATTAGTAGCGCCTGGCACTAGCCAGGGTTCACAGCGCTTTATTCCCGAAGCTATGCAAAATACGCTACTTTAGTAGCGTCTGGCGCTAGCCAGGGTCCACCGCGCTTTATTACGTATCTCTGTGCGTGTGCGCGTGCGTATGTGTACAATGGTGTGATGACTGTGATGACTGTGATGACTACAACAATGTAGAAAAGGCATGCACGCTACCTTCCCCTTAGTGTCAAATAGAGCACAAACACAATGCAGCAGCAGCATAAGGAGCAGTACAAGACAACTCTTACTGCACATACCGTTCCGTGCAAACTGAATGCACATCGGCTGCTCCCTGCTACTGGCAGCAAGCTCTGCCGGATCTGTTCAAGGCAAGGCACATCAGGCAACAATATACCATCATGGAGCATTCTAATATCAAGTGTCTATAACCAAGAGTACGCAACTGTGTTCTCTTTCCCATGGGCCAGCTGTGCGCTGCGCTGCCTTCATGACGTCGCGCAGCTTCATCCGCGCGCACTGTGGAAAATCAAGAACTACATTTTCCCTACGGCTGGCCCATATGAGCACAGCTGCATACTCTTGCTTATGGACTCTTGCATTCAGATACAGTAACCCCTCTGCTTGCCGGACCCTGTACCAAGCGGACTCCTGCATTGACCGGACCAAAAACCCATGCACCAAGGTGCTGTAGCGTGCATCCATGGATCAAGCGGAATCCTGTCATATCAGGACAGTTTCCCCTGCACCAAGGCGGCAAGGGCATCTGGTTAGGACAGGTTTTACTGTTGCTGCATTGATGCATTCCAGTATGCTCACGCAGGCATGCATGTACGTGCATGCTGGCACACGAAGGCTGTTTCAACTCCCAACTCATTGCGCATTGCTGATCTTGTGAGGGAGTATGGCGACCAGTTCGTGCCATGACGGGAACTTGGCAACTCGAATCTTGAGTGTTTTACTAGGGTGTGCAGACCGGCCAGAACCGCTCCGGTTGGTCAGGTCATCGCCGGACCAACTTGTTGGCTACCAAGGCATGTTTACTGCTGAGGAGGTCATGTATACCCATTACCCTCCATATCATGTATACCCATTACCCACCACATCATGTATACCCATTACCCACCATATCATGTATACCCATTACCCACCATATCATGTATACCCATTACCCTCCATATCATGTATACCCATTACCCTCCATATCATGTATACCCATTACCCACCATAATTATCATGTATACCCATTACCCTCCATATCATGTATACCCATCACCCACCATATCATGTATACCCATGTATACCCTCCATATCATACAAAAAGTGTGAAAGGCATATGGAATGGCCGGACCAATCAAAAACTGCTTCCGGCGGTGCTGGTGCGTTTTTAATTAATTAATTTTTTATACGAAAGTCCACTATATTCCCGAATATGCGCGAGAAGTGGTGGCGGGGCCAGGCTGCTCTGCCCACCTTAATAAAGGTCCCGGAGTCCACGCAGACAAAGCGCGCCATAATGCAGTAAAACCATGTGGAGGGGAGGAGGAACGAATAACAGTGAGGAATGAGGACAATGGGTAGATGGTCGTGAGAGAAGCAGAATGAGAGATGAACATGTAGCGAGGAGAGAAGCAGAATGAGCGATAGCATGTAGCGAGGAGAGAAGCAGAATGAGCGATAACATGTGGTGAGGAGGGAGGGAAGACACTAGTGAGGCGCTGGTCTTACCATTTCATAGGGCGTCGGTGGCAGTTTGCCAGTTCAGGTGCAGCAGACACTTGTTGCACTTTTCCTTGAAGGACTGGAGCTGTCTGGGTTGCAGCCCTGCTGGTAGGCTGTTCCATAGATTGTGGCACCGGTCATGTTCTTTGGTTCGCCTGTGCTGGCGGCTCTCTGCAATTGTGCTTCGGTATCGTACACTGAGGACGTTCAAATGTACATTGTTTGTGGTTAACACGTTCAATGATTATGAGTTTCATTTACCTTTCATTTTGTTATGATTTCTTGGTTTTTCACCCGGTTTAGTTATTATTTAAATTATTATTTGGTGCAGTTTTAGCGCTACCAGTATGTGGTTTATGATTTCCCTTTTTTCTTAATTTCATATTTAGCACCTTTGGGTGTCATTATTTTGTACCAATTCATTATTTTAATATAGCTATGAATAGGATGAAGGCCGCAGACATCACGCAACTACGTTACTTGTTTGACATGTATTACTGTGTATTTTATAACAAAAATATTATTGAAAACCCAGAATCGATTTTCTCGTTCCTATCATCAGTGGGAAAAAACGGAACTAAGGATACAACCAAAGAAACTGAAGTTAAGTACTGTAAATAGAAAGGTGTTAGAAATAACATCAAGATACAAGTGCAATAAAACCACTAGAGGAAACGCGAAAAAGGGTAACAAGATTACATAACCAAAGGTGAGAAGGCACTGAACGAAGTGTCAACCTACGAATACAACTTCAGTGCAACAATGTGCTCTTTTTGCTTACACAAAACAGGCTTATGAATACGTATACAAACTGCCTCTAGGACTTTCAACTGTTGGACATAACGCGCACGACACAGTACAGAAAAATTGGTAGGACCCTTCAACACCTGACCGCACGTATCAAACAGCATGTACCGCTGCATATTCTACCGGATGCAGCTAAATCCAAGCGGCCGAAGCGTGGCCGACCGCGCAAGAACCCACCCCCTGTGCCAGTGGTACAGACTGAGCCAACACAGAATGCGGTGCCGTGTGGGAGAGCTAGGCTGCCCAAGTTGCCAACTCCAGCAGCACCACCGTCGCCCTTGCCACCACCAGAACCGCCATCGGCTCTTCTTGTGGCGGGGGCTGGGGTGGACCCACCTACAATTGCGCTGGCATCACCAACTCTCACACGAATTGCCACGCCGCCCACATTAATCCAGAGACCTCGGAGGGCAACAGCAAACTACTCCACAGAGATCTATGCCAGAAACGGCCAAGGACCGCGCGTTGTGGACAGTACCAACAGGAGGAGGGTCGAGCAGTATCATGAGTCAGTGAGTGAAGCGGATCTGGAGGAACAACTCCGCTCACGGGACGAGCAGCTAGCAAATGGGAGACAAGTGGTCTGGAATGAAACGGAGGATGAGACGGATGATCAGAGGATGGAAGAGGAATTGGATGACGAAACGGTTGGTGAGGACACAGAGGACGAGGCAGATGATGGTGGTGATGATGATCGTGAGGATGACGAGCGGAAAGAGGAAGAGGACGATGAGATGGACGAGGAGGAGTCGGGTGGGAAGGAGCGAGATGAGGCGGATGAATGTGTTGATCGTAAGAAGTCAGCTGTGTATCTACACTTGTTATCTCGTCCTGACTGTCTTGGTGTGTATGATGACTCTCATTTTTCTGTACTGTGTCGTGCGCGTTATGTCCAACAGTTGAAAGTCCTAGAGGCAGTTTGTATACGTATTCATAAGCCTGTTTTGTGTAAGCAAAAAGAGCACATTGTTGCACTGAAGTTGTATTCGTAGGTTGACACTTCGTTCAGTGCCTTCTCGCCTTTGGTTATGTAATCTTGTTACCCTTTTTTGCGTTTCCTCTAGTGGTTTTATAGGGCTTGAAAGTGATGACGTCAAAATGGCCAGGGAGTAGTAAGTTGACAGCAGATTTCTATTTTTGGATCCACTAAGGTGTGACTTTGCTATTGCCTAAGTATGTGGGTGCATAGCAACCCACTCATGTCGCATGCAGGTGTGACTTTTATTTCGCCACCAGTTGTAACCCCGCCCCCACTAGCCAAATCAGTCAGTTTCACTGGCTACATCACCATGCTGTGGGTAAGACCGCTTGAAATATGCTTGGATCCATACAAAAACTGGATCCAAGTGGATCCAGTTTTTGAATTTTTGAAATTGTTGCTATGCTGTGACGTAGCACTTTCAAGCCCTATTGCACTTGTATCTTGATGTTATTTCTAACACCTTTCTATTTACAGTACTTAACTTCAGTTTCTTTGGTTGTATCCTTAGTTCCGTTTTTTCCCACTGATGATAGGAACGAGAAAATCGATTCTGGGTTTTCAATAATATTTTTGTTATAAAATACACAGTAATACATGTCAAACAAGTAACGTAGTTCTGTCCCCGGGGAAAATTGCAATTCCGCGGCCGCGTTTTTTTCCGCATTTTTTGCGGTTTTTTAAAAGACCGCGTTTTCCGCGATTTTCCCGCGTTTTTTGAACTTTTTTGTTGCACTACACGTACACACAGTGCACTGTTCGGTCAGCGGCTTTTTACTCAAAATATGACGAGTGCTTACACCAGAGACTTGTAACTGATTGATTTCACTGCATACTCACTGAAAATTGCCGCACATCAATATTATTCACCGCATATTTACCGCATATTTACCGCAAATTCACCGCAAATTATGCCATATTATGCCGCGTTTTTTGCGATTTTTTTCCGCAATTTTCCCCGGGGACAGGTAGTTGCGTGATGTCTGCGGCCTTCATCCTATTCATAGCTATATTAAAATTATTATCTCCACGTAGGTTATTTGAATTCATTATTTTGTGGTATTTTCTAGCTTCTGTTTGTTTTGTAGTCGTTCTTGGGCAACCCCCCCCCCCCCCCCCCTTTCGATGCCTAGTTGCAACGTTGACGCCGAGACCTCTGGCCGGTTGAGTTGCTCCCAGCACATCAGCACGTCGTCCCTACATCCCCTATGTTTTGTCCTTTTCCTCGTTTCTTTTTGTTCTCCACATGTTTTCCAGTAGGGCTTTAATGAACTTAAAGGGGAAGCCTAAAATCAAATTTTCACCAGTTGTAGTCTTCGGGGTGCTGAGTTGAATGGTCTTGGACCGAGGAAGCTGAGACACTCCATTACTCTTATTCCTAATCGAACTCGTGCAATTCCACCGAAACTGGGTGACTGCGCCCTACTGGATGGGGATTTGTATGCAAAATGTCACTAAAAGCGCCATTTCGTTTTTATAAAAGCACGGATGACCGCGATTGGCCCATATGTTAGTCTTTTTTTTTTAACGCTGAGTCTCCTGGTTTTGGTCCGAGAAAGCTGTGATGGAGCGTTCGGCCCGTATTCCCAATCCAACATAGTTGAATAAGCGGTCACGTGCTCATGCGTGCACAAGTCACTTGGTCACCGTGCCTGCAGGCTACAACTTTCACACCAAGGTTTAACTCGAGTTACTCGAGTGACAGGAAAGCACCCAAACAGGCTGTAAGTTGTACTCTGCAGGCACGGTGACCAGGTGACTTGTGCACGCATGAGCACGTGACCACTTATTCAACTATGTTCGATTGGGCATACAGGCCAAACGCTGCATCGCAGCTTTCTCGGACCAAAACCAGTCGACTCAGCGTCCGAAAGACTACAAGATATGGGCCAATATGGCGCTTTTAGTGACATTTAGCACACAAATCCCCATCTAGTAGGGCGCAGTCACCCAGTTTCGGTGGAAGTGCGTGAGTTCGATGGGGAATAAAGGAGGAACGGAGCATCTCAGCTTCCTCGGACCAAGACCATTCGACTCAGCACCCCAAAGACTACAACTGACGCAAATTTGATTTTAGGCTTCACTTCCCCTTTAATGTAAAAAAGAGAAGAAACACATGAGAACGAGTTATGCAGCAACTATCCACGACTGTAACAAGATGATAAACAGTCAGAAAGTGCTATAATAGGGCACAAAACTGACAGGCTACTGAGACATTCAGCGACCCGAGACCTAGCTCCAACACAACTCCAGTGCACAAACCAACAGCCTTCCAACTTGGAAGTTCATGGTTACGTAGGACCAAAGAGGGGAAGGTGAGCGCAGCGAAAATGTGCACAAGCTAAGTCCCACGGCAACAAAGAGTTTATTATATAAAGTTCCCCTTTATTAAATAAAATTAATAGTAAAATAAAAATAAAATAAAAAAGGCATAAAGAGTGTTCCGGCTGGCATGCACTTGGAACGCAGACCGAGCTAAGGCCCTCTGTATGGGGTGTCCCCCGTGAACCGGGGACAAAAAAAGACTCTTTTGCAAGTAATTAGTTGTAAGTCCATGGATGTGATTACTTGGGTTAATTAATAATTTGTAAAGCTGCAAGAAAGGACAGATATTAAAGTTCGACATTTTTCTCTCACCCTTGAAACTATCATAGTGCTGCTGGCGCAAACGTTGATGTTGGGTTCCCCGAAAATGTCTCAGTCTTCCAGCACGAGAATCCTGGAAGGACTTATTGCAAAAATCACAGTGATACCGCTTGCCCATTCTCCAGAAACTGACCTCAGCTGATCAGCCAGACGTCAGGCCCACTTTCTCAGCGAAACGTCAGACAAAAAAAATATTTTACAGGGGCAACCCACCCATGCCTCTAGCTCTAGCTCCGTCCATTCTCGCCGTTACCGAATCGAAGCTGTACAAGTTAGTTTAAACCACAACGTCCACAAGTCAACTATGTCATAGCGAGAGAAAGTAGAGGAAGCAAGAAGGGACAATCCAGCAGGTTCTACGAGTACAAGCAGTAGGATCTGCCGGGTGCTGGTAAAATAATTCAAATCAATGCCTTCTGCATGCTGTGAGTGCACGTACAAAAAGCAAAAGCAAAACGAGGCACGTGATTTCATCGGCCTCTTGCCGTAAAATTCAAAAACTACACGCAAAAATTCAGTCACTTTTTTTGTTGCTCAGAAAAAATGTTGGTGGAGCAAGGAGAAAGAAGCTTGTCGTTTGAGTGACTTACAAGTGATCACCGCTGCTTTTCCTTGTCAGAGTCAACAATACACTTTGTTCTGCAGCATTGGGAGTGGTGTTGGAGTAGAAATTGCTGACTAGACGTCGCGGAGGGGCGAGCTATCCTGCGTAGGTATGAGTGTGGACGTATTTCAGCATGATCGAGTGGAAAAATTCAAAATTGTTTATTTCAAGAAAACCGAAAAAGGATGATGGGGGACATGTCCTCAGTGCTAGAAGAGGTGTTCTACTATCTGCCGGTGTATTGTGCTTGCTAATTGAGGACGTACCTCGCTGTTTTATCAGCGCTTGTAATTTGGCTATTTTCAAGACCATTTGTGGCGTCAAGGGATGATGGCCTAGTCTTCTGAGATGCTGGCGTGGCTATGCGGTGCTGCACCAAGAACTCTTCTAAGCCAAGGTGAGGCAATGTTGGCTAGATGGAGTTTTGTTCGTAGCTTGTTCTGGCACGCATGCGTCGTGGCTCGTTTCTAATTTAATACCATAAATCATGTGATTTTTCGACCATTTTTTAGGGGTATGCCAATTAAATAATCAAGGTTCCCTTCAGAAACTTTTCCGCGGGCTTTGCATATTCGATCTACACCCCAAAGGAAACTTACCTGCAAATTTTGAGCGAAATTGGAAAGATCGACTTGCACAAATGTTCGCATATTTGGTCCGAGGCTTTGACCCAAGGTCGCATAAAGTAGTGTTGAAACGAGCGTATCTATAACAAACGAGCGATCAGTTCCACTAACGAGCAAGCTATCGAGCGAGCTAACGAGTTTCATCAAGAGTCCATAACCCGGTTATGGACTCTTGGTTTCATTGATGTGGCAAATTATTATGATTATTTTTTTGAATAATTTTTTTTCTAAGTTCGATTTTTTCAGCTGGTTCAAATTATCACCGCCGGCATTTGGGGTTGCTGCTGCTTCACTTCGGACTGCTGTTTGGTGTCGAGATGTCTTTTCAGCGCCGTCGTCGATTAGCCTTTGTAAGAATAGACCGTTTTGCAAAGATTGCAAGTAGCCCTGGTCTTCGCTGCATCGCGGGAGAAAACTTCCAAACGACTGAGCGTAACTTTCACTCGAATGGAGAGGTGACCGAAGCATATCCTTCGACAGGTCAGCAGATGCGGAACAAGACATCAGTAGAGTCCACCAAAGCTGCAACGACAACTGAAACAACTCAAGTGTCGTGCAGGCATACAGTCACCTGTAACTGCGAGTGATTTTCACTTTGCGCGGGATCGGGACTGGACTCTCGATCGATCGACCAGGGAGTCGTAAAATATTAATTTTTACGACTCCCCGGTCGACATGTACTGCCATGTGTACGGAGTACGGTGTACGGTGTTCGTTAGTGCAAACGAGCTGGCCGCACAAACGAGCCGAGTTTCTGGCGAGCGAGCTAACGAGTATCCGGTGAGATCGTTTCAACACTAGCATAAAGTACCAAATCTAGCATATTGTACAGGTGGAATCCTGATAATTCGAATATGGCTTAATTCGAACATACCGCTTAATTAGAAGTTTTTCCAGGACCGATTTCTGTCAATACGATTCCCACATAAACAAATTCTGATAATTCGAACCTCGAACTGGACATGTACGGTTAATTAGAAGTCCCACGGATTCCACTTACATAGAAAATGTGTGGGATTTGTGCTGATAATTCGAAGTTAGCAAAGTGTAATTCGAAGTTCACTGTACACTGTACTGGTCAGTTCAGTTTGCATGAGCAGGCTGTACCGGTCAGTTCAGTATCCGTGAAATCTGTGTCTAAGGTCCATAGCGCAACTCTGCTTGACCATGAGAGCATTTTGACATACATATTGTGTTGTGGGTGCATGTTTGGATAATTAGAATGTCCGGATAATTAGAAGTTTTTTTCCTGGCATTTTGAGGTTCGAATTATCAGGATTCCACCTGTACCAAATCTAGCATATTTTGCTACAAGGAGCAAACAATTATTTGCATATCAGTTGCTTTTGATGAGCTGTGGTGGTGTTTGTGCATGATCTTGGTACAGAGATTGAAGTGCTGCACACCGCACTAAATATTGTGTGACTCATGGCTGTTGGTTCTCCCGACTTTGTACCTTTCTTTTCTATTACCGTAGTCCTTCAGTTATTTACGTTTGCATTTTGCCTGCTTCTAGCACTTTATGCTCAAGCCAGCCATACCTGTTCTCTTTCTGTACACATGTGACGCCGTGCATGTTTGGTTTGCATTACTTTCACCCCTTCCTCATTGTGACATACTCAAAATACCTTTCATAACTTCCAAAATCAGTGTTTTCGAGCTGCGACGTGGCAAGCATATTTCGAGCATATTTTTCTGCTTTTGGGTGATTTCGAAGGATTCGTTGAAGCAAATGGCCAATATGCGAAGAGCATAATATGCGAAATTTTGGGCATGTTTGGGCCCTCCCTAAGGGTGACGGAGAGCGCGGTGGCTTGGCAATGGCCTTTATTCCCGTAGCTATGCAAAAGACGTTACTTCAGTAACGTCTGGCGCTAGCCAGGGTCCACACAGCTTTAATTCCGTGTTTGTTTGTTTGTGCCATCGGCATGTCTGACGCTATCCCGTACCGTACCGTACCATCAAAGACAGCTGGCCACTAACAGCTGGCCACAATATTCAAATAGGGCTTTCAAATGCAAGATCATAACGTGAAGCAACTTGGAAGAATGAGTATGTATGCGAAGTGTGTCGGGGGATGCATGCAGGGCGATTTTGCGGGTTCAAATCCCAGGTTATGTCTTGAAAAATTTATAACATCCCTATGCTTTTTTTGCCTAGGTCATCAAGGTGGTAGACGGTGCTGTATTACCCTCAAATGCAAAGAGAAAGTTTGATGTAGCCAATCAATGGGAAAAAAACCATTTCCATCAGTTCAGTTCATGCATGATGAGCTAGCTAGGCAAAAAAGCATAGGGCAGGGCCCTGAGCTTCCAAGCTCTCTCGTTTAGAATTATTAATTCTCCTCTTATGCTATAATCAATCAATCAATCTATAATTGTGGGTTTGAGTGCATGCTTCCAGAGCGCGATGAAGGCAAGTTACCGGTATGTAATGAAGGCAGCGCGTCATGCCGCACACTGACCCATAAGGGCCATAACCACTCTTGTTTATGCACTCTTGCGATAATTATTTGTAAATTTGCAAAATATATACACGATCGATACAACAGTCAATCAAAAATGCTGATACTGAATTACACAGCAAACAGCACGTCCAACAAAAGCATAATAATCATAGGGTAATGTAAAAAGTACCAAAAACACACACCTCCGAAACGCAAGAGAACACCCTTGCACAGCATCTTCACACCACACAGGTCATCATCCAGCTTCAGTTAACTCGCCTCTGTCATGCATCTCTCTCTTTCCACTTCCTGCTTTTCTGACTTTTGTTTCGGCCTTTGTTGCCACGTTATTAAAGGGGAAGTTAAGGCAAAAATTAAAAGTTCACCAGTTGTAGTCTTCGGGGTGCTGAGTCGAATGGTCGTGGTCCGAGGAAGCTGAGACGCTCCCTTCCTACTTGAATCCCAATCGAACTCGCGCACTTCCACCGAAACTGGCAGGGCCTGCTGGAGAGCCGGGTCACGCGCCCGGCTGGGGAACTGCACGACCTGGCTGAACAGATAACAGCGGGTTCAGTCTGACCCGGCTGAAAAATGTCTCAAACTGACAATGGATTCCTAAAATACCGGTATATTACGACTCGCGGACCCCATCTGTTGCAAATCTAGCGCAACTGTACACATTCTAGTAGGGCGCAGTCACCCAGTTTCGGTGGAAGTGCGCGAGTTCGATTGGGATTAATATTATTTAATAAAAATAATAATAATATTAAAGGGGAAGTATACCCTAAAATCAAATTTTCACCAGTTGTAGTCTTCTGGGTGCTGAGTCGAATGGTCTTGATCCGAGGAAGCTGCGACGCTCCCTTCCTACTTGAATCCCAATCGAACCCGCGCACTTCCACCGAAACTGGGTGACTGCGCCCTACTAGATGGGGATTTGGTATAATACAGAAGCCTTGCTTGTTTTTCGATTTTGACAGCATGTTACAAGAGGACGCGTAGTGCTCCTGACTACAACCATGACCGGGACTCTGCCAACCGGGTTATGGTTGTAGTCAGGAGCACTACGCGTCCTCGCCTTGTAACATGCTGTCAAAATCGAAAAACATAGATGGGGATTTGTATGCAAAATCTCACTAAAAGTGCTATGTCGTTCTTATAAAAGCACGGATGACCGCGATTGGCCCATATGTTGTAGTCTTTTGGACGCTGAGTCGACTGGTTTTGGTCCGAAAAGGCTGCGATGCAGCGTTCCTCCTTTATTCCCAATCGAACATGGTTGAACAAGCGGTCACGTGCTCCTGGGTGCCCATTGATAGTGCCCAAATCACCTGGTCACCACGCCAGCAGGCGACAACTTACTTTCACACCAAGGTTCAACTCGAGTTCAACTCGAGTGACAGGACTGCACCCAAAAAAGGTCAAACAGGCTAGTAAGTATTAGTTGTACCCTGCAGGCACGGTGACCAGGTGACTGGTGTACAGTAAGATCGGGCGCCGAAGAACACCTCACCGAAGAACACCCAGGCTGGAAAACCGGCAAAATTTAAGAACAGTCCAGGCTAGAATTATCAGATTTAAAGTCCCTTGCGCCCTCAATAGCATACCCCTTATGTCTGATTTTCAACCTATCATTCCGCACTGGTCGTTTTCCCTCTGCATGGAAAACAGCTAATGTTATACCGATCTACAAGAAAGGGTCCCGCCACGAAGCATCAAACTACCGTCCGATACCTCTACTGTCCTGTGTTTCCAAACTCCGTGAGCGCGTTTTCTACGACCAATTGTACTGTCATGTCTCGTCACGTTTGAGTTCAGCTCAGTCCGGATTTCGCAGAGGCGATTCTACCACCCTCCAGCTGACGCGCCTGGTGCAATTAGCGTGTCGACATCGGGATGCTGGAGATCTAGTCGGGATCTGTTTTTTCGATCTTGCCAAGGCCTTCGATACCGTCTGGCACCGGGGGCTCTTGGCCAAGCTTCGTGGATCATTTACTGTAGACGGCAATCCCCTGCTATGGCTGACATCTTACCTAACTGGGCGAACGCAGTACGTCACGGTACATGGGACGTCCTCAGCCGACACAACAGTACTATCCGGAGTTCCCCAGGGTTCCATCCTCGGCCCCCTTCTTTTTATCTTATACGTCAATGATCTGCCCGCAGCTGCCCCGGGCACATCACTATTCGCAGACGACACAACGCTCCTACGGGCATCTCCTAACATCACTGGCCTGATGAGTAACCTAGCTAATGGGATTCAAAGAGTAATTTCCTGGATGTCGTCTTGGCGGTTATCGCCCAATCTGTCTAAAACTAAAATCATGCTCTTTCCTTCTCAGCCTGATGTTCCGCCCCTCCTCCATCCCACTTTCCCCCAGCCTATAGACATAGTCTCCAGCCATAAGCATCTTGGCATTTTCATTGACTCTAATCTTTCATGGGAACCCCACATCGATTACATGTGTAAACGATCAAGTTCATCTTTAGGAATCCTCTCTTCTCACTGTAGCCATCTCCCAATCTCTTGTAAACTCCTCTTTTACTCAGCTTTCCTACGGCCCATTTTTGATTATGCAGATACTGCTTGGGCTGGAATTTCCACAACCCGTGCTGCCAAGCTCGAAATTCAGCACAAAAAAGTTCTAAAAATCCTCCTCCGGAAACCCCGCATGCTCCCATCTTCCACCCTTTATGCCCTTGCTGACACTACCCCTTTGTCTAAGAGACGTAATTCACATCTTGTCACCCTTATCCATTCTCTCAAACTCAATCTGTGTCCACCTCACCTCCACTGTTTCAACTGGTTTTCTTCCCGTAGCACGAGAAACTCCCTTTCCCTTCCGAAACCCAAGTCCTCCTTTCTACTTCACTCTCCCCTTTTCACTGCGTACTCTGCGTGGCTGGCACTTCCCCAAGAAGCTAAGGACCTTTCTTCCCTCCGCCTTTTTAAGAGCCTTGTCGCGCCTTGACTTTGATTTTGTGTTTCTCATTTTGTTGCAATCACTACTTATCCATGCCGGTTCCTTTTTTTTCTTCTCCTCCCCTTCTCCCTTCCTTGCCGTGGTTGGCTAACACCCTCTCTCTTTGTATTGGCCGGTGTTCTCACTGTGCTATGAGATGCTGTAATAAATAAAGCCGCCCAATACGAGGTGATTCGTAATTTTTTAACATTGAGTCATTTGGTAAAATATCTCATTGCCAGGTGCAGCATGCAGCGCCTACAAAACGTCACGTCAAATTTCTTTTTGCCATTGTCATTGCCAATGTTCTGTCAAGTATTAGTTCGCCTCCAAAATTGAGACTGATATTCCTTCAGGAAGTGACATTGCAAGAGCTTTCAGTCTGCATGTGTGCGATGTTTACGGTAAAAGAGAGTCATAGCCGCTGGTTTCAACCTCCAGTGACAACATAATATTTAGCTGAAGAGGGAGCATAATGATAGCTACATACATGTACTGGAAACGATGCCTGGGAAGGAGGAATGTCGGTGTGTTGGCCCTGGTAATGGCCAAACATTGGCAATCACTGAATTTGCTAACAGATGTTGACACACTTGCACATGAAATCAGGGTGATACACCTATTGCTATGCAAGCTTGAATGGCTTGTATTTGGATGAACATGATCTTGATCCAGTCTTGCTGGACCATACTGGATACTTAGGGTCTCCTTCTATTGAAAACTGACTTGAAATAAGTTAGTTGCTGCTAAGGCTTATTTTACGATGATTTTTTTTTACTGACCACAACAAAATAATAATGCGGAAAAATTGCCATTTTTCAACTGCCACCTGCTTCCCAACACCAAGGATTATGTGAATGAGAAACCCAACATTGCAATCCAAGGACATCAGTATTACATTTTTACAAGAGTTCATAACCCCCAGGGGGTTATGAACTCTTGATTTTTAGAGAAATGGAAAGATTCACACCTTGAACCCTACGGTCAGTACGGAAGGCTTTTTTACTTGTAACGTTAGTAGTTCGTCGAGCAGCGGCGCGGGCCCGCGCCCGCGGGGCCGGGGCCACTTTTACATGACACATACACCCATTTTTAGCAGGGAGTCGCAAAATTTTACGACTCCCTGATTTTTAGCAATAAATGGCAACTAATTACTTTATAAAAAACAACACAAGAAAATCTGACAGGATCGCTCGCCTTCTTGAATGTTTACAGACTACGAGTAGTACATTTTCTTATTGGGCAGCCATAATTTTTACAATGTGTTAGCAAGCAGCTAGGCTGCTCGCTAACCTAGCAAGTCAGTGTATTGTGGATGGAAAGAGAATACACGACAATGAAGGCGAGGAGCGGATACGAAGCGTCCGCAGATGCAGGTAACGTGGAACAATTGCCTGTAGACTATGATGCAGTGCTCCAGGGCCTATTTTTGTCCTCTAAACCTGGAGCCGATGTGCCTTCCTCGAACAGTCAGGAAAGTACCTATGCCTATGGTGGAAGAACGCTGGCAGATTTCGAGAAAAACGTCATTGGCAGCAGAGTAGGCATTAGTGCCACCAACCTACCAGATGCTACCAAGATCCCAAACTGTAGCGTTGCCAGTACGACAATGGTCAACGGATACCTGGTCAATGAACACCCCATGCCTTCGCGTGCTGTGAGTCACGAGGGCTTTCCCATGGCCAGCCCTGTGGACTCGCAGACGCAGTGGCATCAAAACTCGGCGGCTCACCAGCCGCAAATCCCGGAGACCTTTGCATCTGACCAATTGCTCCGCCAATTTATTATTTCCCAACAGACCCGACAGCAGTTTCAGCACTGCCAACAGCAGCTGCAGCAGGACCACCAACTGCAGCTGCAGCAGCTGGAGAGGCTGCAGCACCTACAGCAGGCCAAGCACCGCCAACAGCAGCAGCAGCAGCACCTACAGCAGCCACAGCACCGCCAACAGCAGCAGCAGCAGCACCTACAGCAGCCACAGCACCGCCAACAGCAGCAGCAGCAGCACCTACAGCAGGCCCAGCACCGCCAACAGCAGCAGCAGCAGCACCAACAGCAGCCACAGCACTGCCTACAGCAGCCACAGCACCGCCAACAGCAGCTGCAGCACCTACAGCAGACCCAGCACCAGCACCGCCACCAGCAGCCACAGCACCGCCAATACAACCGCTATCAGCAGGCACAACAGCAGTCACCGCAGCAGTCACAGCAGCAGCCAACTGCGTTCCCTTTCCCTGCGTTGAATAACTCCCAGTCCGTGGAAAGTCCAGCACTGTTGAATTCAGGTGGCAAATTTCAGCAGGCTGACTCCTATGGTGAGTTTGTATCCACACAGCTGTCTGCAGCCTCACCAGATACACCACGGCGGCAGCGGCTTGAAGGACCTGATCGAATGGCAATGACTGGCCTCTCGAGCCTGCAGAGCCCGGAATCGATCGGGAAGTTTTCCCCGCACGTCCAAGAGTCCAACAGCGTGCATGCTGTAGGATTACGAAATCACACTAATTCTATGCCAGCAGCTCCGGACCATTTCATGCCCGCTGCTCATTGTGGCTCAACCATGTCACATGGTGCGAGCGGAGGTATGTTCCCTACAGCGGCGGCACGAGCAGCCAATAATCAGCTACCGGCATATGGCAATCCCCTACAGTCCACTGTTGACGCACGTCATGCTATCGACGGTTCTACACCAGTGGAACAGGCTAACACGTCACCCTTCGTATTCTCATTAGGGAGTGACCAGCGTATGCGGGTGAGCTCCAGTGCCTCGATATCAAATGCCAGGTTGAATGTAGGCAGTGAGCAAAGCTGTATGCAGTTACGTACCAGCGGAGAGCCAAGTACACAGCAAAAAAGCACACTCGAATTGCTGTTATCTGCTCGCAATGTATGTTCGCCGGCATCAAACTCTGCACTGGCCACTACGCCGCTGTCTGCGCCAGTCTCTGCTTATACTGTGAGTGCAGATGGATCAGTAACAGAAGCAGCAACAGCACCACTACCAGCAGCAGCAGCCACACTAGCAGCACCAGCAGCAGCAC
Organism: Sycon ciliatum; assembly: GCF_964019385.1. Lineage (NCBI taxonomy): Eukaryota > Metazoa > Porifera > Calcarea > Leucosolenida > Sycettidae > Sycon > Sycon ciliatum. The sequence goes on from NC_088643.1 coordinate 51,398,525, forward strand.
TACCGCCACCAGCAGCAGCAGCAGCACCACCACCACTACCAGCAGCAGCACCACCAGCAGCAGCAGCAGCACTACCGCCACCATCACCAGCAGCAGCAGCAGCAGCACCACCACCACCACTACCAGCAGCAGCAGCCGGGTCACAGACTGCATCTCCGACTACACCGGCAGATCACTCTAATGAGACCAGCAATGTAGGCGCTACTCTCATACTGCATCATAGCGCACATACTGGCCAGATGGGTGTACCAAATATGCTGTCTCCACCTCCGTCATCAAGCGGCTCCAAAGTGGCCATTCATAAATTGCCAGCCAGTGGACATGACGCCAATGTAATGCGTGTAGTAGCTGAATTAAAATTGCGGCTGGAGCAAGCCAGGAGCAATTCGAATCCGGAGATACTGAAGGAGTTCTTGTGGGGTCAATGCAAAGCCCTGAATGCATCTGACAGGAAAGCTGTGCTGAACACACTGAGCAAAAGCAGACGGTCGCGCCGCCGCAGCTCAGCATCACTAGCAGCATCAGCAGCAGTGACGCCGGTCAGTCGGCAGACCAAGCACAATCAGGCGGAGGCTGACTGGAGCAGTCTCAACTCGCTCTTTTCGCGATCAGCACTGCCTGCCGCTCAGCTAGAGCTGCTGCTGCTGCAAGAAAAGCAGCAAAGCACTCCCACCGGCCAGCATGCAACAGCTTGCCGCCTCTCCGCCGGAGTTGATCGCAAGGCGAGCAAATTTAGTGTTGATCACCACTTGTTGCAATGTCTTGCAGACATGTTCAGCGGGCAACCGGAAAAGGACATATTTTGTGCCGTATCACAGGAGCTTCGTCTCTCTCAGCAAGGATCTGAGGAGAATGCAAAGAAGCCCACTGAACAAGCAGTGCCGCGACCAACAAGTCTTCCCTTGAGTGCTCAGCACTAGCTGCCGGCGGCTCCCATCAAGTATCGACCCACGTTGCAGGGATAGTCACACGTAAGTTCTGCCTAGCTTCCATCTGGAATTGTCCAAACTGCTGCTTCGTTTATTAAAGTATGACTGGGCATGTCTTGTGCTCAAATGATCTCGTATAATTGCCTATGCCTCCGAATGTCTTGCAATGTCTCCTAATCTACATCACACAGCACACATCATCACACAACACACACGTTTACGTCATGCGGTTGCGGCATTTCGTTCACAGTCACGGCGCTGCTTTCCCAGTGTGCTAAATCCAGTGCTGGGTACGATAGTCGGCCATGACGTAGCATGGTGAGTTTCCTTCTTTCACAGGTAGAAGCGCGTGGGGCACAATAACCCGGTAGAGCTAGCAACTGCCCACTAAACTGTGCACATCGTGCTGGGTTCAAGTGTTGCTGAGACACACAGCTGTATGTACATGTGCTCACTCCTCATTGCATTATCTCCCAGAAAAAGTCTTTTCAGGGGGCACAATAGCCCAGTGGAGCTAACACCTCCCCACTAAACTGTGCACATCAGTAGCACTGGGTTTGTCGCTGAGACACACAGCCGTACATGTGTACATATGTGCTCATTCCCCTTTGCATTTCACATCTCCCCCCCCCCCCCCCCAAAGTCTTGTCAGGGAATCATCGGTTCAAGTGTTTCATCAATCGTTATATCCGTCATTAGCTTGGTATCAAGACCTGTGCATGCCGCAGTTGAGTTTCACATGGCGGAGGTAATGATTCAGTCATTAACGGTCGCTAATCTGCACGTCTTATAAGTGGTTGTTCTTCCGTTCTATTCTTACTTGGCCAGTGCTGCAGTTTTCACAATTCAACTGCTGTTTATTTTCTCAGATTGCTTAGGTTTTATTTATATTTTTGCCAGTATCTTGCATTCAATGCAATTGCCATCAGGTAAGCTAGTCGTCAAATTTTTACCAATGCCAATGGTATTAACTTGAAGACTTCCTGATTTCCACCCAAGTTGCAGTGGGTGCCGCATTGTGTGCATGTTGGCACCTTTCGCACAACTGCTCCTGGTTCTTACTTTGCCAGGTGACCTGGTGACTGCATACGGCATTGCTGCTGACTGGCATACACAATATTATATAAAACCTAATCTATAGGTGTGCCTTTCGATCAGTTCGATTTTTTTTGTTCTCCTTGTCATGAAGGTGATTCAGTGTTGAAACAATGTGTTGTGGTGATTTGTGAATGCACCAAAATCAATCCTGTCTACCGTCTAATGTGTAGTGTGTAGTGTGTAGTGTGTAGTGTGTAGTGTGTATTATGTTGGACGTGCGTATGCATGCGTGCTTGCATGCTGGAGCAGTGTGTGAAAACCAGGGACGGTCCGCGTCAAGACGGATTCGACGGTATCAGGAGGGCGTAAATTTCAGGGGCTTGACAATAAAATTATTTCCCCCGTGCAGTCGGTCAGTCTGTCGAGTCAAGTCGGCGGAAAGGCGTGAGGCCGTGAGCGCCGGTGTGGGGAGCAAACACCTTTCCTATGCATACATATAATGTATAATGATAAAAATATTATAGCCCAGGATCCTCCAAAGAGTTATACTGCATCCAGAGCACATTATATTTAGACGGAGGTTTCACAAAGGCAGACATACGGAGGTTTCACCGGTTATCGTGTACACGTACTACCAAGAATACATTGTACTTTTGGTAGTAGACCTACTGTAAAAGCAGAAATTTTTGGTGGTGTAATATTTTCGGCATTCTCCAAAATTGGCGGTTCGGTGGAGGGAAATTCTCGGTAAACCCGCTTTCCAGGTAAGTGTACTAGTACGGTACTATACCGACATTTTCGGTGGTGTTTTATTTTCTGTAAAAATGTCGGCACCGAAGTTACCGAAAATAAAACACCACCGAAAATTTCTGCTTTTACAGTACCCTACCTATACTATAGTCACCAGTTAGTATACCGATCAGGCCAATCTCTACAAATATCGGAAAATATATTGACATTTGATAAATACCCACACTCATTAGTGACCACACCATCAACAGTATCAAATTCAAATAAACTTGCTTGACTCAATAAATACCACTGTACTTTTCCATGCAGCACTGCCCTTTTCCCTAAAAAGGAGTATTAAAATTATAAACAGTATGTAGTAGCCTCAGGATTTATTGCAATTACATACCAGTTACAAAAACCTCGGGGGACCGCTCGGTGTTTATACCGGTGTATGTAATTGCAATAAATCCTTCGGCTCTACATTTATTATATACGTAAACTGCTATGTCAAATCATAATAATAGTATACACTCACGTTACATCAGGACCCCTCCTCCACACACACACACTTACCAAGAGGACATTCATGTAACCCCAAGGGGAGGGGGTATATAGTGGGTATGTACTCTTCATAATACCAAGAGTCCATAACCCCCGGGGGTTATGCACTCTTGATAATACCGGTATCAAAGGTCTGCGAAGTTTGACCGACACACGGCCTTTGCCTTTGGCTTTGGTTTGGCCTGCCAGACCTTTTTTTGGTTACTTACACTGGGAGTACGAAACTCGAAAGATGTCATCGATTTTCAAAATCCTATAACATAGGATTTGAACTCCTCAAAGGCATTTGTGGGGCATCTCATCTGTCCTGTTTACCTCATGGAAGACATTATTAATTTTTTAAATTAAGTTGTGAGTTTGTCCTGGTCTAGAGCGTGACAATACCGAGTTTGCAATAAATCAACCTCATGCACAAGGGTTTCCATATCGAATGAACACGGTAATATCCAACAAAAGTAAGGATATACATGTAGACATGTGAGGTGACAATCCAATTACTTGTGACTGCTTTGAGTATAAACAAAAAGTACCATGAAGCCAAATTTTACAGGACTAACCAGGGAGTAGTACAATACCGTATTGTACTACTCCCTGGGACTAACTAACGACAAAGATATACCAGGTAGTAGCGGAGGACTGCATGTTCGACATGTACATCGAGCCACTGCTTGTAGCAGCCCGAGAAGACCATCGGCAAGAGTCCATAACCCCATATTAATTTTAGGTTAGGCCATGGTAAAAATTAGCTTCGATTCTCAAGTATGCACGCACTGATTTTTGGCGGCGCACCGACGATTTTTTTAATTTCTATGCATGCATATGCGCACATGAAAACGGTCAATGCGAAAGGCATGAATCAGGGAGTAGTAAAATACCGGTATTTTTCTACTCCCTGGCCTGAAAAATAAAATAATTATATGAACCTGTGACGTACATACCGTAAAATCCCGCCAGAGCGCCCCTACCTCCTCGACGCTTCAGGTGGGGAGGGGCGGATGGGCGAGTCCTACTTGCCGCATTCAGTGCTACATGAAAAAGTACTCACCCTACGAAAACTGTTCGTGCATCTCGTACACCGACCAAAGGTCAAGAGCCAGGAGTCGAACAGACCCGACAAAACGCAGCGTTTGTGCGATCCCTAGTCAGGAGGGTGGGCACTATTGCGTACATTTCCAACGGGGTCGAGCACGCGTCTGCAGTGCAGTACGGCATCACAGACTGCGACAGAGTCATACGAGGATACAATCAATCACGTCCCTGACAAGAAGTCAGGGAGGGGCGGATGGGAGAGACGGGGCGCTCTGGCGAGATTTTACGGTATGTGTGACCATATCTTTGGAAAAAAATTGTGGGAAATAAAATATAAAAGCGCTCGCTCGCACCGATTTTCACAGGCTCATGACCTGAGAATCAACTTTATTTTTTTACCATGGCCTTATGGACTCTTGCTATTGAGGATATTAATTTTGACAACGGTCCCATAAAAGATGAAAGCGCACAAGCCATGATAAGCTGTCATGCCCTTCTCAACCTCATGCATCGCAATAAGAGGTCATACTAGTGCTGCCCCCCCCCCCCCCGCCCTTCCTATGTACATGATTGTACTCTTGATTGCAAGAAGGCAGTTTACAAAACCTTCCAGCCTACACTAGATACGGTCGGCATTACAGGTTTGATCTGTGCACGCAGCGGGTTGAGTGTTTGAGCACGAGAGCTAGTGGCTCGTAAAACACGCAAGTAACTTTCACAATAATTTTACAGTTTACATTACAAGTCTTCTTTTCCGGAAATAATAAAAAAGGAACTGAGCTTCTGTGAGCACTGTGTGCCAACAGAAACAGTTGTACTTGCATGTGTGAGAAGCGGAAAACGAACGAAACACTCAAAGGAGAACAGCACCAATACGGTGTGACAATCACTGGTGTCGGCAGGTGCATTACAGACAGAGCTGTTGTTGCATATGAATGCGGGGCTTTGACTATTTACAATTTGATGGCTGAGAAAACTTGAATTGAGGCTGAGGAATAAAGAAGGATGCTTGTGCACACGTATATTATGGAAACAGCACTGGCAACGGAATAAGAGTACTATTCAGACTGTATCAGGTGCCAAGTGCGGAATTTTCTTCAAGGGTGGGGCGGGTATTAATTTGGTTACTTCCCGTACAAAATAGGACTTGTCGAAATCTTAAATCGAACAAAAACACGCGCAGAAGTGAAGCCTGTACAGATAGAGCATGGTGCAGCTGTGTAAATCAGTGCCAACAAGACCTGAGTGCAGAAGGGGTTAGGTTAACTTTATAATAGATAAACATACTCAATAGATAAACATATATACACTGATGAAATTTTACAAAGGAAGCGTGCCACTGAAGTTTGTCAGCAACGGCGACGACGCACTAAGAGATCAAGTTTTACGACGCTGACTAAAAAACAGGCGTGGAAGAAAGGAAGGAGAAACTCAAATCCTGATTCTAGATAAAAGCCGATGGTGGACATGACTCCACTCGATCGGGATACGAGGCAGCAGAGCTTGGTCGCTGGTGCATGTGTGTGCGTGCATATGCGTGTGTATGTGTGTGTGTGTGTGTGTGTGTGTGTGTGTGTGTGTGTGTGTGTGTACGTGAGCACGCGTGCGTACGTGTGTGTGCTTGGTATTATATAACCCAATACTAGTTCAGAACTAGTTTCATGCTGTCAATCTAACAATGTGTGTGTACTTGAGCATGTCCATGTCTGTGCTCTACCTGTGAGAATACGGGTGTATAGGCACTACTCACCATGGCTGGTTCTCAATGAACACCTCCTCGGCATGCTCAATCAACAGGGTGAGAACATTCTGCAGTAACCTGGGTAGGTCACGCATCAGCACCATGTCACTACCTTCCATAGCTGGTCGCAATAGATTAGGCCAGAACACGACTGCAAGATTGCTGGCTTTCATGAGGTTTTCTGAAGCGTGTTCAGCAACTCTGTGTAAAAATAAGGCAACACGTGTAGACAGACAGGCATGATAGCACACGGAAACAGAATATCGGTATAAGGGCGGGTTCAGACTACCTAGAACCCCAGCAAATCGCGACTGGCGATGAGCCGTGAAGGACATTTATACCAACGGTAAACTAACGTTACTTGTGCAGCTCTCACCGCGGCACTGAGAAGAGATTTCCCCTACTCCCAGCCCGAGGACCTTTTTTACTGCCGGAATGCTGTTTCCGCTGCAGCAGTAAAACTTTCCCCCGGTAAAGTGTCTGGAACGTCATGTGATCAAATCACCCAGGAAACTTTTCCATTCTGTCCCTTTTTATCGGTAGTCCGAACGCGCCCTAAAGGAGCATTCCTTGACACAATCAACAAGACAAAGTAAACCAGAGAAGGTAAGAGCTGACTTGCTCAACGTGTCTGCTCATTTCTTCGGCAGGCACCGTGGGTGTGGTGAACGGTGCAAGGCAAATGGCATGTTTGGTCCAACCAAGCACACAAGGGTTTACCCAGGGGCAAGCTCCTCCAGTCAGAATCCCTCTACACGTTCTTCTCAACGCTCCTTGCCACTTATGCTGGGAATCCGGAGAAGCTTGCCCAAAGTGGCTGTTCAAACAGGAGTAAGGCTCTCAGACCTGCTCAACGCTTGCTCCAAACGGCTACACTATGGCAGATCTGAGTCGTACGACTTTCGTGTAGCATGTGGTGTGTCCCACCAACATATTGATGGTGCTAAGTCTCACAAGTGCCGAATTCAGGAGCACACACGCGCGCACATACACACGCACACACACACACACATTTAACGGTTTTCGGAGAAAGTAGACAAGCGGAAGGAGTAGGAGCGAGCCCAGAAAAGCAACACACCGTTTCTTTCTCAGCACAGGCCATTACCAGGAGAAGCAAGAAGGCACACCGACTGTTCTATGCCCGATATGGATGTGGACACCGCAACTATACCCGATTCGGATGTGGACACCGCAACTATACCCGATATGGATGTGGACACCGCAACTATACCCGATATGGATGTGGACATCGCAATCACATCGGATTCGGGTACAACAACCATATCAGATATGGATGTAAACACCACAACCATTTATTCAGCTTCAGAAGAGCTCTGCTGTGGATGTTTATAGTGGATGCTGTCATATTGTGTGACCTGGAAACAACCAAATTCGACAGCTGCTAGGAAATTGTCCAAATTCCGGGCCACTACCGTACTGGCAATATATGTTGCCGCGTAACGCAGGGGGGTGCGGCGTAACGCGCGACCAGGCTAGTGCGACAAATTTTCGTTGCGTTCGTAACGCGCGTCCGGCGGGGTGCGGCGATCTTTTCATTGCAAAAAAGGCTGAAAACTGTGAAAGCACGTGTACCGCGTGGTGAAAAGTTCAAAACTGGACGCAGCAGGAAGTCCTGCAATAGCAAAAAAAGGACTGCGGCAATATAGAAACCTGTGTAACGGCTCCTGTGCGACTTTGCATGTAACGCCCTGCGTGCGGTAAACATGTGCCAATGTAACGCTTCATGGCCTCACTGCGACCATATATATTGCCAGTACGGTATTTGCTCGGCTAGCATACTAAATTACCTTTGTAAGTGACAGCAAATTTCCTGCAGCAAAGCTCGATTGCGCTGAGGCATGCCAAATACAACGATCAGTTTCAGACGATCCACCATCGATTGCGTGTCCTGATCCAGAGCTGGTGAAAAAAACACAGGCAGAGAGGTGCGCGCACATGCCAGCATGCGCATACACATACAGGCAGAAATCAGCGCAGCACGGGATGTACTCTTCGGCAATAGCAAAGAGAAACACAGACATTAACACATTGGAGAGAGTACCTACATGCTGCTGTGTACATTGGAGACTTGTTGAACTTTCAGACGAGTAGAAGATGAGCACAAGTCGAATGATCATTCATTACCTGGGCTTTGTTGCGCCAAGTCTTCAGACAGCCTCATCTGTATGAGTGGATGACTGTTCATGCATTGGTTGCTCTCTACCAGATTTGCCTCGCATTTGTGTCGTCGCAGAATGCAAAAGATGCATGTATGTGGCTCAACTTCTGCCATGCACATCCTGGTACGGAGTGTAATTCATCACTCCATCAAGGCATGATGAACAGATGCATGGCAGAGAAGACATGACAGGTTCAACTGGCCATGGCACACAGCACTTACTAGGAATCTCCACAAGTCGCGACGTAATCGACGCGGGAACAACTGGGTCAGGTATTTTCCTGAGAAATGACTTGAGACTGGATGCTATGCAGTTCTCATCATAACGATCCGGTCGATCATCACAAACACTGAATAAGTTTAAATTGTGATCTGCAGCGCAAAAAAATTATCAAACACAGAGCATACCAGATTGAGTCAGACACTACTTGTAGTAGCTACCAAGTCACACATTTTCGATGCTCGACAATCAAAACCAGGGAGTAGTACAATACCGGGAGATGACACGGGCACACATCCAGGCGGGCGAGCTTTGCCTCAGGTCACTTTTCTGTGGAGCGCTGTGTCCCGGGAAACGTCACGAAATGTCGTACTTTGCGTACCTTTATCGTAGCATTTCGCAGCATTTTTCAAAAATTTTCATAGAACCATTTCAAGAGAGTGCCAGAATGCTGTCAAGAAGTTTTCGAGCAGTACTTTTCGAAGTTTGTTTTGACGATGTAGGGAAGGAATCCATCAGTCTTTGCTGAGTGATGAGGATGAATCCTACGAATGATATCAAGTAGCAGCTGGCCTTCGCACAGGTACCTTCAGTGTATCCAGTATTTACGTGGGCGGCTTGTAAGAGTGAATTTTTCTTCCTAATTTAATTTGTATTACTTTTAGTTATTCACGTCGTTTCTAGGGGAATAGATAATGTTGACGCAAGTTTTAGTCACAATGAACGACATGTTTCAGGTATGGCTGACCCGTCTCAAGATAGTAAGACTATTCCGAATCCAGATGCTATAGTCGTCTGAGTGAAACACAAAATAAAATAAATTTTATACTGCTGAGACAACTAGCTATTCGCAAATGTCACTATGACGCATGTCTGTGTCAAGCAAGGAGTAGCACAATGGTACAATGGTATTGTGCTACTCCCTGCTACAAAGCCTGAGATGTTACGCGTTAACAGGAACTGGTGTTGATGATAAAGGCAGTGTGGAATTATGTACATTGTTACTGGTGCAAGTAACCATGTCATGTATGTCATGTATGCAGGTAATCAGACCAAGCGTAAAAGGATAAAGATAGCCTGCTTATGTACTACTAGTACGTGTGCTTATTATAGATACTTTGTGTGACTACTAGTTGTATGTGTCTGCATATTACTATACGTAATAGTACGTAATTGCTTTTACTACAATTTGTACTTTGTGGGGAGCTGCGTGACGATGAAATATGGCCACGAAGAGCGTACGCAATCAGAATCGTACAATATCATTACGTAGAGGATATAACCCGAGTCAGAGGGTTATACCGGCTGAATATAAATCCCGACTGCGATAGCAGGAGGGATTTATATGAAGGTACGGTATAACCCGACTAGGAGGGTCATATCCTACTTATGCCAGGTACCCCTACGCATTTCCAGAACAACGAACCTATTTGGAGATCTCGTACATCATGCAGTACATGAACATCTTCTGATGGTTATCAGTTGTCAATTGAAAGAATGGTCGAGCAACATCAGAAGGAAATTCCTCTGTGGATGTTTGGCATAAGATTTCCTTTCAGTTCCAGTGCATATTGTAGCATCTTCATGATCTTGTCTCGTGAGCGGTGCGGAAATCAACTGAATTGCTGGGGTGCTGGAGTTTGTCGTTGAATCAAACTGCCGTCACTAGTGACATGTAGATTACAGCTTGAACTCTTTGGGAGTAAGTGTTACTATAATTATGGTACAGTGCTGATTTTAACATGCGGCATCTTATAATCAGTTTGCTTACTACTTGCACGTAGATGCATTTGCATTAGGGGTGAAACGGTTCCATGTTTTTCATGTTTGGGTACCCGAATGCCAGCATTGTTTCCCACGGTTCGGGTATCGGTTCCATGCACTCTTTTCTCCAGACCGACAAAATGCATTCGCGACATTATTTTTTAGAAAAAACATTTTTACGAGCAAGAATGAGACATCGGAGAGTCCAAGTGCGAAGAAGATAATGACCATGATGACCAGAGAACCCTTTGGAAGAGCGGTGATCGTAAGGTAAGACATTTAAAATCTTGAGTAGACTTGACGTGTACATGTATTTGTAGGAAGACGAGATTTTTCGAGTTTCGGTTCGAAATTTGACGGAACGGGTACCCGATTCTTTTCAGCTGGCGGTTCCAAAACCGGTTCCTTACCCGAACCGTTTCACCCCTAATTTGCATACACCCGTTTTGTATCACTGTATCACATTTCAATCCAATCTAGCATTTTCCAATCAGGTTGAAGTACACTCTGTACTATAAACTTAGTTACGAAGGAGACAGTCTGTTGATGATCTTCAACTCTTTGAAGTACAATGTACATTGCTGACCCATTTGGGATACGTCGTGGTTATTCGACGTTCTTTATCCTCAGATTCAGTATAATAGAATACTCTGTAGACGAATTCCAGGTCATTCTTCTTTTCCATTGTGTACTGTTCCTCGTCAGTGTGCCGTTCTGTGTGGAGTGTACACGTGCATGTGGTGTCTGTTGTGAATGGTCCGCGCGCTGGAGTACTGCCGCCGTACAAGTTCACTGCCTTTCAGACAGTGAACTTGTACGGCGGCAGTGCCCTAACGTAAGTACCGTGCACAGGGATTTATATTGGCTAGTATCAATCCCGCGCGGGATTTATACTGGCCAATATAACCATGGCTAGATGAGCGCTGATTGGCTGAAAACAGGCCCACCGTACCGTACCATGGTGTAATCCATGATTATAACCAATGTTACTTTTATGGCACCGTGGAATCGTGTACAGCGTACAATGCCACAAGTCATCCCTGTGCCATTCATGTTATGCAAATAATCACCAGGGAGTAGTACAAAAGGTGATCATGTCAAACACAAAAGGATAAAGACGAATAGTTTTATGTATGCGCACGTGCGCGCGCGTGTGTGATGTACAAGTACAAGAGGGTGTGTGTATGTGTGTGGGTGTAATTGCAATTGGCGTTGGGCAGGCAGACTTCGCAGCCGCACCCAAGTCGTCGCTCTTCCTCTTCTGTCCACGGGTTCTGGGGGTTAAAAAAGCAACAAAGCAAGCAGGCCTGGCCTCATTCAGTGCTGAAAACAAGTGATCTTGAACATTATGTTCAAGTCTGTACAAATAAATAAGTTTCAAAATTTTCGGAATGAGTTTTCCAAAGTGTTACAGTAGCTAACACGTTGAGATGAAGTAGAATGGTAGACAAATAGGTATAGTTTCGAAATATCACAACTTGGTGAGGTGTCCGAGTGGGTCCAAATGAGAAATTCAGGTTCGTGTTACACCATGTCAAGATGAGAAAATTCCATCACATTACTTACCTAGGATAGCGTCCTCCATATTCGTCACTTCCATCCATTTTGGGGAGTCGAGACTTGGCAGCAGTGTGGACGATGTATCAGAGTAGCTCCCAAAAAAGGCTCGAGCTGAAAAGAACAAGTGGCAGCTTGTCACGAAGGGATACGTCTGGTCTTCTCGTCACTATTTGAAGGTTTCTCAGCGCTGTCAAAAGAGCACAAATTTGAATTTTCGCGCGGTTTGTATTTTTTTTGTGAGGCAAAGCTCGTAATCCCGGATGTGTGCCCGTGTCACCTCCCGGTATTGTACTACTCCCTGATCAAAACAATCAAAACATAATTGATTTCCACTCCAAGGTACATGTAGCATGATCTGCATTCCGCGGGCGACCGGCAGCAGTTTTTCTCCCTTTCCGCTTTGATGAAGAAATCAAGCAGTGGTTCTCGCAAGACTATGTCTAGACTGCCCGTTTTGATCTCAGGAGCCCCGCGCACATTCTCTTGGTCATCTGACGAGAGACGTATGTATGTGGGATAGAACCTCACCTCCGGAGAAAATCTTGTTTGTCAACGCCATCAAAGGACCCCAAGGCACTCAGCTTGAGGTAGCCGTCGGTGTGCTTCTCGCTGGTCAGTCCGGACCGATGGAACGCCTCGCCAACATGAAGTCACGCCTGGAGAGTTTCTCTAAACTTTCCTCTGCAGAATATGAGATGATGGAGGGATGCTGCCATTGTCGAAAGGGACTCAACCAGCTTGGGGAGAAGTTCGCCGCCATTTCCTCTCCAGCCTGCAGCTCTGAACGTGCTGGTGAAGACCGCACCACACGAAAAGTGGGAGTACCATAGGGTACACGTCCTCTTCTAGCTATGGTCCTGGAGTACGTCTCAAGGAAGCCACAGCTGTTGCATTGCCGTCTGCATCGATCGAAGAGCATTTTGAGCGCATTCAGAGGCAAACCAAGGCTATTCTGTAGGGTTTGGAGGAGGAAACACTCCAGGATGTGCTTGAGGTGTGTAAATCTCTGATGTCTGGTCCAGTTGTCGATGCGGTAGTCTCAGCTGGGCGCCTGGGAGTGCCTTCTGAGTCATCATCTGACGAACCAGTACGCCCTTAACCTGTCCTTGCCACGTTTGCCAGCAAGGCAGCCAAACTAACTTTCTCCCGAGGCCGTTTCAAGCTTACATACTGTTGAGTTCGAAAAGGAACTCCCACATGCTTGGCGTTCTCCACTAGCCAACTCTATGCCGATGATACAAATGTCTAGGTTGCAGATCAGACTGCTGATGCAGCCACTGATAAAATGCTTGAGAAAGACATGCACTCAGTCAGTGAGTTTCTGCAATCCAGATGGCTCAAATTAAATCCAGCAAAGACTCAATTTCTTGTTCTGCCGAAGCCCACTACTGTGCTTGCATCCCGTCAGTTGAGATTCTATGGCACTGTAGTCCAACAACTGGCATGCACTAAATACCTTGGTAGCAAGTTGACGCCCTCGGGAAGAAGGTCAGCGCAAAGATGAATGCATTTCGGCGCTGCTGAGGGCGTTGCTCTCGTGGAATGATTACCCAAACAGTAACATTGAAAAATCTCAGCACAGCATTGTAGTTTTAGGCTCGATCAGGAGTTCGAATGGAAACGCATCTGCTCGCTGCAATGAAAAAGAACTTACTCATGCCATTCGACCAGCTATTGCTTGATTCTTCAAATGAACAGGTGATTCAGCGAGCATCCAAAGAAAGACTACAAAAAAGGGGAACAGTTTCTATGACATCGCCGCATGCTCATGAATCATGATATGCTTTCTCCCGCACACGGTACACATGTCGTTACCTCAGTAAGATAATATCACAGGGACCGTAGTCATGACTACAAACAGCCACCCGCTATGGATGCTGGAATACAGCAAAAGCACTGCGTAGTTTAGTGACGGCAGAAAATCTAACCCAGACCGTCGGTCGGCATCAAAACCCACGCGTGCCCTTTCCAGCGCAAAACAAAACAATGGGCTGTGAGGAGCCTTACATCCGGAATCAAGTTCCGCCGAGCACTCCTGTCAACACAGCACTAACCTGCTGTATACATCTCCTCCAACTCAGTGATGGCCGACGAGATACCGGATAGACGATAGATACCTCTTGTTGACATGGCTACAGGAAACACAGGCGAGGTGCGGCAGAAACAGAAACAGTTACTGGCACCCCAAGCAACAGAGATGCACTTCTACAACATGCATGTTGTAATGAGAATACATGTACGTACACATAGTTGCAGCCGTCGACCCCCCCCCCCCCCCCCCCCCCCCCCCCCCCCCACACACACACCTGTGTGCACCGGGATATATTATGGCCAGCTGCCCCTTGCGATTTACCCAGTAAATCCTTTGCATATAGAACGTCCAGGGTGCAGCCTTCGAGATCCCTTGACATTTTGAATCAGCGGAGAATATACAGGGTTCGCTTTGGCTTGAAATCGATACTGAGGGGTGGAATAAACTAGGGATCAAACGGATGTACCGGGTACCTGGGTACCCGCCACTTAATCTCAGGTATCGTTAGTAAAAGGGCACCTGTTTGGATTTCGATGATCCAGGCAGTACGGAACAACACTGCTGGGACCGCACATTCCAGGTGAGAGTCAATTATTTACAACTCAACGTTGCATGCCTGCACTGCACTGTTGCATTTTCACACCTCTGCAAGCGACGCCCTCTGCAACGCGCTCAAACTGAGACAGTACTGTAGTACGCACCACACACATCTGCGACTGACTGGCTGCGGATATACCCTTTTCCTTTGCATTCCCGTTTCGGCTTTGTCAGACAGGAGCAGGCTGAAATACAGTCGTTCTCTCCATTCTAGTGCCAGTGAAAATACTCAAACTGAAGGTTTTTGATTGCGATGAGAGCAACAAAAAAGCAAGCCGTAACACGTTTGAGGCGCCAGCTGAGTTACTAGAAAGTTGCGATGGTTCTCCGACATCAAACCTGCCATAGCACTTGAAGATGAACTCGTGTCACCAGGCTGAGCACCACACAGTGATGTTCGTCGGTGGTAGCTATGATACTCTTGGTTGTAGTTTGTTCATTCATTCGACGAGCTTGGTTTAGTTGAAAAACAGTTCGAAATAAATAGTTCGAAATATTGCATACGCGATTACTGGTTTCGTGAAGATTCGTTTCACGAGTTCAACAACCGGCTAGCACTAGCAGCTAGCTGGCAAGCAGCACATCAGCTGTGTCGCGCGCCCCTATTATCTTCTGAATGCGGAGAGTACCTATTCTCTGCAAAAATCGCTGACAGCATATAGGAATGCGTGGGGTCACGTCACGGAAATTTGCTAAACTACTTGACATACCTTGGATAATTAATCTGCAGTTGATTTGTGTACATGCATCATAACAACACTAGGACGACTAGAATGCATACACTCTTGGCCTTTCAAATCATTGTAACTGTGTGTGAAGGTGTGTGTGTGTGTGCATAGACAAATGTACGTATGACATTCATTCGGAACTTCAGTACCATAATAATATTACTACTTGAAGTAGTATGACACAAATCAATTTGAGAATTGATGCAACAGCAGCAGCAGCCCCACGAACGACAGTAAGAGCGGATACAGCGTGGATTGCGATATCCTAGATGACACCTGTGGAGCACCGGCCCGGACTCCAGGCCAGAAATCACGGGGCTATCAGCGTGACTCGCCGCCAGAGACGCAAGCTGCGAAGTTTAGTGTCACTGTTGGCAACGCATTTGCATCTCTAAGTCAGGATGTGGATAATATATCTGTGCAATGACTGGAAGAAGATTAGGCAACGACCCTGCTGCTCATGAACTGAATATCCTGTCCATCAATATCAGAAGCCTGCGCCACAAACTGCGTGATGTTCTGGATCTTGCTGAAGGAACAAAATCTGACATACTTGTAATTTGCGAAACATGGCTGGACTCATCCGTCACTCCTGGCGATCTCCACCTCCCAGGCTATAACTTAGAAAGGCTAGATCGCAGCGGAAATGTTGGTGGTGGTGTCTGCATTTATTGGAAAGCTGAACTCAACTGCCAACCCAGGCCTGATCTCGTTTCTCCAGGCATAGAATTAGTGTTGAAACGAGCGTATCTATAACAAACGAGCGATCAGTTCCACTAACGAGCAAGCTATCGAGCGAGCTAACGAGTTTCATTGAGGTGGCAAATATGATTTTTTGAATAAAAAAATTTCTAAGTCCGATTTTTTTCAGCTGGTTCAAATTATCACCGCCAGCATTTGGGGTTGCTGCTGCTTCACTTCGGACTGCTGTTTGGTGTCGAGATGTCTTTTCAGCGCCGTCGTCGAGTAGCCTTTGTAAGAATAGACCGTTTTGCAAAGATTGCAAGTAGCCCTGGTCTTCGCTGCATCGCGGGAGAAAACTTCCAAACGACTGAGCGAAACTTTCACTCGAATGGAGAGGTGACCGAAGAATATCCTGCGACAGGTCAGCAGATGCGGAACAAGACATCACTAGAGCCCACCAAAGCTGCAACGACAACTGAAACAACTCAAGTGTCGTGCAGGCATACAGTCACTGTAACTGCGAGTGATTTTCACTTTGCGCGGGACTGGACTCTCGATCGACCAGGGAGTCGTAAAATATTTTACGACTCTCCGGTCGACATGTACTGCCATGTGTACGGAGTACGGTGTAAGGTGTTCGTTAGTGCAAACGAGCTGGCTGCACAAACGAGCCGAGTTTCTGGCGAGCGAGCTAACGAGTATCCGGTGAGATCGTTTCAACACTACATAGAATGCTGTTGGATTGAAGTGAAAACCAGCCATCAGCCATGCCTGATTGGGAGCTTATACCGGCCACCAGGGTGCACTGTTTCATACTGGGACTCCTTTGAAGCCCTGCTGAGTAAAGCCTGCAGCCCAACGACGCAGACAATACTTTGTGGAGACTTTAATGTTGACACCAGTCGCAATTGCAGTAATCATATGCGGCTGGCTGATATTGCTACAAGTTATGGACTGCAGCAGCATGTACGCAGCCCCACTCGTATTGGACTAAGAGGACTACCAACTACAATTGACTTAGTATATAGCACAATGGGATGTGCTTCTCCTGCTACGACTCATGCTATCTCCTTCAGCGACCACCATGCTGTGACAACCCCTTTCAACATGGTTCCAATTCGAATTCCTCCTGCAGCTCCTGCACAGACACGGAACATCAGACGTATCAATATGGACCTGTTTCGGCAAGATATCCAGTGTGCTAACCTGTGCTCCATGAAGGGAACCTGTACCGAAATGTGGACCCAGTGGCACGAGTGTCTCATGTCACTCGTAGATCAACATGCACCACTCCGGCCTCGGAAGCACCGTGCCCACAATGTCGCACCATGGTATACCCCGGAGCTCGCAGCGCTTGTACGCAGGCGCAACAAACTGCATCGTAAGTGGCTGAGAACCAGACTTGATGTGGACTACCGCAGCTTCCAGCAGAGCAGACGGGAGGTTACCCGCACTAGCCGAGCACTGAAGGAACAGCATTACAATGAAGCATTTGTGAACGCTACAGGGAACCCAAGGCAGACTTGGCGTGTATTGAATCAGCTGAGCGGACGGCAACCAGTCCACACTCTTCCCAAATGCTCCCCGGATGACATTGGTAATGTGTTTGCAGGCATTGTCAATGATCCTCAACGTCCCCCAGCCTTGACTCTACCTCAAGGCCCCATGTCTCCGAACAGCCTTTCAATCTTTAAGCCTGTTACCATTGCCCGTGTGCGTAAGCTCCTATCGTCAATAGCCATGACAAAAGCTACTGGCAGTGATGGCTTGCCCGGAACGATTCTTAAATCATGCGCTGACCTTCTTGCACCCTCACTGATGCTCATCTTCAACAAATCATTGTCCGAAGGCCAGCTGCCACCGAACATGAAAATCGCCAACATCACTCCCGTCTACAAAGGTGGTGACCCCAGTCAACCCACCAACTATAGACCTGTCTCTTTGCTCCCTATAGTCTCCAAGCTGCTTGAGCGTATCGTCCATGAGCAACTCAGTCAATACCTGGCTGAACATAATCTTTACCCTTCCTGTCAATTTGGCTTCAGACGCCAGCACTCTACAGAGGATGCTCTCACAATGGTTACAGACAAATTCCTAAGAGCCCGAGATGACGGGCTGTCAACTGGCGCTGCTTTCCTGGACATGTCAAAGGCCTTTGACAAGGTCCAGCATCAGACACTTGTCGAAGACCTATTCCAGCTTGGAATCTCCGGCACAGCCCTGAACTGGTTAAGCGACTACCTCTCAAATCGTCAACAACAAGTCGTCATCAGCGGCGATAGTAGCTCATCTTTCACGTGCTCAAGTGGGGTTCCCCAAGGGTCTGTACTGGGACCACTATTGTTTGTCATATATGTCAGGGATGTGGCCAGTGAAGTGGATCAGTTTGCCGTCCAGGTAACCCAATTCGCGGACGACATCATGCTACACGATAGCAGGAAGGACAAGGTAGTGCTGTCACACAACCTGTCTTCAGCCATCACCCATCTCAGCAACTGGCTTGGTGAGCGCAACCTAATCCTGAATAGTCGAAAAACACAAATATTGTTTATTCCTGCCAATCGTCATGACGACAAGACATTGAATGTGCACTGTGCAGCTACACTCCTCCAGCAAGTGACAAGCGCCAAGTACCTGGGCTTGCACATCGATGACGACCTGAAATGGAACACAATGGTTGACCATATAGCCAAGACAGTGTCCTCAAAGATTGCCATTCTCTTCCGCCACAGGCAGTGCCTCCCAATGCCATGCCGCTCAACCTACTTGAGATGTATAATTTTACCCACATTCCAATACGCATGCAACAGCTTTTCCTCTTCCCTTTCCTCTGCACAACGTGATCGTCTTGAGAAACTTCTCAAGCGAGCTGTGCGTGTTGTCTGCTCTGCTCCGTTCCTGTCTCCAACTGCCCCTCTTTTTGAACGCCTCAGCATTCAACCCCTGCAATCAATGTATTGCCGCAAACTCCTCCTGCTAACCTTTCGTGTAATTCATAATAACTGTAGTGTGCTTCTTCATGACCTTGTCACACCTCTGTCACACACCCGTCGAACGAGGAGCACAGATGTTCCCCTGCTTCTTTTCCCGAGGATCATATCTGCCGCTGCCACACGCAGCCCTTCATATCAATGTCCCGCTCTCTGGAATAAGTTGCCTGCATCTATACGATCACTGAAGAAACCAGGTCAATTCCGGACCGCTCTTTTACCCCACCTGAAAAATTCACCGACTTACGTTGCTCACTGATCAAATAATTATGCAATCTTTCCTCTGCTAGCTAGCTGCTGTCTTAAATCCTACTCTTTTTTTCTATTTTCTTTTTTTTCTTTTTAATCTTTTCCTTACATGTGTGTGCCTGTTTGTCTTTAGTCGATCTCATGTAATAAGGCAACACTGCCTGTTTGTTATTCGACGTTAAATAAACCAATCCAATCCAATGTGATACCAAAATGCTACTTTACAGTGAGTTTCAAAATATTAAAAAAACAATCCGGACGATCGCCCGGGGAGTTTGCCATCTTAACGTACGAGCTGCCTGGAAGAAATCGCCGTAAAACTCGAAGAAATATTCCGCGCGAAAGCATGAAAAATGGCAACTCAACTCACTCATGTCGGTATGTCTGGTTCACAACAAACAAGTTATTCCTCGATATCGCGATATTGAGTCACAACGCACATGTCAAAAGCGTGGTAAATGTTGAAGCGCGGTCCATTTGTGACCCAATAATAGTTTCTTTGAGCTGCGATGCAATATTACTCTCACCATGTGACGAAAAGGAAATGGACATGGACTCATTCTCAAGGCCATGGGTAAACGCCAGAAACCTGGCCGAAATTCTAACTCCTTGACGGCTGGTCCAATTGTTCCGATACCTGCACAGAACAATTTGCCGTGCCCTACGGCCACACTATGTTTTTCTATGTTTCTCGTCACCGCCCGCGTAGGTTTTCAGAAATTTCGGAAGAAAAAAAGAAGTTCATACTTGTAAATGCACCGGTATGTACGCTGCACATGCTGCAGCTGCTACGTTGTAGATGCGTCAATCAAAATCGTAAACGTTTGCACCACAGCAGCAAAGGAGCGCTTCTCGTCCGTTCTCTGTGATGAAGGCTGCCGTAACGAAGCTTTCAGTCGTTCACTGCCTGAGCCTCGCGGGTCCCAGGAATACCGTAAATCGGACGAGTTACGTGGCAACTGGCGTCTGTGGAACGATGTCGTGGGCAGAAAATCCAAGCAATCGACGCATGGCGAGGAAAAGATGAGCGGCGTGGAGGCAAGAGTTTGATAAGCGGACACAAGAACGTTGAAGTAACAAACCAAAACTGACGAATGGGAAAGCGTTTGTTGATGCGATAGCAGATAAATATATGTTCTCTTTGCCAACTCGTAATCAAACTTTATACTCTCATTGTTGCAGGTTGCCTGATATTCATGGGCTGATGTAATAATGCAGTGCAATCATGTACTATGCCTAGCGCCTATGATTGTACAATAGACACCCTTAGCAAACAACGGTAACGCTATTTTTTACGGTACTCGTACCTTGATCACCCAAATAGTGTTGAAGCTGCAGCGTAAAAACGTTATGGGGCTGATCTATCGTTGTGACAAACGGTACGTTTTTTGGCCAAATATTGCATAGTCTTTACGCATTTCACCTTGTATCGCGTATATGGTGACATAAATGGTTGTACCGCGCGAAATACAAGCTATTCTCGTGGCAAAAGCGTACTAAAAATAGCGTGCATCTTGCTAAAGGTCGAACCCAAATCATGATATTTTCCCCCTCACGGTAATACCGTTACAACATAACTCTCTTTGCTAAGGGTGTCTAATGTACTACTGTATACGCAGTGTCTTGCATGAATCACGCATACAAAATGTATACAGTTTTCAGTAGAAAGTGTTCTTGTTTTTTTTCTTGGCTTTTGTTTTTTCCACCTGCCCGCATACCTTTTGTTAAAAATTGCCGACGAGAAACATAGAAAAAACTAAGTGTGGCCTAACAAGCCCTTCTGTGTACTTTGTTGTCCGAATTTCCTTTATCTTCATACTTTTTAAGATCAACACTGATTGTTAATCAGCCCCTGTGCGTCATCCAGGATGTGCCGACAAGATGGAACAGCATCTACTAGATGCTCAAGTGTCTTCTAGAGCTCCGCAAGCATGTCCCCACGGTGAATGTTGACCCAGTGAAGACTCCGGAGGCTTATTACAGGGCTCCGACACCATAACAAGTATATTAGACACCCTTAGCAAACAACGGCAATGCTATTTTTTTACGGTACTCGTACCTTGATCACCCACATAGCGTTGAAGCTGCAGCGTACAACCGTTATGGGGGCTGATTTATCGTTGTGACAAACGGTACGTTTTTTGGCCAAATATTGCGTAGTGTGTACGCATTTCACCTTGTATCGCGTATATGGAGCTGAAATGGTTGTACCGCGCGAAATATAAGCTATTTTCATGGCAACAGGGTACTAAAAATAGCGTGCATCTTGCTAAAGGTTGAACCCAAATCCCGGTATTTTTTCCGTTACAAAGTAACCTTCTTTTGCTAAGGGTGTCTATAGTAAAATACCTTCTGCTGCTGTTCCCAAACAACAGCAGCAGGCTAAGAAGTCCACAGTGCACACTCAAAACGACAGGCAGCTGAACAACTGAACAGTAGAATACAAAAAAACCTACCCCGTTCTTCAATGAAAGCAATGCACTTGTCCACGAACAGAGGAATCGTGCTGTTGTCTGATCTCGGTGGCAGAGCGTCCAGGTTGACACCGAAATACGGACCAGACGTGACCAGACTGGAAGCCTCCCAGGGGGCAGATACGCCATCTTGACGTTGGAAATGCCCTGTCCTGTTTTGTACTGGGCTTTGTGCTTCTACGGAGGACAGTGATGTGGCCGAAGGACTTATACGCTTCTTTGCAAGCCGCCGCCGCCGCTGCAAAGAAAGGCAAAGCGAAGAGGAGAAGAGCTCATTGCCAAAACATCAAGCAACATTACAGCGGCATTGAGGACAAGAACACAACTGGCATAGCACACACACACACACACACACACACATGCACATGCTTGTGCATC
Source organism: Sycon ciliatum (assembly GCF_964019385.1). Classification (NCBI taxonomy): domain Eukaryota; kingdom Metazoa; phylum Porifera; class Calcarea; order Leucosolenida; family Sycettidae; genus Sycon; species Sycon ciliatum. The sequence goes on from NC_088643.1 coordinate 51,420,410, forward strand.
CATGTACACGCACGCATGCACATGCACACAACATGTACGCAAACCTTGCCGCGTTACCTAAGAACCCCCGAACTTACTAACCACTTTTGGTGTTCCAATGCCTGGATTAAGAGACTGGGTTTTCATCAGTTTTTCCGTCTTTGATGTACATGTAGCTTGTCTAGTTGTTTGTCCAGTGCCATGTTCACCCATTGATCTATCTGGCCTGGTAGTTGACCCATCCTCGCTGTCAAGAGAAAAGTATGATTCTGAGATTCTAGACAATGCTCTATGTGGCCTAGTTGTTGACCCATCCTCCCGATCAATAGAAAAGCATGCTTCTGGAATTTCTGTGTTTGATAAAGCAAATTGAGTGGTATGGCAAGGTAATTCTCCTGCATCCATCACCAAGAAGACAGCTTTGGAGGCTACACTCCTGTTCACAGCCTTCTTTATTCCTACTCTTTTCTCAATAGAATCTGGCTTGAACTGCAGTTTTATCAAAACAACCAGCATACTTTTCTACTGCAACACAGTGTGTATTCTGGAGGGAGCTCCAGGTTCCATAGAGACCCTGCCCCCTCCCCCCCCCCCCCCCCCCATGCATGCATGCACACCCACTGTATACTCGACCCCGACTTCATGCCTGCCATACAACACATGCTGTACACGTGACACTACAATGTGTACGAGCAAGAGTACATAGCCCCAACGGGGTGCACCTGCCTGTACGATCTCTATTCTGCGCTGCCGCAGCAGCGCTTCGCATCACATGGCATGTTATGCTGCCAAACAGTGCAAAGTGACTACCAGATAGCTGTACCCAAAGAATGCTTGTGTGTACAAACCTGTAACTACATCATGCACCGGGTCCAAATAGTGTGTATGGGTTTATCACATGCAGCATGCAGACAACCTTTGACCTAAACTGATGCGCGATAGCTCGAAAGCAGGGAGTTGTACTTTTTCGTTCAAGGAGCTTTTGGGCTACTAGTAAATTAAATTCCGGACTAACGTCCATTTCGCAATGAATAAAACAAATTGCGCACTCATAACCATGTATAAAACAATAATTAAAATGAAAAAATCCAGAACGTTTTCTCGTGACTATCATCAGTGGAACATCGTCACATACTGTATAAGCAGAAACATTCGTCTGGAATTTAATTTCGTCTTTTTTGTCCAAGGAGCTTTGACTAAATTTAATGCCGGACTAATGTCGATTTGTGCAGCTTTTCAATACACCCTTATGATCCATGGACGAAATTTACAACCGGACGAACTCCCTTTCTTTGGAGTTGGACGAAATTATTGACCGACGAAATTTTCTGCCTGTGCAGTAAATTAAATGCTGGACTAATGTCCATCTAGCGATGAATAAGACTAATTGTGCACTCATAATTTAACCATGTATAAAACAATTATTAAAATGAAAAAAATCCAGAACGTTTTCTCGTGACTATCATCAGTGGAACATCGTCACATAGTAAGAATCACTAAACCAACCAGTTATATACCTAGAATAATATGTAGTATAATATGAAAAGGAGCGTGAGAATGCAGCAGCTCGCGGTTATGCACAACGCGTGTAGTGTGAACTTATGCAGTGGATCTGAGAATGGTAGCAGTAGATAAATGTGGCAGCTATGTGTGCGTGTGGCCAAAAATGTTGAGTGCGTAAAGAGTGTGAGTGCTACAACATTTTTTTCTAGGTATATAACTGGCTGTTTTAGTGATTCTTACTATGTGACGATGTTCCACTGATGATAGTCACGAGAAAACGTTCTGGAATTATTCATTTTAATAATTGTTCTATACATGGTTATGAGTGCACAATTAGTTTTATTCATTGCTATTTTACGACTGTTGTCTCCTTGTTGGTTATATAACATCCATTTTGTCCAGCTTTTCAATACACTCTTACGATCCGTGGACGAAATTTACAACCGGACGAACTCCCTTTCTTTGGAGTTGGACGGAATTATTAACCGACGAAATTTTCAGTCTGTACAGTATGTTTGTCTGAAGAAGGGCTGAGGTTTCCTGCAGCTTCATCTGTGAAGGGAATTCGGGTGGACACACCCATTCCCATAGCGCTGCACATCCGAACCAGTTCCGTTGTTTTATGTTTCGGCACTTGGCCATCGTCAGGTAAGAAGACACAATGAATACAGTGGAAGCCACACAAGAGCAGTATGTATATACGCAGAACGTAGCGCCAAAAAGATGCGAGTTATGCCACCTCTATGCAGAGAGGGGGGGGGGGGGGGGTGTGACTGTGCACATCACGGAGAAGAAGCAGCAGAACGTAGCGCGCCATTGTGCTCTGCGAAGTGAGGGTGCGTGCCAAACAATATGGTGTTACGCAGAGTGTAGCGCCAAAAAAAGATGCGAGTTATGTCACCGCTATGCAGAGGGGGGGGGGGAGGGGAGGAGAGAGAGAGAGAGAGAGAGAGAGAGAGAGAGAGAGAGAGAGAGAGAGAGAGAGAGAGAGAGAGAGAGAGAGAGAGAGAGAGAGAGAGAGAGAGAGAGAGAGAGAGAGAGAGAGAGAGAGAGAGAGAGAGAGAGAGAGAGAGAGAGAGAGAGAGAGAGAGAGGAGAGAGAGAGAGAGAGAGAGAGAGAGAGAGAGAGAGAAGGAGCAACTGTGCACATCACGGAGAAGAAGCAACAGAAGGTAGCGCGACATTGTGCTCTGCGAAGTGAGGGTGCGTGCCCAATAATATTATGGTGCTAATTCTAGCACATTACAGGATGGGATTTATTATGACTCAGCTTGTCCTTGCTGCTACTCTTTCTTGTATATCAATATCACTGAATATAATACGAGGCAGGTCACTCAAATCCATTCTGTTCCTGACCCCTCACCCGTCCCTGGTGATAACAGTTAGGCATGGGAAGTGTGGGATTTCACGGTTGTCTGCTTTTCTCGCACATTCCGTGATTAACCTCATAGTGCCTTGGCGCATGGGCTTCAGTGTTCCCCTTCTGTAATGTGCTAGAATTAACACCATAATATTATTGGGCACGCACCCTCACTTTGCAGAGTACAATGGCGCGCAACCTTCTGTTCCTTCTTCTCCGTGATGTGCACAGTTGCTCCTTCTCTCCCCTTCTCCCTCTCCGCATAGAGGTGACATAACTCGCATCTTTTTTGGCACTACACTCTGCGTATATATATATATATATATATATATATACTGCTCTTGTGTGGCTTCCACTGTATTTCATTGTGTCTTCTTACCTGACGATGGCCAAGTGCCAAAACGTTGTAAAATAACGGAACTGGTTCGGATGTGCAGCGCTATGGAGATGGGTGGGTCCACCCGAATTCCTTTGTGTATGTTTGTACGACTGATATGTGCAACTCCAGGATATGGGGTCAACGACAGAACTTTAAATCACGTAACAAACCCCGTGACTTTGTACATTAGACACCCTTAGCAAAAAACGTTACTTTTGTAACGGTGTTACCGTAAAGGGAAAAAATACCGAGATTTGGGTTCGACCTTTAGGAAGACTGAAGCTATTTTTAGTATGCTGTTGCCATGAGAATAGCTTCCTGCATTCCCTCCTCCGTAGGATGTTTCAAAATATGTAGGGTATAAGTGGCTTGGTGGAAGGTCAGTTCCAAAACTGGTTCTTTAGCCAGACAATTCCATCCCTAACGAATATACGTGTGCATGTACATAACAATAGCCCACCCCCTCCTAGAACGAATATGCTTGATGAAGAGAGTGCAGAGATTACAAGCTGATACTAACATGATCACTGGCTGATTCCTGCAGGGATGACAGCAGAACATGAGAAGGAAAAAAAGAGACAAAGACACCATGCAATGTGTCAAGACCAACTACTGAAGAACGCATCACAAACCCTCGTTTCCTGTGCCAGCAGTTACAGTCAGACACTAAACAGACATATTGGCCGAACTTCTATGGAAATCAAAGGAGAGAGATAATATCGTTGGCTGGTTTCTTTATTTGAATTCACCCAAATGAACAGGCAGTGTTGCCTTCTGGACGGTGGATCCTCCCACACGGTGCATACCTTCTCACTAGCAAGATCATACTAGCACGTGTGTGTTTAAATCAAAATTGCCCCCCCCCCCCCCCCCCTCCCCCCATCCCACTTTACTAGCAGGCTGTCATGCACTGTAAGATATCATACAGATCTCTGGTAAAAAAAGACTAAAAACCACACAGCAACAATGCATGCCAGTCTAGACTGCACATACCGTAAAGTCGCGGATAAAAGTCGGGTTTGCATACAAGCACATTGCTGTATAGAAGCCTGAAAATCAAACGGGTCAAATGCATATAAGCCTGGCTTCTATGCAAGCGCGGATCGGGTAGGTCAAGAGTGCATGCGCTATGTACGGTGCACAGTAAAAGTGCCGCCATACCAGTAGTCATTGGTAGATATACGCGTGTCGCGCGTAGAAGCGTGCATACAAGCCTGGCAAAAATATCAGTGGTGCATATAAGCATGGTTTGCATACAAGCCTGATGCAGAAAGCGGCTTATAATTATGCTTATAAGCCCGGATTTTATCCGCGACTTTACGGTAATTGCGACATGCTCAAATATTCACTGGACGTGGCGACAATAAAATTGCAGACCACAGCAGTACAATTTACAGCCCTCACCTGTACTCCAGTTTGGTTCTGTGCAAACAAAACGGTAAGAAATAGGAATAGAGAACAGCATTTCTTTTAGATTCAAACACACAAGTACAGTCATACATCAGGCCCGCCGGAACCGGTCTGGTTATCACCGGACCAACTTGTTGGCAACCAACACGTGTTCACTACTGTGGAGGGCATGTGTACCCGCCATATCATACACAACGTGTGAAAGGCTATAATAATAGCACCGGACCAACTGAAAACTGCTTCTGGCGGTCTTGTACATTGATACAGTGATATTGCTAGAAGCTATCACACTACATCAACTTTTTTTCCTCTGTTCAAATCGCAGTCAGTAAAATCTGTCAAGGCGACCACCTGTCCCAGAGGACCACTACAACCAGGAACAAGGGACGTGATTTCTACTGATTATAACCTGGATAAGGAGAGACCACCTGTACACAGCGATCACATATTCAAAGGTCCCTTGAGTGGTCGGCTTAGACAGGTTTCACTATACTTGACTAGGGTGTACTACAATCATGTATCATGCCCAGAGTAGGACTACTCCAAAAGTGTGACAGTTATGTGCACGGCTTTGAGCCCCTAGCAGCCAACACCAAACTCCTTTTTTTCCTGAGCTGGAAACGATGTGATCAGTCCAACGAGAGAGTTGGTAATCTCGTGGATTAAGCACGCAATCAGGCATTTCCTCTCCTGGTAGGCGTGTGCCAAAGTCGTAGGATAGGATCAAATAAGTTGAAGTAACGATCAAGTCACTAAAAAGTCAGCACTGAACACACGACATTCTGTTTGAGTTTGAGTTCCACTCGCTCCGTGGCACGAGGCAGCTGAGAGACACATATGATGGAGCAAGTGGTACGGCTCTTCTCTTGATGCGCTAAACACGAGTGCTCTCAATATGCTAGATGGTGTGTAGCGAAGGGTATGTTCTGTACACATGCCCTCTTGGAGGTCAGGCGGGGGCCTATAGCTCGACACCAGATCTCCAGAAGTGGGCATCTAGCATTGCACCGGCACAAAACTGTCAGGAGAGGAAGTGCCCATTCAAGGAAATGGCGCACATCAACATCATTGCTAGTCTTTAACCCTTTGGAGTCCGTAACTTTTTTGCTTCCGCAGAATTTGTGTCAGTCACGAAAGTGCGCACTCCATTTCCAACATAACTTTGGTTCTACTTCACCGATTTTGAAGATCTTGGGCTCGTTGGAAAGCTCTTGATGAGAGAAATACAATGAGCCCAAACTCGCCAAGAGCACTATTCATTGTCCGCCACAACGCGCCCCAAACGCGAGTCCAGCTCCAGATCTGAGACGAAATCGGTCTCCTGTAGCCATTTCACTGAATCTAGCTCGGAACTGTTCAATTTTTTCCGAGTAGAAGCTTACCTTGCCGTGACTTCGCGCCGCGCCGATCCTGGCAAGTACCACCTGTCATGAAGCTGGGAAAATCCCCTTTTTTCACGCACTGCTGACTTGCAGCACGCAGCGCAGAAAATGCAAAATGTTTGATCGCTCGCCGCTCACTCCAACTTCATCGGAGAGACTTCGGACTTGTTCGAGGCGATAGCTGAGTTTTCTCTACTATCTAGACCCTTCGATTGTTGAATTTGGTCTAGATTTGGCCGAGAACCGAAAGTTTGACTGCACCCACATGCATACAAAATGCCCATGGTTCGAAATCGAACCATGCACTCCAAAGGGTTAATAGCTCTTTTGACAAAAAAAAAGCAGTGAATAAAACACTTAGTGGAATGTGTCCCGGCTCTGCTCATCGCAGATTGTGCCGTTCCGAGTATGTTCAGTCAGAACTTACAATGTCCGCCTGACTTTTCATCAAGTCCTCTACCAGCGTCAGCAACTGGGAGTGCTCCGGTAAAGCTGTCACAAAGCAAGGGTGGGGACACACAGCAGCAAACCAAGACAGTGAGTTTCAATGCTACAAAACTGCATGGCCATCACTTGTCAGTTCAGCAGGAGAAGACATATTTCCCTACAAAAAAAGTCAGGAAAGCCCGTGCCTGGTCTGTTGAAATGCCTGTAAGAAAAAAACGACTGCGCTGCCGCTTCCGTAGACAACTGTTGCTTCAGCAATCCCTAGCAAGAGTGTGTAAGTCTACTGCTAGTCTGACCCAAGCAGATTGTTGCTGTCACCACATTTTCCTGTGACCTTGAGTCATCGCGTAGAACTTTGTGCAAGATCTGCATTGCAGGGCGGCATGTGGGGCACCTCAGTAGGTGTTCGTACTGCCAGAAGCTAAAAAATATGGCTGGTGACACTCAAGGTTGCCAACCGTTGGATGTAAAAAAAAGTAAGCTTTCCAAGGCATGAAGCCTACAAGTAAGTTTTCAAGTCATGAACCCCACCCACCTCTGTACGTGATGACAAATGATCTCTGGAAAAGTGGATGTCAACAAAAAAAATTGAGCCGCAGGCCAAACTGTGCGGAGTTGCACACTCTGGTCAATATCCTTTTGCAACACCGTGGTAGAAGTGAGACACAAAAGTGTGTGGCTGACAATGGCATGCATACATGCACACAAACACACGCACAAACACACGCACAGACACACGCACAGACACACGCACAAACACATGCACAAACACAAGGAAAATACAAATGCTTGCATGCGCACACACACACACACACACACGCACACACACGCACGCACACACACACACTAGCACGCATGCGTGCGTGCACACGCTTCAGCACACCCAGGCTGGCCCACAAGAAAGCACGTTGCGCACAAACTGCTGGATACACGCCATAATGCCAGTGAAACAAGAAAAGGCGTCCAAACGCACACCATGTCTAATTACAACAGCCAAATCATTGTCAAAGCTGTTCATAACTGCCTACAAAGTACAACCGGTTCCCTTGCACAAACATCCTTGTTAGGGCGGTGCAAGTCGGCTCATGAGCACAGCGCAATGTGATGGAATGTGATGAAACGAGTGCCGAGAAGGAACAACACATCCACAAGAGGGTGCCCGCATTCTCTGGAAAAAAGCCATCACTTACAGTTGCATTGATCAGCAATATCCATAGCGTCAGCCAGATTGCAGTTGCCAAGCGCGTGTGCAAGCACCGTGCGCGTTGCATACCGACCGCTGGTCTGCTTCCACAGCTGCAGCATGCCGCGCGCGTACTCGATACTGCGCTCCTCGATGTAAGGCATGTCTGCTCCTGACGCCTCCTGCGCAACTGGCTGTACGGCCTCGATCTCCGCACGGCCCAGGTTGAGCTCATACGCAACGGATCTCCAGCAGTTGCCAATTTGCCGAGCAACTTCAGTCAGCATAGTATCACTCACGATAGATGGTAGAAACTCTGCAAGAGACACAGAAAGATAGTGGGTTTTTTTAACTTTTTCCCCCTAGACTGCTTTGCAATGTCAGCAGCAGGTGGATAAAACACATGTGCTGAAAAAATCAAACTGCTTGTGATGTCTCGTTTTGAAAAGCACTTCCGGATCACAAAACATTCGAAGCCAGCCAATACAGAATCGACAAAAGAAGAACCCAGGATTACTTCAAAGTTCTGTCGTTTCTTGTACCCGAACCCTCGTCCAACGTTTTATCCATACTTTCACATGTTTCGAATCCGTGTAACTAAGGGGTCGTCGCAAATGTTTTTTGTCGTCCCTAAAACGAACATGATTCATTTGGGGGGAGGGGGTGCGAGCCAAAATCGCAAGTCGACCGACACTGTACATATGACATGTACATGCATGCGATTTTCGTCGTCCAGTATAGCAAGCCGTGTTCGTTTCAGAGGGAGGGGAGGGGGTCCAAGTACGAAATGAACGATGTTCGTTTCAGGGACGACAGAAAACTTTTGGGACGACCCCTAAACACAACATTGCAGACACGAGCCCCCTGCCTGAACTTTACACGAGTCACCCACGCCCGTGTATTCGTTACGTGTGTCACTAATTTCCCCCAAATACGTTAATTTCTCTCACCTACTAACCTTAAACACACCACACACATGCGCATACACACATTCATCTTTAGTGCCCCTGTTCCAAGATGCTCCATGAGTTGCACCCCCCCCCCCCCCCCCCCCACACACACACACACAACTCCCATACCGGTATGCCAATTTGTACTCATTCACATGCACATGACATGTGCACACAGGCAATGTAGGCACTATACTAGAACATGGGCATACGGCCCAATGAGGCACCCGCATTGCACACCCGCATTGCACACCCACATTGCACACCCGCATTGCACACCCGCATTGCACGCCCGCATTGCACACCTACATTGCACACCCACATTGCACGCCTGCATTGCACGCCTGCATTGCACGCCTGCATTGCACGCCTGCATTGCACGCCTGCATTGCACACCCGCATTGCACGCCGGCTCTCACCTGCATCACGTTGCCATTGGTTAAACGACTCGTCCAGCTTCTGCTGCAACTCGGCATGATCCAGCAGCAAGTCAAGCAGGCGTGGACGCACATCATGGCAGTTCTCACTCAGCCGCCACTCCTCCAGAATAAGGAATATAGCGTCTATGGCATCGCCTTGGACCGCATGCGGCAGCGAATCCATTTCTACATCTAGGTTATTCGCTAGTTGTTCGGCAGAGAAGACGCCCGACAGGAGACTGGCCACGCGGCGAGTCAGCTTATCGTTCCAGTAGTAGCGTATCTTCTTTTTCCGTGGTCCACCTGTATCAGCAGGAACACCACAGAGAGCCCCCACCAGCCATGATGCTTGTTTTATGCTAGTATACTTGAACACTACTTTCTTTGCTGCAGTGTGCATTTCTGGCATTTTCTGCATACCACACAAAGTTTTTGAATAGCACAGCAGTGCACCACAGCCAAGACATTGTATTGTCCACAATCCAAAACCATGGGAGAAATCGAGAACACCGGAGACGGCCTCTTCCTCGCCACCAGCTGAATGCTGACCTTCAAGAAAGGCCCACTTATTTCCAGCAGCATTGCATGCAATGGCTTACGTTGCTCAGTCGGAGGTCTCTGTGATGCAGACCGACACAGGATGTCTAGTGTTGCATCTAGAAGCGTGCTTGTTGACGGTTTGCTGGGAATTCCAGCCGACGCGGGTGCTGCTGGTGGTGACCGAAGACGAAAGAGGACGGTGAAGCCCTCGTCGACAACTCTGAGTTGCTCCAGACCAATCGTAGCCAGAGTAGCAAGAGCACCGGCGCAGTTGTTCTCCAACAACTCCAATACCGTGCCCTGCGGCAACGAGATGGACAGCAAGTCATGGTCAGCACTCGTATGCTGCATACCGTGCACATCCGCAAGTTTGTGCCTCAGGTACGCTTGAATCCGATCCAGAGAGTTGCTCATCACCAGGATTTCACATAGTAGCTTTGTGTCTGTACGAAACACAGGCAAAATAAGGATGGGTGCATACATGTACAATGATAACGGTTGAAAATTTAGGGCTGAAACAATTATACCGATAACTCGCATATCGATCGTTATGAGTGCAATCGATAATTGTTAGTGTTCAAAACGAGTGCTAACGATTTTTCATGCATGCATATTAGTGACAGTATTCTAGCCCTTGCATTCCATCCGATAGTGGATACGAGTGCAATCATGTACTTTCAAGCGCAGTAAAATTGATTTGTGTCTTTGAAAGAGATCGGGAGAGAAGACGTTGCCTTTTCAGTTCATTCGCGGGAGAAGGCGGAGATGAGAGCAGTTGCCAGAGGGTGACAACAAGAGTCTTCGCTCTAGAAACAACATAAAGCTCTCTACTTGAGTAGTTCATGTTGATAAAACCAGCCAGATATCTACAGATGTCAACAGTGCGGTGCCACAAATTTCTAACGTAGCAAAGGTATCATAGAATTTTTTCATAAACTGGTGTTCGATAGAGCTGACAAGAATCGATAAAACCAATATATCGATCGTTAATGATATTGGTTGATCGTTAGGAGTTATTGAATGATCTTTTCAGCCCTAGTTGAAATACCTCATGTTTTTGAAAAATCAAGTCATTCTGGAGTGCCCGTGTGATGTCTACCGAAAGAAGAGATGGAGAAGGCCTGCCGAGTGCCGCGAGTGTTTTGTTCTGTGTGTAGTGAGGAATATATGGGTGAGACAAAGCAATGTTTGCACAAGCGTTTCCGGGAGCAGTTTCTACTTGACATGAAGCCAAATCGAATTCTCACTCAGAGAGATGCTGGCTGTCAATGGACCTCTCTCCAGGATGTGCGTGAATTGTCAATCTAAGGGCTTCGCAAGATGAGAAACTTCAGCCCATGCTAGAAGCCCTGAAGTCAACGAGGTACACGGGATTTCTGCCCATGCAAAATGAGAAACCCTGTTGTTAATCTGCATGAAACTAGCCATTTCGGCCCCTGTTCCAATCGATTTTTGTACACTTTCGATCACATGTCCTAAATTTGTTCCAAAGCCGACATGCCTGGCCGGGGTGGGAGCGCGTGTGTGGTATCTCCCGTATCATTTTCACAGACAGACAGCCCGCCCAGCTGAGCTCAGCTCATCCGAGAACCCAAACAGTCAGTTGGCAATGTACGAAGTCAGCATGCACACGAGAGCCCAGTTGGCACGATGTTCCACCAGCCTGGGCTGAACGTGTAAAACGGGGCCCCGAAAGGCAGATTGCACTTAGAAGGGTCCATATGACAGGTACTCAACGTACCGGTAAGCTAAATAAAGGTAAACTGAACTTCTCCTACATCGCTCCATAGCAGCATATCTAAGCACTGGGCCCATAAACAAACCCTTAGAAGAAGCTGGGTTTAATGCTGACCTTTTGGCGTGGAGTCTGCCTGTAGTCTCTCAATGTCATTCTGAAAGCGCCACAGTACTTCAGATGAGTTCATGGCACCTGCAATTCACATAGTGCCACACACAGACATACAGCACTCTCAAGCAAACCCCACATCACTAGCTTCTACTCAATGGCAAAGATAGAGGCACCCACGAAGGTCTGAAAGTACATATACACTATACAGGGTACACACCCACCCACACCGGGTCGGTGTACAGCTGACAAGTGTTACTTAGGCTGTGCAACCCCTCAAGCAGGGGAAAATAGAGAAAGGAGCTCGGGAGAAATCATCCCCAGTTAGAGATCCAAGTGATTCTTTGCCAAAGTGTACTACCGTTAAGTCGTGTATAAAAGCCGCGGCTTGCATGACTTTTCGGGGGGGGGGGGGGGGGTTGCAGGCTTCTATAATTATGACACAGGCTTCTATACAAGACAGGTATTTCTATGTATGTCAACACTAAAACCAGGCTTATGTGCCGACAGTGAATCTTGAAAATCAGGCTTCTACATGAGACAGGCTTTAATACAAGACAATACGGTAGTTGCTGATTCCACACAGCTTCTCGGGGGCACGAGTCTTGTCCTTCCAGCAAAAGAAACCCCTGAGATGGTCCCGGATCATCAAGTCAGTTAAATAACATCTGCTTAGGGAGGAGGCTGTTGAGCATCCGGGCAACGTGTCCTAGGCACTAGAAATGGCGGCGGCATATGAAATCAGACCTTCACCTCCCAATGCTGACACTTCTGGACAAGATGAAGCTCCTGGTCCCAGCTTGAGATGCCAGGAGTGAGTTACAGCGAGTGTCAGTGTGAACTTTACCATGGCGGAGAACTGACCAACACCAGACACCGAATATAAGAGCAGATAAAACACAGGCTTCAAAGTGAAGTTCATACTTCTTCCTTGTGCGGATGGAAAGGTCGCGAGTGCCGAAAATCCAACGGAAGGTGCCAAAAGTGCACGATACAGCGGCAAACAACAATCAATCTCCTGGCCAACATGTGAGTCAGGGTTGATGAGGCTGCCAGGATGGACCAGAGCTGAAACTTGCTCAACTTCTCACCCCAGATGATCATAGAAGTATTCGTTGGTCGCAGTGCCACAGCACACAAACTTAGTCCTCGTGAAGCGCAGACACAGACAGACAGATACAAGATCTCTCTCTCTCTCTCTCTCTCTCTCTCTCTCTCTCTCTCTCTCCATCCCTGGAGGCAGGTTGACCAGTACATGTATAGGGAAGGGAGAGAGCCTAACACTGTACCTGGACCAACATGTACATCATAGCTGTGGCTTTGTGGCTCCATTGGACTGCTATGTCGACGGGGTACGACACCTGCCCAGTGGAAATGAAGAGAAAGGACAAAAGACAAAACACACACACACACACACACACACACACACACACACACACACACACGCACACACACACGCACACATACCCGCGTGCATGCACGCACACACATACATGTATACACATACACACACTCACAGTACTCCATCAAATCAATCACAATCACAACGGCTTCATGGACTCATGCAGATACTAAGCAATATCAACAAAAATCAAGTGCAGCCAGGCACAAGAATCCACAACGTTCACGGAATAGAGTAATGCAGGCAAATGCAGTTGTCAGCACTGTGACTTCACTGCACCACTGCTATCAGTATCCGTATGAATGCACATGTACTTCCAAAATGTTGGTGGAAGCCTGAAACGGCATACATGAACCTCTGTCCCTGGCAACACCGATGTAAACCAGTCAAAATGGGAATAGGTGGGTGGCGGATGGGGCAGAAGCAATGGAAGGGTCGGACAGCAGCAACCAAGCAAAGACTAACCGGAATCTTCAGCTGACTTTTCAGCACCGTCTAAAGTTCCCCCATGTGAACCTGTGCATAACAATTATGGCAAAAAGAAGGGAAATGCTCACCATCAAATGGTGGAAAAAAAACCGTTTCGACTGCTTTTTAGACAGTAACGGGTAAAGAAAAAAGGAAAAAAGAAACTCATATAAGAAGAAGAAGAAGAAGAAGAAGAAGAAGAAGAAGAAGAAGAAGAAGAAGAAGAAGAAGAAGAAGAAGAAGAAGAAGAAGAAGAAGAAGAAGAAGAAGAAGAAGAAGAAGAAGAAGAAGAAGAAGAAGAAGAAGAAGAAGAAGAAGAAGAAGAAGAAGAAGAAGAAGAAGAAGAATACAAAGTCACCCCCCAAGGAAGAATTGTGTCTTGTATGCTCTCAATTTGTATCCATCTCTTATGATATAGAAGGAACTTCCACACATGCACGATGGAATCTACTGGAGCTAGAAGCTTAAAGAACGTTGATCAAAGGAATAGACTACAGTCGTTGCCAAAGAAATCCGACCAACTAGCCGAGAGTAGTGCCAAGGTTTGTGCGGCCTCTGTGGCCCTATGTTTTTTGGAACGTACACGATGTAACTGAAATGGCAACGCAGCGATACTTTTGACTAGTGGGTTGGATTTCTTTCGTCGCAACTGTACATGTACTCGGAATGATGTACACACAATCACAATACCACATACCGTATAGGCGCGAATAGAAGCCCCGGGGCTCTAAGACACATCGAGGGGGGTTATATTTGAGAGGGGGCTTTATTTTTTAATAGAAACACCAATTGTTTCACACTATTCATGTTGATCAGTACATGCAGTGACTACACTCGATCGTTGTACGGTAAAGTACCCCTAACTGTACTGCATGGTACGGACATTGCGCACTCAATTATAGCCCCGGGCTTTTATACGAGACGGGGCTTTATTATTCCGATTCCCTCTGACACACTATTTGAGAGGGGGCTCTATTCGAACAGGGGCTTATATTCGAGCGCGTACGGTAGGCAGTATGGACGTCAGGGAGTCGTAGCATCAAGAGTACATAACCCCCCAGAGTGTGCAACTCCACTATGGGTGCTGTCCCGACAGAATTTCAAGTTGACGTCATTTTGATGATGCAATGCGCACTGTACACGGATTATCAGACGAATCCGGAACCTGTGGTTGACCGAAGCCGATCGATCCTGTACAAATTATTGGAAAGAAAAACGTGTGATGCGTTGACACCCGTACACATGTTGTAAATCACTGGTGCAAGGAGCATTGCGTCATAAATAATGACGTCAACTTGAAATTCTGTCGGGACAGCAGGGTATGTGGGAGTTCAACACTCTGGGGGGGGTTATGTACTCTTGGTAGCATGCAGGGAGACGACATGGGCGACTATACAGCTAAACGAGGTGGGTTTTGCTCCCGGGCTGCCCATTCCAGTTGCCCTTGGCTGATTTATACATGCTTGTATCTGGTATCACTTGTCTGGGTCGCACTCGGGGTGGGCAGGTCAAAACACCGCACCATGTAGAACTTCTAAATTTGTGGTTGAACGGACACCATTTGGGGAACTATAATCTCACGTTGTCTCCCTAGATGCTACGACTGTTTGGTGGCCATGAACAGATGACGGGGAGGGGCATGCTTGGAGTCGATAGGGCCTCCACAATAAGAAATGATTGGATTAGGCTGCGCTAGGCGCCGATATCAGGTTCGCATGTCTTATGCTGATACTGCCGGAGATTGCACGACGCACAAAAGGTAAGTATTCATCTTCATCACTTGTACTCGAGTAGCCTGCCATGCATCCTTGTCAAGAACTTGCTCATACAACTAGCCGAGCTTCTTAGTTGCACACTAACACTGCTGTGCATTTCATTTTGTTCATCATGTTCGTATCTGCAACAGTGATGGAGGTGGAAACAGAGGCAGAGGCGGTGACAAGGCAGAGGTGGTGGCAGTTGTGGAGAAAGGAAGGCAAGAGGACGTGAGACGGAGACTGGCAACAAGGGTAGGAGGAGTTCGGTGCACGTGGGACAAGTCCAGAAGTGGCAAGGAGTGAAGCCAGTGGAGCAAACACACATAGTTCTAGTCTAAAATACATATACCTCGCTTCCGTCTCGAACTGCGATTACTGCGATTACTCGGGGATAAGATATCTCTTCCTATTCCGCCCAAGGAACACACTGCCAGCAGGAAAGACCAAGCAAGAGCAGTGTACATGATGAGGGAAGGTGAATACGGAGCAACAGTTGCAGCCATAGGCTAGCAGCAGCAGCAGTGGCAGCAGCAGCCAGAATACTAATGACAAGCAGCGCAGCAATCACACACAAACAATACATCTCAGGCACTGGGCTACCGTCTTGCATGATAGCCACTTGCATGCATGTTTATGGAAGAATTTCAAAGGATTCCTTACGAACCACGCTTCTGTACAAAAGTGAATATAGGCTGTACACAGTATACAAAACCAGGTTTGTGTGCAAATGGTCAATCTTGAAAACAGGCTTGTGTTCAAGATGGGCTTCTAAAAGAGACACGTGTTTGCACAAAAATAGCACGGCATGTCAAAAAAAGGGGAGATGAAAGTGTATGCGAACGGCATGCTGGCAAAATCTTGCGACAATTTAGTCAAATTAGATCGACCATACTTGCACATGTAAAGCCACCCAGAGTGGCAAACCAAGTAGGCAGTACTGTTGACCAGTACTCATCGGGATAACAAAAAAAACGGTTAAAATATATATTTGTAGCGCATGAGAACAATAATTACCTATGGCAGAGACTTGATTGCTTCCTTTCTGCTTCAGAGAGCCAGCATAGCTGTCGACCTTATGGAACGACTTACTAGTTCCAATTCTGCCTATCATAGGGAGGAGACATCCAATAATTGGGGTTAGGTACCCGGAAAGGCATGTACACAAAGTGTCAACACCAAACACCAAAGGCACTTTTCGACGCATGAAGTTTGGCACTGTGAAATGCAAGTGCAGTGTCAACGACACATGATTGTGTGCGTTTGAAGTATGCTAACGTGACTTTAGAAATTTGGAATCAACCCATCCCAGCGTTTGAAGTATGCCAACGTGACTTTAGAAATTTAGAATCAGCTCATCCGAAGACGGTCCAGAGCAAGGCAGAGAACACCATCCACAACAATAAACGACCGTCATGCATCAGTGAAAACTTTCGGATCTGCCACTGTCTCTGACGACTACAACACCTCTGGATATGGCCAGGTGTTGTTGTGACCTAGTTCCTCTAACTGAAGTGTAGGTGGCACAAGAGCAGCGTGTGCTATTCTCTTATGCAGAACCTGGCCTGAAATGGCAAATTCTCTTGCACACTGTGTTCGCCATGTCATGAGTCAACCGGGTGCGTAAGTTGCTGGAAGAGCAAGCAAAGAGACTAGCAGGAGATGGAAGAAAAGAGACTTTTTTACAGCCTTGTTTTGGTCATTAAAATGAATCGGATGTGCAGCTGTACCAGTACAAGTACTACAGTCCATTTCAAAAATATAGACGCATGGTATTATTGAAATATTTCAAATTTGGCTGGAGCTTTTCGAGAATTTTTTCCGGAATATTGCTCATGCCCGTCACACAATTACTGTCATATAGATTGCTAAGCGATCGGATAGCAAAATCCCAATTTCGAAATTTTTATGCACAAAGTGATCACAGATTTTATGTGGTATAGATGCTGGCCTAACGGGTTTTTTTTTTTGAAATTATGCGTCTATATTTTTGAAACGCACTGTAAGCATGAAAGTACTGTAAGTCTACAAATTTTCTGCCCATTCAAATTTCGGCACCCCAGGGCTAAAACACATTTCGGTCGCATTAAATTTTCACCTGTCCTGCTGCTGTTGCCTGTATACACTGTCACACGGAACCTTTCAAAATATAATTTCGGCTGCAACAAATTTTCGGCCAGATATGACCAGGCTGAAAATAGCCGAAAAATAAATATGCGCCGAATATTTGTTGACTTTAATACAGTACCTAGTTCGGCCAGACCTTGCCAAGAGACTACTTTGTTTGAAATTGAGATAGAGCGGGTGCAGCTTACCAATCACAGTATTCTGGCTACTTGACCGCGGTTTTACTGGTACAGGATTTGCGCTTTTCTGACTCAGAGCTGGAGCTCGAGCAGGAGCAGGTGCAGGTGCTCTCCCTGCAAAAGCCAGATGAGCAGAAAAGGAGAAAATACTGCATTGGACCAAATGTTAGGCACTGGAAATTGACACTGTTCCCCTGAAGTCACGTGCCTTTCAAGGGCTCTCTCTGCAAAAGGATGTGTTTAGATCAGGTCAATTGTAAGTGTGTTACTACCACCACTTCACTTAAAACAACTTAAACATAACAAGACACCACCACCACTGCACAAGAGGTGACCGTTTCTCAAGAGTTTCCCTGAGGCCATACATAAGAAAGTGTCCGGGTTTTGATTGGATCAATGAGACCCCTCACACACAACCGGTCCAATGATGCAGCTAATTCTGGCACTTGGGACAATTACTAAAGACTTTGACTAAATGAGAAAAATGCTGAAGCCACAGAACAGCACAGGGTGATGCTGAAACAAATCACATTCCTGTAAGACCCAGTCAGACTGGGCTTTCAGCATCCATAGGAAAGCCTCCGCCCTTAAAGATCAAGGCCCAGATGCAGCTCCTAAAGCGGTGGGAGGCGAGTTGATCACCACCGCAAAGTGATCAAACACTGAAAAACCCATTCGCCTCATCCATATTTTCCCCATGATGCTCAAAGTGCAACACAAAAAGGACAACTAGGTAGCTGAGTACAGCAGTGATGAGACATTATTACACTTTAACATATCCCTTGCTTCAGCTGACAGTCTGACTGCACTGGGTAATGTGTGTGTGTGGAGAGGGGGGGGGGGGGGGGGGGGGCAGTTTAACAGGGCTAAACTACCTTATCAACTAGAGCACCAATAACTAAATGGGCATATTGTTGTGCGTGTAGTGCCCTTATTGGCATGCCGGCAGTGGCCTATTAGCATCCACTAAAATGCACTATGGCAGGGTGGGGTGGGGATGAATGGGGCAATATAAGCAGAGGTAGAGACACATCCCCTGTTGTGTCCAGATTAGGTGAACAGGTTAGCTACATCAATACATGATTGTATTGAGCACCTGAATACCAGCCTCTCTGGCAAATTACATTACACACCCCAGGCTTGGCTCTAGCTCTACCAATGCATTCTACTACACTGCATAGTAAGATAGAGAAAGCTGTGCTGGGGTTCAGACTGCCATGCTAAGCCATACATGGGCATTGAGCACTATTTGGGCAGTCCAGCACTCTACTTTACAAAGTCAATACATTTTACTCCATTACCATTCCAGACCTGACACATGAATTGTGGAAAAGATTCAGTAATGCAGCCAAGGGGTGGTGTACAGCTACAGTCATGCACTAGTTACTTGCTCTTCTCTTACAGACCCAACAGTCTACTGTAGTCCATCAGGAAAGGCAGGGACACACCACTACCTACAGTGCTCTGATCTACAACCTTTTAAATGCTTAGGTTGTTATTGCCCTGGTCTACATGACCACACGAACCGTTGTGGGGAGGTGAATGTACCCCAGCCAGGACCCATCTCCGGAGGGAGGGGGGGGGGGGGAGGAGGAAAACAGAGCCCAATAAGAAAAGTGCATGCCCCAAGCTTCAAGCAAGTTATGCTCACGCCCAAGTCTAAGTTCGTCGAGGTCGGGCTACGCAACTCGGAATAAATGCTGTTCTGAGTTCTTGGAGAATAGACACAACTACTGTAAATTCTCACAACTTATCAGCTGTTCAACAGTCAAGGGTGAATTGTTGTCATCGCCATGACCACTGCTAAATGAAGGTGCTCGGTGCTTAGACGCATGGGGAACTTCTGGTGTGGCCATGGGTAGGACAACACCTGAATGCACGTCAGCAAGTTGGCCAATTTTACTTGCACAGCATGTCTTCACTGATCTACACGTTGGTGGCGTTAGAAAAAGCTGACGCTACATTAATGAAGGGTTACTAAGACCACGCTACTACAGGCGCAAGAAGTGCTCACTTCGTACATATAGTGGACTACAGCGGTATATTACCAACCTGAGTTCACATAAAGGCTTCTTTCTCCCTCCAATAACACAGGCATTGCTAGGGGCGGGCGGTCGTTCTTAGTGAAGACCGCAGCAGGTTGTGATAGACGGTGTGGCTCTGTGGCCACTCCTGCTGTCTTTGGCGTCGCCGACGACTCAGGAAAGTGGAAGCCATCCGGCAAGCTCTGCTTCGCCCTATATCTGGGTTTGGGCGCTGGAGCCGATCTGCCGGGGAGCTGAAGTCCCCTGCGCAAGAGAGGTGCAGCATCGCTGGATGCATGTCGCCGAGGTGCAACCGGTGCTGACATGCTCTTCTTTCAGCTCCAGTCTGATCTAATGATATGCAACTACACTACACTGTGCCTAGGTGTGTGCGCATGTATGCATGTAGCCAGTGAACGGGGACATGAAAGACAAAGATTGCTGCCTTCCAACACACTTGGTCTTTAGAATTCAATCCTCACACGACCTGTTTTAGTTCGAGTCACAACAACCCACAATTCAAGTTCTCTACACATCGAAACGCCCAGGCTGGTTCATGAGATGGGTCAAGGAAAATACTGCACTAGCAAATACTGCACTACCCGTCGCTGATGTCCGCTAGTACTAGTACTACTAGTGTTCACCGCTGTACCACCGACTTCTAGCTTTATGGCTATGCCTTGCCTTTGCTCACTTCTCACACCCACAGAGAGGTCTAAAATCATCAACCTGATGTGGACTGCGGTGAGGAGGATGAATGAATCTGTGCGTATTGCATGACTGAACTAGTACTTACTCCTTGCGTCGGCCGCTCTGGTAGCTGCCCTCGTTGCCGCAGCCAGGACTGCCTCAGGGGTCGGCGGTGTACTTGTGCTGCTGCTGCTAGATTGCAACACTGCTGAGCCAGTTTTCTGGCGTGAAACACAAACAGGTTCCATTCCAAAAGCGCCCGACATGTCGACAGCACAGCAGTACTACTACTGGGAAGCTGGGCCTGAGTGGCCCCTTCGAAAGCTCTTGAGCTGGCACGTAATATCTAGGCGAAGGTAGCACTAAAAAGCCTTTGAACGACTTGAGAATAAGTCTCTCAATAAAATAAAATGAACACTGTGTCCGAAATCAGGACTAAGGCGCAGCTGTGTTTTGGCGCAGCCAGCTAAGCACCACAATCGGCGAGGACATTCCAAGCCATTGCGGCTGGAAGTAGAAGAGCAGGAAGGCTAGGGCGGAGGAGATGCACGAGTTCGGAGTAGGCAGGACCGATCGGTGGCGTCCAAATATGCTCACTTCTCCCAAAGTAAACTATCGGAAATCAGGAAATCCCATTTGACCCATATTTTGCCTTGGCCCACGCGCGCCACGTCTCATCGTACTAGTATGAGTACAACATTAGGCACGACCACGTGGAACATCAATGCGGCCTTTGTCTTGACCAGAACACAGTGCAGAGTTCTCAAATAATTATTTGAGCTGATATGAGGATCGCGAGCTTCGTCTCTGTTCAGTTGTCATCATCAGGTCATCGAACTGGAAATACCATAATTATAGGTGTCAGCTCTTGTTGTTGGTCAGTGAGTTGTTTTCCCGGATCGTGAGCCTGTCTAAGTATTTTTTGACAGATACTGATCCTTCGTAAGAAGTTGTCTGCGTGTTTGGTATCCGGCAGGGTGCAGAACGCTGTCCGAATGAGTACAAAATACAATGTCATGTACAAGTGTTGTACTTGCTGATGGTGCCACATGCCGTCATGTCAGAAGTGTGCTCAGTGAAGGACACAACAACAACAAACAAACGACGACTTTCGCAGTCCCGATGACTTGGAACTTGCTTGGAAGATCTGCGGGGCTCTGGGGTGAGTGGGCAGTGCCGCTGAGAAAAGTCGACCTCTTGCCAGAATTAAAAAATGTACTACAAATTTCGCAGAACACAGTGCAGTGTATACGGTACATGTACTGGCGCCCTTGGCGGATAATGCTCGGAAAGGTGGCAGATTCTGTTCGAAAAGCAGTGAAATTGGCAGAACCACACAAATCTTATGGCGGGCAATTTCTCGAATTCTGCTCCATTTCTTTATCCACATACCAAACATGCATGAAACTTACCAGAAAAAGTACCGAATTCTGCCACTTTTTCTGCCGGCATTATCTGCCAAGGCCTAACTAGCTGGCGTACACACTACTACAGCACAGGCAGAATCCTGGTAATTCGAACCCCAAATTCCCCACCCGGCCAAAATGCCAGGGAAAAACTTCTAATTTATCCAGACATTCTAATTATCCAAACATGTACAGTGCGTATCGGTTATAGCGTGGTCGTGTAAAAGAATATACTACCTACAACTGAACTCTCATGTTTTCATAATCATAACGTGGGTTTCAAGTGCACATTTATTCTTACAAGCAATGGACCGATTGCCATTTGTACAGATCCACGAAATCCCGTAGAATCCCGTAGGGTGTTAAATGTGCAGGACCCTATTGTGTTTTCTGCTATTTCCATTAAGAAATGGGGCCTGAAGCCATTTCATACGAAAATCTTTTTCTGACAAAGACCTAGCTAGTCATTAGTTCTAACCAAAGTGAAGAAGCTGGAAAAGCGATTGCTGGTCATTGAATTATGACGCTAAAAAGGTCAAATGCGCATGCATAGCACACAATGAACACCCTACCGGGTCTACGGGATTCTACGGGATTTTGTGGATCTGTACAAATGGCAATCGGTCTATTTTTTATCTCATAGTGGAATATTTCGGTCCTAAGAATGGACTTTGTGTAGCGAAACATGCCAGATTAGTACATGTACCAAGTGTATTGCCTGTAGTAATAACATCTGTCCAATACAGTTCTGATCTGACTCGCGAGTTGGGTAACGCGTCGTTGCGTTGTAGTGCTGCAGTTTCAACTGTTTCGGTCATGTAACTCGCGTTACATAGCCACATGGTAAGCCTATGCCTATGGGACTATGACCAGCCGCATGCACAGTAGTCAGTAGCACTACGTTGCATGTACATGTACATGTACGATGATCTTCCTGCCCCTGCGCACATGCATATGATATGTTTCACTTGATTTATCGCGTGTAAGACATATCGGAAATAAGAATAGAAAGTCGTTTTTCAAACACCCGCCCTATAACTGATACCTACTGTACATGTACCCACAAAACATTATGTATTTCAAAAATGCTCACATTGACACGCAGAGTTGCACTACAGTCAGACCTCGCACACATCTGTTTTCCACAAAAATATCCGGATAGGCGAGGGAACGAGATAACTGAACACACATACTGTATATGCATGTGGCATGTCAACAGCAGTGACATCGTACATACATGTAGACAGGTGCTATGCAGTACGACTAGCGTGCCCAGTATGTAAAACAAGCGAGAAAAATGACAAGTGCATGCAACTGAGTGTTATCCGCATGCATCCAGCAGATCAAGGACCTCATTTGCTTGTACAACTCCCTGATACTAGCTTCTGCAAGCCACATGCAACCGGATACAACGAAGCTTTTTGTACACATTTAACCAGTTTGTACACAAAATCATGCACCGGTATGCGGATCGCGAGGTCCGGTTATGTTGTATGCATAACATATGCTGCACATCGGTAACCAGCGATTTTCGTGCGGATGGAGAGGGATCCGGATAAACCCAGCACATGTGCCGATGAAAATATAGTGGACCGTGCTCAAATAATGAAAGAAAGCACTAGCCACTACAAAAATTGTAGTTGCGCAACCTAACATCGCGTCCTTTTTTGATCCACCACGTGCTTTCTTAGTGCGCAAAGCGATGAACTCAAATAAGAGACCGGGTCTCTTATTCGGGCATGGCCTACTATTTTTCTGTGAGGCCTCTAGGAGGGTCTACTATTTGAGCATGGTCTATTATTCGAGCATGGTCCATTAATCGAGGAATACGGTATATTCTTTTACACGACCACGCTATACCCGATACGCACTATATAAGCGCTGGGCTTATAAATAGTTATAAGGCCATCATTTTTTATAGCTATGTTTCGCGTCGTCCGCACGCATACGTTTTGACTTTTTTCGGAAAAAAAATAAAAAAATCGAACATGCACAGTGAGTGTACGATCGTGCGAGTCATCACAGTGCAGTGTGGACTGGTTGCGATACGGCGAAGCTGGGATTCAGAAATGGCCTCTAGTCTAGGCCAGCGTTGGTAAATCGTTTGTTCGGCATCTGGGAGCAATATTCTATGAGCTTACACCAGACCGCATTGATCGCCTCAAGCTGAGAGGATGTGTCGTTCCGGAGCTCTTTGCACCGCTGCTGAAGTCTCAGTACAATAAGCCAGCGAAGCATGGGCACCAACGGTTGCTTCCTCTGTCCAAAGTGAATATTTACTCATGCTGATAACCCAGATGTTGTGCTTCGATGTACGATTTTTCTCTCGAATGTACATCATGCACGAGCTATTGTGTTATATATTGACCTTTGATAAATACCCACACTCATTAGTGACCACACCATCAACAGTATCAAATTCAAATAAATTTGCTTGACTCAATAAATACCACTGTACTTTTCCATGCAGCAGTGCACTTTTCCCTAAAAAGGAGTATTTTATAAACAGTATTTATTGGCCTAGTGGTATTTTATAAACAGTATTTATTGGCTTTTGGGCCAAAAATAATAATAATAATAATCAACGCAATAAATAGAGTAAGCTGCGCACTCAGTACAAACACCATTAGCAAAACTTGTTTTCATGTAAATAACGAAGCTTGTTCCTAAGCTTGTTCGTTATTAACAAGTTTTGCTAGGGACCGAGGTTTTTATACTGGTATGTAATTGCAATAAATTATTATTATTATTATTATTATTATTAACCCTTTGGAGTCCGTAACTTTTTGCTTCCGCAGAATTTGTGGCAGTCACGAAAATGCGCACTCCATTTCCAACATAACTTTGGTTCTACTTCACCGATTTTGAAGATCTTGGGCTCGTTGGAAAGCTCTTGATGAGAGAAATACAATTAGCCCAAACTCGCCAAGAGCACTATTCATTGTCCGCCACAACGTGCCCCAAACGCGAGTCCAGCTCCAGATCTGAGACGAAATCGGTCTCCTGTAGCCATTTCACTGAATCTAGCTCGGAACTGTTCAAATTTTTTCGAGTAGAAGCTTACCTTGCCGTGACTTCGCCCCGCGCCGGTCCTGGCACGTGCCGCCTGTCATGAAGCTGGGAAAATCCCGTCTTTTCACGCACTGCTGACTCGCAGCAAGCAGCGCAGAAAATTCGAAATGTTTGATCGCTCGCCGCTCACTCAAACTTCACCGGAGAGACTTCGGACCTGATCGAAGCGATAGCTGAGAGTTTTCTCTACCATTTAGACCCTTCGATTGTTGAATTTGGTCAGGATATGGCCGAGAACCGAAAGTTTGACTGCGCACACATGCATACAAAATGCCCATGGTTCGAAATCGAACCATGGACTCCAAAGGGTTAAAAAGCTTACGTGGAGATAAAAATGTAATCAACGCAATAAATAGAGTAAGCTGCGCACTCAGTACAAACACCATTAGCAAAACTTGTTAATAAATCCAATTGCAATAAATCCTTCGGCTCTACATTTATTATATACATGTACAGTGCATATGTAGCGTTGGCACGCTGGGGACTTCAAAGCGTATAGTGTTTAGAGTATAGCATATCCCCGTACTGTATCCCCGTACATTAGCGTACGGAGTCTGCCTTTGTATCAAAGCTGCTGCGCATGATTCTTTTATAGTTAGTTAGTTAATTTAGTTGCCAATAAGTTATAGTTAATTTCATTGCCAGTTTCCAGTACATTTCAATTGCCAATTACAGTGTGTTCACTGAGACCTTTGTGCGTTCTTGCCTCCAAGAGACTGCGGCCCGCTACACATATACACCTCTGATGAGCCTTTTTTATTATTTTGCAACTTTTTATTTTTTCCACCTCTCGCATATGATTCTGGAAGTTGAACTGACGCGAAACATAGATATAAAAAATGATGGCCTAATGGAGATAGTACGGTATACGCAAAAGCTCTCGAAAATGTGGATAAAGGGGAAACGTGGAAACTGGGTGTCTGCAGCATCACGTTATCCTGTGGGAACAGATGACCGAATGGCGTTAGCTGTGAGGGCATGTATCATGTCGTTATGGAGGTAATGCGAGTGATTTCATGGGTTGAGTCAGCAGAACTGCTTATGTGTGCTAACAAGAGTACATAAACCAAAGTGTGCAACTCTGGATGGTTCCTGTGGGAGCATAATCTGTGCAGTACATCATTTCTGACGGCATGGTAAGCCACAGGTACGGTGAAAAGCTGTGTACCCAGTCACAGTGGTGCAGGTCACTGAGTTTGTCCTGATTTCCGTTTTTTGATACGGATAGCCTGGTGGATTTACTTGCCAGCGGATGTACAGTCACACAAAAACACCGAAATCCTAAAACGGGACGTCTAAAATCGTGTACACTCGGCTGATTTCCGGACTGTGAAACACGAACATTTGAGCTGTATGCAAGTCGCGGCTTGGCTGACCTCATCAGGGTGACGTAGTGCACGAACTGCGCTGTTTCAGATCTGATATGCACAGTTGCACACTCTGGTTTATGTACAGTACTCTTGGTGCTAAGTATGCAGTTTGAGTCGCTTGTGTACCTCTGTGCCGCGACTTCGCCAAAGTACCTCAACTGATGTGCTCGAATAACCTCTATTGTTTGTTGCGAACAATCACGAGAATGTGGTGCAGCATACCAGGCAGAACAACAGAGACCTGTATCTTTCTCGTGACTCTGAGTTTCATGGTCAAAAACACTCATCAAGCAAAAAAAACACTCATCGTCTGATGAATGTTTTTGAACACGAAACTCGGAGTCACAAGAAAGATACTGGTCTGTTGCTCTGCCTTGTGTAGTATGCTCTGCCCTTGTTAGAGAGTATTGAGCACTACTTGAAGTATTTTGCAGCAAGGACCTCAAACACTTTGTCCATGAATATATATGCAAAAGTTACTCAATCCCCAGACAGCAGGTCACTCGTCTACTCTTTGGCAATGCCAGCCCTAGCGGAACATACTCGGAGCAGTGGAGAACGCTCTTGCTAATCTCGTGCCAATGCCAGCAATCGACTTCGAGAAGCCGTGGCTGCCTCAATCCATTGCCATGCAAAGGAACATGAGAGTATTCTTCGCTCGGAGGGGCATTGCACTGGACGAATTACCAGGTGTTCAGCCAATCCGATTATCGGCGTGGATAAATGTAGGCAGTGCCCTGAGGCCAAAGCCATGGCCCTTGCTACGGGGCTCAATGCCCAGGATGTCTGTGGGGCTGATCAGCTCTGTTCTGGCGCTAAGGCTGGGGTTGAGGCAGCAGCTCATGCTTATTGCTACGACTATGAGCGACACTTTCATTGACAGCGACACGGTAGGTCTCCTTCTCGTCGACACTAGCTACCGTTTTCGTCTGATGATCGATTCAGTTCGTGAAACTCAGAGTTACGAAAAAGCGACTGCTCGTTCTTCTGGCTGTGTATTCCGCTTTGCTTTCGGCAAATTGAGCCCTCTACGGACGGTGGATGAACTTCACATACTAGCACTTCAAAGTAGCTACCAATGATGTTGAGCCGACCAAGATTATAACGTGTATTTGTTAGTGCAGAAGTGGCTCTTTGAGAATTGAAATCTTTTGAGCACGCCGAATATCCGTCAACTCACAGATCACAAGGAGCCATGCTAAATCGGAGGAATTCATATTCCTACATATCCTGAGAAGGGATTGATTCAGATTTGTCCTATAGGCCTTTCACACGACGGAACGTGCTCACGCTTGCACGCTCCGATCGTTCTACGATCATCGCGGTACGGCATGCCACTTCACACGACGACTAGCTCTGCCGATACGGCACACACGAACCAGTTCTTAAGGGAACGCAGAAACAAAATCAAAACTCATAAACTGGGGTCAGGGTGTCGCCGGCAAGGCTACGGGTCTACGGGTTCAAATTTCCCACCAATCGTTGATCACCTTGGTGATCCTCGCGTGAGGCCGAGAAGACGTGACTTTGACTCGTCGTGTGGAAGGCTTATAATCCCAGCTTGGAATGTGTACAATCCGTGTATGTCCAACCAAAATAATCTCTTTCCCGCAGATCCCATTCAGTACTAGAAGTCTTATCAGCTAAGTGCACGTCATTGTCCACTTAGAGGGGAAGTTAAGGCAAAAATTAAAATTTCACCAGTTGTAGTCTTCGGGGTGCTGAGTCGAATGGTCTTGGTCCGAGAAAGCTGAGACGCTCCCTTCCTACTTGAATCCCAATCGAACTCGCGCACTTCCACCGAAACTGGGTGACTGCTAGGTGTTGGCGGATAATGCTCGGTAATATGGGATATAATGCTCTTAGTAATGCTCCACAAAAGGGCATATAATGCTCCAAATAATGCTGATAATGCTCCGCCGGATGGAATATTAACACCTGAACCTTGCGGTATTGGGCTAAGAAAAATGCTATAATTTAGCACCCATGCTATGATAAACACATAATACAATATCAGGTAAACATGTACGCTAGGTACACACACACATAGTCATATTGAGGCGGCACAAAGAGGATACGCCTATAAGGACTCCTTGACAAGCTTCTGCCTCTGAGTTTCCCTCTCCAAACGGGACTTTCCTTGTTTATGTCTTGTGGTAGCAATATGGGACATGATTATACTCTTCTTCCTTGACAATGTTGTATGCATCGCAACTCACCAGTATCCTTCCCCCTCAGGCAAGAAACAACACGCTCCGCTCATTTCCCCACTCCCTCATCGAAACGTGGAATCAGCTCCCACCTACCCTTCTGCAGTCTCCCCCTTCTCGCAGAGGCATGCACACGTTCAAGAAAAACGTTAACGACCACTTGCGGCGCAGCAAGTGGGAGTGGGCCACAGACAGGCTATGATCTCTGCCAACACACCAGCCTAATTATACTGACCGCACTCCAGCTCCCTTCTACCCCTCTTTGATCCCCTTCGCTCAGCCTTAAAACCCGATTATCAGTTCACTCCATCTTCCTACGGTGCACTGCTTTTACTATTGTTTTTACCCCTCTTTGATCCCCTTCGCTCAGCCTTAAAACCCGATTATCAGTTCACTCCATCTTCCTACGGTGCACTGCTTTTACTATTGTTTTGTCTTATCCCAATCTCAAATTCTCCCCATTATCGTTTGCAAAGCCAGTGCTCCCCTCTTGGATGCACATGTTTCTTTTCTCCTATGTATCGGCGCACAGGAGTAACAACGATTCCGAGACCTTTGGTCGGAGGAGTTACTTTTGCCCCGCCCCCACTTCCATCCAATATGCCACCGCCCCCGCTGTGCAGCATCTGATGGTACTGTGGTATTCAGTAAAAAAAAAAAAAAAAAAAAAAAAAAATGGCATGCCGGGCACACTAACTAGTTACTTGCCACAGTCGCTTTTGAGCGGCTCATCTGGGAACTCCCGCACCCGTGTTTCGGCACTGATGGCCACTTCAGTGCTCCGAGGCTGTCCATGAGCTACTCGCGTCCTTTTGGAAACATTTTCAGACTTAGTAATAACTCCACGACGTCACTATCATCAGAGGACTCCGCCAAAAGCTCATCTGGAGAAAGCCCAGCTTCCTCCCAATCCCAAGAACGGCATCGCGGCGAGGCAGCCATCAGCGTTGGCTGCTAGTTAGCTGGTCTTACACAATGGTCAATGTCTGGTGAAAGTCCAGCGTTACTCTTCGACAAAGACATGGACTCTTGCTTCGATGAAGAATGTTTTTTGTAACATCGTGGACGGTAATCGGGTAAGGTCTGGAATGTGTGCGTGTACGCACCTCCACCGTTCCATGCTGGCTCACATAATCATTTTGTTTCGTTGGTTCGAGTTGTTACCTGGATCTTCAAAAAGTAAGTAACACAGTAGTGTTGTTAGTTGCTGGCCGAAGATAGACTTCCGGGACCGGAAGTTTCTGCGAGAGTTTCCACACTGTGCTGGACCACAGCTGGGCCTGGCACGCGCAGTGCGTGCCACGACCTGTATGGTGGAAGGGGACGGCTCGATACCGGGACGCTTTGACAGCCAAATTTGCATAGACCCAAACCGATCATCAGCGTTGATTTTCACTCGAAATATGTTTGTGGAAGGAAACTGGCATGTTGAAGTAATAGTTTGCTCTGGGGTCAGAGTCAATCGAACTGAGCCACTCCTTTGTGTTGACCCATTGCCTCCAAGTTGCCCAATTTTTCGCTTAAAAAAAGTTCAAATCAGAGGTGGCTCCAAACCGGACAGGTTTTAGAGTGCACGTCAAATTCACTCTGGGTCTGAAATTAGGTAATTGCTATCGCTCCACGACGGCCAGTACAGAGTAACAATAAGCCTTGTGTGTGCTTCCATTAGTTTTGATTGGTATGTGGTGCTTTATTGGCAAGAGGCGAACCGCTGTTTACCTGCGACAAGAAGTTGATTTTTCGAAAGTCGTAAAACTCAAGTCGCAGTGCGAAGCAACACGTCAAAAACTCACCTGCTTGATATGGCGCTTCTGGTCATCGCAGAGCCATGAAATTTTGGCTCGGAGTATAACACATCGTAGTCTCACTGTGACATTATGTTTTCTAATCAAAATACCAAGAGAGAAAGTGAATATTGAGTCCGTTCCGGTTTGCAACCTGTGTCCTATTTGAAACCATCGCCTCTACCATGCATGATGTGTACGGTGGTCTATCGCTTGGAGTAATACATCGCCAATCAAAGACCAACACTATAGCCGATACAAATCTGTACATGACGAATTGACGATGTGTGTAGATCATACTATGCAGTCATGTAGAACGCCGTATAATGCCATTTTTGGCCTCGTAATGCTTTATAATGCTCGTAATGCTCCGGGTGGTGTATAATGCTCGATATAATGCCGGCATTATCCGCCAACACCTAGTGACTGCGCCCTACTAGATGGGGATTTGTATGCAAAATGTCACTAAAACCGTCATTTCGTTCTTATAAAAGCGCGGATGACCGCGATTGGCCCATATGTTGTAGTCTTTTGGACGCTGAGTCGACTGGTTTTGGTCCGAAAAGGCTGCGATGCAGCGTTCCTCCTTTATTCCCAATCGAACATGGTTGAACAAGCGGTCACGTGCTCCTGGGTGCCCAAATCACCTGGTCACCACGCTAGCAGGGGACAACTTTCACACCAAGGTTCAACTCAAGTGACAGGACTGCACCCAAAAAAGGTCAAACAGGCTAGTAAGTTGTACCCTGCAGGCACAGTGACCAGGTGACTGGCGTACGCAGGAGCACGTGACCGCTTGTTCAACCATGTTCGATTGGGAATAAAGGAGGAACGCTGCATCGCAGCCTTTTCGGACCAAAACCGGTCGACTCAGCGTCCAAAAGACTACAACATATGGGCCAATTGCAGTCATCCGTGCTTTTATAAGAACGAAATGGCGCTTTTAGTGACATTTGCATACAAATCCCCATCTAGTAGGGCGCAGTCACCCAGTTTCGGTGGAAGTGCGCGAGTTCGATTGGGATTCAAGTAGGAAGGGAGCGTCTCAGCTTCCTCGGACCACGACCATTCGACTCAGCACCCCGAAGACTACAACTGGTGAAATTTTAATTTTTGCCTTAACTTCCCCTTTAACATGAACCGCACAACCCTGATCAACCCCTGGCCCAAAAAGTAATGAACTTGCTGAGTAAATCATGATATAAAAATGTATGATAGCCCAATGGATGCAGTGACAGTCTCCTGCGAGGACTTACTAGCATACGTGACGAATGGCTATTGGCTGTCTCCTCATGCAAAGGCGAGTATGTCGCCGCCGCTTTTCTTGACGCGTCAAAAGCGCTTCGCAATGTGCACCACTCAGCACGAGACTGGTGTCGTTGGTTGAACTCTATTCAATGCACTACGGCTTGAAAGCGAACTCGGCAGGCAACAGGCTCACTGCAACGTCCAGTCACCACTGCTAACTACGGCACGGCAAAAGTCTAATCGACGGCAGCGAAGGGAGGCCTGGGGTTCGCGACAGGTCTGCTGCAAGCCCAACTCTCTTCGGCCTGCTGGGAGAGAGCTCCTCGCTTCTGTGGTATGGCCGAACACGGCAGCTAAAGTAAACTAAACTTTTAGTAAAAAAAGGCTTCGAACCTTCGGCTTCGTCCACGTGCAAGAATGTCTTGGCCTCAAGATATCTATAATTGGATGAAGCCCTGAAAAAAAAGACCCTGCAATAGGCAACATCAGGGCTACAAAAAGTTGTAGTTTAGGTCAAAGTTCATGAACCCGATCCATGGTAACACGAAGTAAATCAGCTGGAACGCCAGGACTGTTGAACGTAGGCAGTAGGAGCTAGGAGAAGGAAGGAGAACTCCCCTCCCCCCCCCCCCCCCCCCCCGAGTAGCTCTTGCCGGTCCCAACGTCAACGCTCACCGCGCCTTCACAACGGCAAGTGCATGTTTGTGCCAAGTAGGTAACAGTTCAAGCGAGGCTTCAACAACCTGGCGTAGAGAAGTCTGCAGCAGGCGGAGCCTGGCTGCATCTCGATACTGGTGTGCATGCATCGATTATGTACCAACATTATAGTAATATTCGACCTCCATTATAATAATGGAGGTTGTGGTTGTACCGGCGATCAAGACGCCCTCGAACAAGACTCTGGATCTGGTCGACAGTCTACTTTATGGAAGTGAAATTACTTGCTGCTGGGTAGATCTACGACTTGGAAATTTGATGAAACTCCTCGCCACCCGAGCGGAGTGGTAAAACTACTAAAAGGTCTGGTGACCGGTGTTTATCGCTAGCGCTACCTGCTTGCCCCACAGACTGTGAGAAATCGGTACCATTAGATTGTCTTCTTTGCAATCTCATGCATTGCTCACAGCTCTCAGTGTACGTGCAGTGCTACACTACAGCATGCTAGTGCTAAGACTTCCAGAACAATGATAAACTCCAGACCTGAGGGGTTATCTTGCCTCTTGGATGGGGTGGAATGTTTTGAACAGTGCATACACCACTAGTAGTACATGTAGGTCTACGTTGCGTCCTTCATGTAGACCTACATGATTGTACAAAAATTAATAGTAACAATGACTCGTATTGTACTCGTACACATGCATGACTATTGGAAATTCACAGCTGAGCATGCTTATGCAATCAACGGAATTCCGCCACCTTGCAGTTGATTTTCCCCATTTCTCTCCTCATCAATCCCTACTTGCCTTTGTACATGCATATACATGTACTAGTAGTAGTACTGTTCTTTCAATCAAATGAACCCCTCGATAGGCACATTGCCTTTGAGTCATTTCATAATAATAATAAAGTAGGAGGGCAACACCGGAGGACCGCTAGGCTCCCACAGCCTTTGGTCAATCCATTCCTAATAATGGAAACCAATCAAATCACAGCATACGGGATCTGAGAAGATCAGCATACTAAGGCGGCAGGATAAATTCAACTACACACTGAAACATAGCCATAGCCATATTTGCCTCCTGTACTGGAAATATCACTCGGCTGTAGAGCAATAGTGCCCCAGGTCGGCCAACCTAAACCACCAGGTGATAACGATAGTGCCCGCAGCTGGTTGAGTGCAGCCATGTTACCCTAATAACTGCCACCAACCCTGCGTACACGCCCACATGCTCGAACCACCACAGTAATAAGCCCAGGGGGGTAGAAATTGTAGAGCTTCCACTATTGCTTGAGTCCTGACATGCATCTTTGGGCAGATATCCCAGAGCGTCGTTGTTACATCACGTTCCAGACGCTGCCGAGTAGCCATGGCGACACTACAGCAGTAGCATCAAGAGTACATGAAAACCGGTTTTCATGTACTCTTGGTAGCATTCAGTGGTACAGCCACTTGCATCATGGCAATGGCAATGTTGTTCAAACTACCTGTAGTTTAGTTGTTACACCTACAACACTGCCACGCACTACATGGCAGAGCATCTAGTCAAGACACACATGCACACACACACACGCACACACACACACACACACACACACACGCACACACAACATTGGCCATTCTCCATTTGACGCCCATCGCCGGAGGCGATGATAGCGACACTACAGCAGGAGCCATAGCAGCTTGTGCTGGGATTGCACCATTCAACAGCTTGCAAGGCTGAAGAATTGACCGCCACTATTCAGCCTGGTCTACACCACACAGCTATGCTTGAAGTGGCTTTTCACACACACACACACACGCGCGCGCGCGCGCGCGCGCGCACACACACACACACACACGCGCGCGCGCACACACACACACACATACACAGCACACACACACACACCACACACACACACACACAC
>NC_088643.1:51454305-51466805 GCF_964019385.1 Sycon ciliatum
ACCACACACACACACACACACACTTGCACTTGCTCACTGCCATAACTGGTCACTTGGGTCTCCCCTTAGGTGAGGGGAGAGAGACTCAAAAGGAATCTTGGAAAGATGACTCATTACGAGTCCGGCATTAGGCTATTGAACCGCCCAACGTCCGACACCCCCTGAATTCCCCATACTATGGGTGGACTTGCAAATGATCCCACGTGTGGGCTCACCTCAGTCAGTGGGCGTGGACAAGGTGCAGAAAAAGGATTGATGGCAACAGGGTACTAGTATCCGTCCCGGCCCCAGCCTCCCACCCCCACATTTGACTTGCAGTGGCTAAAACTTCCATATTTGAGTATAATGCCACTTTTGTGGAAATGTAGTGTTATAATGCTCGCATAATACTCGTTGCAAATCGCACACTACTAGTACGAGAGAGCTTGGAAGCTCAGGGCCCTACGCTATGCTTTTTTGCCTTGATGACCTAAACAAAAAAAGCATAGGGATGTTATAAATTCTTTAAAAAAATCCTCTTTTTTTAAGACATAACCTGGGATTCGAACCCGCACTATCGCGCACCCTGCATGCATCCCCCGATACACTTCGCATACATACTAATTCTTCCAAGTTGTTTCACATTGTGATCTGACGGCAAAAAAGCATAGGATGCTATAAATTTTTCAATTCTCCTATTTTTTCAGGCATATCCTGGGATTCGAACCCGCACTATCGCCCTACGTAGCTACATGCATTCCCCCATACACTTCGCATTCATACCCATTCTTCCAAGTTGTTTCACATTGTGATCTTGCATTTGAAAGCCCTATTTGAATATGCATTGTGGCCAGCCGTCTTTGATGGCACGGTACGGTAGGGGATAGGTACGGGACAGGTACGATCGAGGGTAATACGACACCGTCTTCCGTACCGTACCGTACCATGAAACACAGCTCAGTGGCCACATACAGCTGCCCGCAATATTCAAATAGGGCTTTCAAACGCAAGATAATAACGTGAAGCAACTTAGGGCGCGCTCACACTGCAACCAAAACCAGCGTCCATGCGGCCATGCGGCCAAGTTGCATGGCAACGGCATGAACTTGACCAAAACGTCGCGAACACGTTTCAAATCGTGATCGCGACCTCCGGAGGGGGGTGCCACGACTTGGCGGCAACATGATCGTAGACGTGAAGCGTATTTGTGTACAACCTGGCCTGAAGTATGTTCAATTTCTCAAATTCCGGTGTGTTGATTCATGAAAATCGGCGGTTGTCGCGATGTCACCTCGACATTTGCACATTTTTAAAATTAAATTATTTTGTAGTTGTGGTCCTGCACGCACGCACCGCCATATATGCATTCTTTGCTCTTTTTGGACGATGTCGATTTTGTTTTTGTTTTTGTAGTTGCTTCGTTGTGATCGAGTCAGTGACCAATTTCTACAGTGTACTCGTTCAATACGATGGCAGCTTGGTCTGGCTTTTCGGTTTCGGAAATTATCTTTCTCTACTTTTCTGCGATGATGGAATGCCATACCTCAAGACATTTCAGTTACATATCATCGGAAAATACAGTTCTCATCTCGGCAACAGACGAAAGAAACCACTACCGGAATTTCCACTGCACTGGCACTTGCTCTGACCACGAGGTCAGGAAGGCGAAAGCGCTTGGATGTCAGCGGCAGTCCCTCAAGAGTCCAAACCTACCTGATTGTATGAATTATTTTCGTCGACTTCAAGAATACGAGCCACGAGGCACTTCCTCCAACATGCAACATGCGAAAAATTACATCCAAAACGGGCCACAACTTTATTAGGAAACGCACGAACTCTTTTGGATACGAACTGCAATTCGTAAAGTTTGTGTGACAAGTTCACGTCTACGCGTGTACGAGGCCTAGTGTGAGCACGACTGCCACGTTTCTGCGTTTTGCTGACGCATGGACGCGTGCTCATGATCGCAGTGTGAGCGCGCCCTAAGGCTGTGTTTACATGAGAAATTTCAACCCGGGTCGAGTTCACCCCGGGTTGAAAGTCTGTACGATAGACAAAAGAGGTGAGCGTTTACATGAAGACAGTTGACCCGGGTCAAATACTGATATGCCGCCAAAAGTCCACTTCTACAGTCCTGTATGGTCACGTGAATCCGTTCGCGCGAAATTTGCATCTGCAGTGCCGTTCAAACCTGGCGCGAGATACGCACAGAAGTACGTTTGTACGATTTTCTTGACCCGGGTTGATTTCAACCCTCCCCTTGGGGGGAGGGTTGAAATCAACCCGGGGCGAAATTTCAACCCGGGTCAAGCGCAATGCGTCATGTAAACGCGCAATTCATTTTATGCACATGGCGGGTTGAAATCTGACCCGGGTCGAACTCAACCCGGGTTGAAACGCCTCATGTAAACACCGCCTAAGAAGAATGGGTATGAATGCGAAGTGTATGGGGGATGCATGTAGGGCGATAGTGCGGCTTCGAATCCCAGGATATGCCTGAAAAAAAAATAGGAGAATTGAAAAATTTATAACATCCTATGCTTTTTTGCCGTCAGATACGGATAGCGCCAGGCGTGACACAAACAAACAAACACACAAACACACAAATACCAAACGAGAGAGCTTGGAAGCTCAGGGCCCTACGCTATGCTTTTATGCTTTTTTGCCTAGCTCATCGTACATGTTATAAGAACTGATGGAATTGTCTTTTTCCGTTCATTGGCCACATCACTGTATTGCAAAAACGTTTCAATCGGTTTGAATATTATGAGTTAGGCAAAAGTATTTGCAGAATTTATTGCGGATTGTTGTTTCTCTAATAATCATCTACTTTTGTTTTGCTCCTTCTTTAATTTTTATCTCCTTATATTGTAAATCAACAAATTTTGGCCGATGAGAAATAGAAACCTCTCGATTAGAGAGGTTAAGATGCACGTTATTTCCGACGTGACGCGCAGTTTCACGTCAAATTTGAAATCGATCGGTATTTTTGCTCTCACATGCATCCATTGCTGAATCATGCATCATTTGCCTATATGACAAACGTTGGCCTGCGATTTACTTTGTCCGGTTGGTACCAAGCGGCGAAATCAGCGAAATTAAATCGCCAGCGAACATTAGTTGATTTTAATACAGGAATCGGATTTTCTGGCCTTTTTGTAGTAATACATCTACATTGACCTGTTGAGCCAATGACGACGCCGAATGCATGGTTGCCTGTGGAGCACATTACATAACTTTACAGTCTCCTAAAATACGTATCCTGTCCGACGGCAAAAGAGGCTGCAGATTTAGTTTTTCTGCGCGTCGACGGGATGTCTGCGACGCGAAAGTTCAGCTCGCGTTATTTGGCTCGCACGTCGAAAAAATCAACGCGAGTGACCTGCTGCTCACGTGGAAATTTGGACATTACATAACTTTACAGTCTCCTATATAAATACGTATCCTGTTCGACGGCAAAAGAGGCTGCAGATTTAGTTTTTCTGCGCGTCGACGGGATGTCTGTCCTGACGTTTACTGGGACCGGCGCTGACTCTGCTGATCACGGCGTTCTGGACTCGACGGGATGTCTGTCCTGACGTTTCCTGGGACCGGCTTAGACTCTGCCGATCACGGGCGTTCTAGACTCAACGGGATGTCTGTCCTGACGTTGCCTGGTACCGCCGGACTCTACCGATCACGGGCGTTCTGGAGTCGACGGGATCTCTCTTCCGACGTTTCCTGTGACCGGCACTGAATCGCTCGTTCACGCTTATTTTGGAGACGACGGGATCTCTCTTCCAAAGTATGTTTATGCTGACGCATCCTATCACCTAATCGGCGTCTATTCTAATTTAATTTCCTCCTCGTCTCCCTATTTCTTTCCAAATCCCGCTTGCCATGTAAACGCACCACAGGTTTTGTGTGGATTTGTGGACAACCCCGAGATCCCGTTGCAGGCGGGCTGGCCCGCCTGTCGACCAGCCCGGGCTGGAGCTGCACATATAATCATGAGAATGCACGGAGAAGAATGGCCCTGCCGATTCGCCACTGCCTGGCCCACGCTCACGCACAAGTAGTCGTCCAGGAAATGCAGCAAATTAGGGATGGAGAATTCGTGGTGCATTATCCATTCGATGGTGGCTGCCACTGCATCAAATACCGCCGGGCTAGAGCGGAGCCCAAATGGCAAGACACGGTCGTAGTAGTACTTCCCCTGCCACAGGATGCCGAGGAGATGCCAATCCTGTGGGCGGACAGGTATTTGACGAAAAGCACTCTTCACATCGAGTTTAGAGAGATAGACAGGAGACGGGGAGGACATAATGATGTTAATGGCATCAATGCTGATGTACTGCAAAGAGAAAGGCTCGGCAGGGATCCCGTCGTTAACGCTGGAGCCGGCAGGGCTGGACAGGTGGTGTATCAAGCGTAGCTTGCCATTCTTTTTCGGAACAGCGCAAATGCCAGAGCAGTACATAAATGGGAATGGGGGAGAGTCAAATGGGCCAGCCGTGTAGCCGGCGTTGCAGGAAGCGGTGAGCTGTGCAGACACAAATGCAGAGTGCTGGAATGCTGATGAGAGGTTGGACGAGTGCTGGTTAGTTATGCGGTTGCCGGTAAAGCCAATGTCAAAGCCGCAGCGGAGGCCGTTGATAACATACGAAGCCAATGAACTGTCAGGGTGGTTACGGAGCAGTGATTGGAAGCGAGAAACAAAGAGGGGTGTGTGGACAGCAGGACTGGCGCCTACCGCACTTGGATCCGTTGTGGTCCTTGGACCCGCAGCGGTTGCAGACATGGGCGTACTTGCACGTGCTGAGACCGCATCGCCCAGCGTTGAAGTTCCGGCAGATCGGTTGGCCATTAGACACTGTACGGACTCCATTGAAGGCTTGCTGGTTGTTACGTTGCGGACGAAAGGGACACTGGCCGCCTCCGGGATGGATGAGGCGGCAGGACTCACATGTGGGCCTTGATCGGCTAGTCACGGACATTTGCCACAGATTTATGTCGATGACGTCAAAGCGCTTGCCTGGCTGAGCAGAAATGGCAGAGCGAAACTGGGTGTCGTACGACAGCCAAGCCTCCGGATAGTATTGCCTGTTGGCTGCAACTATGGTGGCTTGGTAGGAGAGCATCTCCTGCACGCGGGACGGGTTGGCAGAACACACGACGTTCATGAAGAGAGTCCATGCCTCCAGCCATGTCGGCAAGTCGATGCGCCGCTCCACCTTTCACCACCTCCAGAGACTGGCCGCCACTGCTGAACTGCAGCTGAAGCTGGCGTGGGGCAGAATACGAGGTGGCGATAGTATCGGGCAGCAGCTGGGTGAAATCTACAAAGTCACCCTTCAATATTTTCTCTCGTATAGTCTGGGGAAAGGAGAGATTACCAGCGTTGGAAGACTCCGTCAAAGGTTGAGTTCCAGCGGATCCAGGGGCAGTGATGGTGGCCAGCATTGGAGCGATCGCCTCCGACAAGGCAACGGTGACGGCGGAATGTACTTCCTGCCGCACAAACTGGCGCAAATCGTCATTCCTGCTCCGGTCCGGGATCTGGGGAGTCGGAGAATCTGCTGCAGCACTCTCCAGATCCTGCTCTTGCTCCTGCTTGTGCTCCTGCTGCAAGGATGGCGTGGCCGACGGAGATCGAGGTTCCCGTGCCACCGAGCTCGACGTGTCCTGGATACTGAGCAGCAAACGGGCAAGAAGCTGGGGCTTTGTTCCGCTCGAATTCAGCCCACGGCCTTCCAGCTCGGCCCACAAGTCCGACACGTTCATACGGCGTGCTTCAGAGGTAGACAACATGTTTGTCGTGCAGTAAACGGCTGCGAGGAATCTACAAGGAGTCTGTATAATTAATTCTATTCTCGGCAAACAAATTCCGGTTCCTGCTCTGTGACACTGCAAAGGAAAGCGCAAGCCAAAGTCAGCGCAGCAAGAGCTACCCAAGGCGATTTGGGCGCGCATGCGCAGCAGTTGAGTGTACGTGTAAAGCCAGCTCAGTCGCAGCTAGCTAGCATGAGATAGAGAGCAGCGCATCGGTCTTTTCGCTAACTAGGGTTATTTTTTTACACACACGCACCACACCACATACTCCGGCATACACTGGCTGTTGGTAACCACCCAGGAGAATGAAAGAGTCCGAGAAAGAGAAGAAAGACATGTGCGACCATGATCGTCGGGAATTGAACCCGCAACCTCTCGATTGGAACATACCACTGCACCATGGGTGACACAACCACATACACACTACTACTACTACTACTACTACTACTACTACTACTACTACTACTACTACTACTACTACTACTACTACTACTACTACTACTACTACTACTACTACTACTACTACTACTACTACTACTACTACTACTACTACTACTACTACTACTACTACTACTACTACTACTACTACTACTACTACTACTACTACTACTACTACTACTACTACTACTACTACTACTACTACTACTACTACTACTACTACTACTACTACTACTACTACTACTACTACTACTACTACTACTACTACTACTACTACTACTACTACTACTACTACTACTACTACTACTACTACTACTACTACTACTACTACTACTACTACTACTACTACTACTACTACTACTACTACTACTACTACTACTACTACTACTACTACTACTACTACTACTACTACTACTACTACTACTACTACTACTACTACTACTACTACTACTACTACTACTACTACTACTACTACTACTACTACTACTACTACTACTACTACTACTACTACTACTACTACTACTACTACTACTACTACTACTACTACTACTACTACTACTACTACTACTACTACTACTACTACTACTACTACTACTACTACTACTACTACTACTACTACTACTACTACTACTACTACTACTACTACTACTACTACTACTACTACTACTACTACTACTACTACTACTACTACTACTACTACTACTACTACTACTACTACTACTACTACTACTACTACTACTACTACTACTACTACTACTACTACTACTACTACTACTACTACTACTACTACTACTACTACTACTACTACTACTACTACTACTACTACTACTACTACTACTACTACTACTACTACTACTACTACTACTACTACTACTACTACTACTACTACTACTACTACTACTACTACTACTACTACTACTACTACTACTACTACTACTACTACTACTACTACTACTACTACTACTACTACTACTACTACTACTACTACTACTACTACTACTACTACTACTACTACTACTACTACTACTACTACTACTACTACTACTACTACTACTACTACTACTACTACTACTACTACTACTACTACTACTACTACTACTACTACTACTACTACTACTACTACTACTACTACTACTACTACTACTACTACTACTACTACTACTACTACTACTACTACTACTACTACTACTACTACTACTACTACTACTACTACTACTACTACTACTACTACTACTACTACTACTACTACTACTACTACTACTACTACTACTACTACTACTACTACTACTACTACTACTACTACTACTACTACTACTACTACTACTACTACTACTACTACTACTACTACTACTACTACTACTACTACTACTACTACTACTACTACTACTACTACTACTACTACTACTACTACTACTACTACTACTACTACTACTACTACTACTACTACTACTACTACTACTACTACTACTACTACTACTACTACTACTACTACTACTACTACTACTACTACTACTACTACTACTACTACTACTACTACTACTACTACTACTACTACTACTACTACTACTACTACTACTACTACTACTACTACTACTACTACTACTACTACTACTACTACTACTACTACTACTACTACTACTACTACTACTACTACTACTACTACTACTACTACTACTACTACTACTACTACTACTACTACTACTACTACTACTACTACTACTACTACTACTACTACTACTACTACTACTACTACTACTACTACTACTACTACTACTACTACTACTACTACTACTACTACTACTACTACTACTACTACTACTACTACTACTACTACTACTACTACTACTACTACTACTACTACTACTACTACTACTACTACTACTACTACTACTACTACTACTACTACTACTACTACTACTACTACTACTACTACTACTACTACTACTACTACTACTACTACTACTACTACTACTACTACTACTACTACTACTACTACTACTACTACTACTACTACTACTACTACTACTACTACTACTACTACTACTACTACTACTACTACTACTACTACTACTACTACTACTACTACTACTACTACTACTACTACTACTACTACTACTACTACTACTACTACTACTACTACTACTACTACTACTACTACTACTACTACTACTACTACTACTACTACTACTACTACTACTACTACTACTACTACTACTACTACTACTACTACTACTACTACTACTACTACTACTACTACTACTACTACTACTACTACTACTACTACTACTACTACTACTACTACTACTACTACTACTACTACTACTACTACTACTACTACTACTACTACTACTACTACTACTACTACTACTACTACTACTACTACTACTACTACTACTACTACTACTACTACTACTACTACTACTACTACTACTACTACTACTACTACTACTACTACTACTACTACTACTACTACTACTACTACTACTACTACTACTACTACTACTACTACTACTACTACTACTACTACTACTACTACTACTACTACTACTACTACTACTACTACTACTACTACTACTACTACTACTACTACTACTACTACTACTACTACTACTACTACTACTACTACTACTACTACTACTACTACTACTACTACTACTACTACTACTACTACTACTACTACTACTACTACTACTACTACTACTACTACTACTACTACTACTACTACTACTACTACTACTACTACTACTACTACTACTACTACTACTACTACTACTACTACTACTACTACTACTACTACTACTACTACTACTACTACTACTACTACTACTACTACTACTACTACTACTACTACTACTACTACTACTACTACTACTACTACTACTACTACTACTACTACTACTACTACTACTACTACTACTACTACTACTACTACTACTACTACTACTACTACTACTACTACTACTACTACTACTACTACTACTACTACTACTACTACTACTACTACTACTACTACTACTACTACTACTACTACTACTACTACTACTACTACTACTACTACTACTACTACTACTACTACTACTACTACTACTACTACTACTACTACTACTACTACTACTACTACTACTACTACTACTACTACTACTACTACTACTACTACTACTACTACTACTACTACTACTACTACTACTACTACTACTACTACTACTACTACTAC
This sequence comes from Sycon ciliatum, assembly GCF_964019385.1. NCBI lineage: Eukaryota > Metazoa > Porifera > Calcarea > Leucosolenida > Sycettidae > Sycon > Sycon ciliatum. The sequence continues at coordinate 51,463,748 of NC_088643.1, forward strand.
TACTACTACTACTACTACTACTACTACTACTACTACTACTACTACTACTACTACTACTACTACTACTACTACTACTACTACTACTACTACTACTACTACTACTACTACTACTACTACTACTACTACTACTACTACTACTACTACTACTACTACTACTACTACTACTACTACTACTACTACTACTACTACTACTACTACTACTACTACTACTACTACTACTACTACTACTACTACTACTACTACTACTACTACTACTACTACTACTACTACTACTACTACTACTACTACTACTACTACTACTACTACTACTACTACTACTACTACTACTACTACTACTACTACTACTACTACTACTACTACTACTACTACTACTACTACTACTACTACTACTACTACTACTACTACTACTACTACTACTACTACTACTACTACTACTACTACTACTACTACTACTACTACTACTACTACTACTACTACTACTACTACTACTACTACTACTACTACTACTACTACTACTACTACTACTACTACTACTACTACTACTACTACTACTACTACTACTACTACTACTACTACTACTACTACTACTACTACTACTACTACTACTACTACTACTACTACTACTACTACTACTACTACTACTACTACTACTACTACTACTACTACTACTACTACTACTACTACTACTACTACTACTACTACTACTACTACTACTACTACTACTACTACTACTACTACTACTACTACTACTACTACTACTACTACTACTACTACTACTACTACTACTACTACTACTACTACTACTACTACTACTACTACTACTACTACTACTACTACTACTACTACTACTACTACTACTACTACTACTACTACTACTACTACTACTACTACTACTACTACTACTACTACTACTACTACTACTACTACTACTACTACTACTACTACTACTACTACTACTACTACTACTACTACTACTACTACTACTACTACTACTACTACTACTACTACTACTACTACTACTACTACTACTACTACTACTACTACTACTACTACTACTACTACTACTACTACTACTACTACTACTACTACTACTACTACTACTACTACTACTACTACTACTACTACTACTACTACTACTACTACTACTACTACTACTACTACTACTACTACTACTACTACTACTACTACTACTACTACTACTACTACTACTACTACTACTACTACTACTACTACTACTACTACTACTACTACTACTACTACTACTACTACTACTACTACTACTACTACTACTACTACTACTACTACTACTACTACTACTACTACTACTACTACTACTACTACTACTACTACTACTACTACTACTACTACTACTACTACTACTACTACTACTACTACTACTACTACTACTACTACTACTACTACTACTACTACTACTACTACTACTACTACTACTACTACTACTACTACTACTACTACTACTACTACTACTACTACTACTACTACTACTACTACTACTACTACTACTACTACTACTACTACTACTACTACTACTACTACTACTACTACTACTACTACTACTACTACTACTACTACTACTACTACTACTACTACTACTACTATACTACTACTACTACTACTACTACTACTACTACTACTACTACTACTACTACTACTACTACTACTACTACTACTACTACTACTACTACTACTACTACTACTACTACTACTACTACTACTACTACTACTACTACTACTACTACTACTACTACTACTACTACTACTACTACTACTACTACTACTACTACTACTACTACTACTACTACTACTACTACTACTACTACTACTACTACTACTACTACTACTACTACTACTACTACTACTACTACTACTACTACTACTACTACTACTACTACTACTACTACTACTACTACTACTACTACTACTACTACTACTACTACTACTACTACTACTACTACTACTACTACTACTACTACTACTACTACTACTACTACTACTACTACTACTACTACTACTACTACTACTACTACTACTACTACTACTACTACTACTACTACTACTACTACTACTACTACTACTACTACTACTACTACTACTACTACTACTACTACTACTACTACTACTACTACTACTACTACTACTACTACTACTACTACTACTACTACTACTACTACTACTACTACTACTACTACTACTACTACTACTACTACTACTACTACTACTACTACTACTACTACTACTACTACTACTACTACTATACTACTACTACTACTACTACTACTACTACTACTACTATACTACTACTACTACTACTACTACTACTACTACTACTACTACTACTACTACTACTACTACTACTACTACTACTACTACTACTACTACTACTACTACTACTACTACTACTACTACTACTACTACTACTACTACTACTACTACTACTACTACTACTACTACTACTACTACTACTACTACTACTACTACTACTACTACTACTACTACTACTACTACTACTACTACTACTACTACTACTACTACTACTACTACTACTACTACTACTACTACTACTACTACTACTACTACTACTACTACTACTACTACTACTACTACTACTACTACTACTACTACTACTACTACTACTACTACTACTACTACTACTACTACTACTACTACTACTACTACTACTACTACTACTACTACTACTACTACTACTACTACTACTACTACTACTACTACTACTACTACTACTACTACTACTACTACTACTACTACTACTACTACTACTACTACTACTACTACTACTACTACTACTACTACTACTACTACTACTACTACTACTACTACTACTACTACTACTACTACTACTACTACTACTACTACTACTACTACTACTACTACTACTACTACTACTACTACTACTACTACTACTACTACTACTACTACTACTACTACTACTACTACTACTACTACTACTACTACTACTACTACTACTACTACTACTACTACTACTACTACTACTACTACTACTACTACTACTACTACT
>NC_088643.1:51471805-51529305 GCF_964019385.1 Sycon ciliatum
AAATTCAAAAGTAGCACGCACATGTATGGTAGTAAGCAAGGAAGTGAGTGGTGTTGCACAGCATAATAGCTGTCTTGGGTATAAAACTTAGAAGAGCAACTGTACTCGTCCAGGTGTATTTTCAATGATAAATGGAACTGCATACATGTATGTGCTACATGATAATAATTGCCACCATGACAGATTGGGGCAAGTAATAGGGAGTAAAGATCATATAAGGCTAGCAATTTGCGAAATGTGCAATTTGTATGGATCCTGCCAAGAGTAACGTACAGACTGAACGTTCTATTTTTTTAATGCACAATTGGAAAATATGACTTGTAACTTCTAATGAAGTGTTGCTAAGGAATAGTACAAAAATGCATGGCAATCAAGGGCACCAGCTTATTTATATGGTAGCTGCGCAAGCTCCAGCAACGGTGCCCATCGTACCTGTACATCTGTCAGTGTCGTAATGTGTGATCAAGGTAAAACTGAACTCAGGTCATTGCTCAACAAACTCAGTGGCTCTTGATGTCTCTCAATAATGATATAACGGGATTTCTAAGTTGATTTCTCCTGGACAGCTCCACACCACGGCATGCCTGCGTGGGAATATCAGCCGCAGGATCAGCAGGAATGTTCAGCTGCAACAGAATCATCAAAGTATGTAGCATTATAATCAAAGACAAAATGATGCTATATGCAGCAAATATTAATTAAACTTCCTCGAACTACAGTAAGTATCGTTTATAAAGTGACCGGATATAATGATATACCGGTTATAGTGATAGAACACGTCAAAATCAAAATCAAATCAGAAAAAATACAGCTAAAATATCACTATATACACTATTATCGGCTATACCGATATATCGCTTATTGTGATGGACTTCAGGAAGCAAACCATAATTATTATCAAATGTACAGGAAAATATCGCATTATAATGATCAAGAGTGATGATCACAAAACAATTGTTTTTTTTTGTGTTGGCCGATTTTCTTCACTGTTTTCTGACCAGACAACATTCGCTCCTTGATCGCATCTTTTTGCTTGGTGATTGTTGAAACGCTCGACTGAGGCACACCAAACTTTTTTCCTACGGCAGACTGAGACACGCTAGGGTTTCTCTCTACGAACTCTACAATCATTCAGCTTTCTTCTCAGTGGAAAGACAAACTCTCTTTTTCGGCGGAGGCTCCATGACCAGACCTTTCACTGGGGAACAACTTGGCAACTAAACAGGAAGGACAGCGAAGCCCAGACTTTCAGGTTAGCTACTGTCACGAATGTCACTCGACGTACTCATGATCTCTTTTTGATCTCGTTGGACACCGAGTAGATTCTACGCGAGTACGGATCCAGCTCAGGCTTTTTTTTGGAGAACACGCTGAAGAAGCAGCCATGCCACATGATGTATCGAAGTACTAGTACATGTACAGTCTGTACTCGTACTGCACTGCCATGCATGCACTGCTCTGTGTCATGCACCGGTACTCAGTCCGCGGAGCATGCATGCACTTTCAGCATGCTTTTTCCAGCGTGTACGCATCATTTCATGTGCAGTCATGTGCCATGTGTCGGTCAAACATGCAAATCGGCTATAGTGATGCACCGGATATAGTGATACATTTTCGAAAATCAAAGGGGCACGTTATATCCGATATTTACTGTACTATCATTCATTGCTTAAATAAAATAATACATAGTCGATGTATACGGATAACTAGTAGTCTACACAATGCTTATGCTGACAAAATGTGTTACAGTCAATCTTAGAACCCCTTGAGCAAACACCAACACCGACCAATGCATTCCTAACACGGAAATGAAAATCTTTCAAGGCCTTACAAGATTGAGATGAATTTCCTCTCGCCTCCGCCAGCTCACACTGTTCGTGGACTCTTCCGCAAGATTCATCGAGATGTGGTGAAGTGGTTTACCATTGAACGCCATGACCACTTCAAGCCTACCGTCATCGCTACATTTGCATTGAAAAAAGTAAAAAATAAATAAAATCTATATCTAGTACGCTGTAAAAAAATCTCAACACTCTTACTGTTTTACTGTACACTTTAGAACATCCAATGCTTTACTCGTAACGAATAGGTTATCATTAACCCTCTGAAACCCAGCATATTTCTAGCACCTTTTCTCCTCTTGTCCTTTGCGAGTTCTCAAATACATGCTTTCATAGGGTGCACTCAGTCTAAGTAACAGGAATGAAATCTACCCAGAGTCGCATGCCCTGAGTGGTTAGAAACAGTAATCATGCACGAAAAATGTCTTGTCATGTTCCACGACTTACGGTTTAATGACGGGGATCTGAAAGATTGCCGTCGGCCTGACGTGACACAGGCCAATTTTCCACTCGCTGAAGACGACTTTCTTGCGTATCAAGTGCGTGCCGTTGCTGCGGACTTCAAAAATGTCCAGTTTTTCATCAGTTTCACATGCGAACACGGCATCATTCTGTTCATGAAAGCCTTGGAGCAGTGTTGACTTCAACGCGAGGGCAAAAGTGAGAACAAGCCGGGATCTGTTCTCTCCTCTCATTTCCGTAGAAACAGTGATGAAGGTTTTCCCTGGAAAAAGAGACAAAATGACAGCCAAAACAGTCATCACATTAGCTTCTCTTTCCACTGCTCATGTACATCTTCAAAGATAACTCTAAACACGTTGACGTTATTGTGTTCTTTCTTGTCTTGATCAGCTGAAAGGTTGTAATGGTATGTTAGGTACTGATTGGTTCTGATAACCTAATCTTAAGGAGGCGCAAGGTCGGCATGCGTTGCAATGTAATAGCAGCAACTGGCCCCGGGTTGCCAATTTGCCATTATTACCAAAGACGAACGGAAAGGTGCATCCTTATCCTCGCTCATCTTCTTGTTCCTGAAAAGAATACGCCGAAAGCCGCGTTTAGTTCGTCCTTCTCTGTAATCAGGAAGCTATTCCTTCAATGAGCAGCAGTCGCCTCGGCGAAGAAAGTTAGCTTCATGAATCCAGTTTTCACTCCTCAGCTTGCTTCAAAGTGCGTTGATCTATAACTCATTCACCTGTTGACCCTTTCGCAGCGCAAGGTATGTTACTGGAGAAGCATTCAGCCATTGTCTTGCAGCATTTTCCAGGGTACGCAGAAGGCTACCGCAGCGGTCCTCGTCGCATTCTGCTCTACAGAGCACGCTATCCCCTTCCCAGCATAGACTGACCGCATTACCGTATTCAGGGTGGCACTCCCAGCGATAGAGCGGAAATCACGAGCAGAACTAACCAATATGGAGATGGGGTTCATCGGTGACTTGTTGCTGAACGTGATCACTCCAGAAGGTGCCTGTATCATCCTCCTCCTCATCATCATCATAGAGAAAGCATCATCATCATCATCATCATCATCATCGTTATCACCAGTACCACCAGTACCATCCTCCCGAGGCAACAACTAGACATAGCGTTGAAGGGTGATGATTGCGAATGACAATGTCACATGCGACTGAAATCATGACTGCTGGCATTGCATCGTCCGTCCAGACACATACACACAATATGATTATTATAATCTATATTTAGCATTCATATTTTCATGTAGATCTACATGGCTGTATAAATATAATGCAGTGAAAAGGCCTACGTACGATATCAAGTCACCAAATCCCTGATGGTGACGGTCACACATCACATCAATATCTATCCATTGAAATAAATCACAGGAATCTAGCTTTCCAGAAAAAAACAGGACCCCAAAAATAAATAATTTATAGTGCAAATGAAAACTTCCACCATTCCACCTCTCTTTTCTCTCACCGGAACATTCTTCCTTCTCACTACTATCGACGCACGGTGAAGTACCTCCTGGATGTGGTATGTCCAAGGCAGGGCAGACGAACGGACTGGATTCCGACTTTGGTGGCGCTGCTCCGTTACACATCGTGTACTGTTGAGAGGTCTTTGCTTCCTCAGCAGACGGTTAGGTTTCGATTCGGCTTGCTGGTGGCAAGGTTCAAAGCGGACTAACCGTCTCAAACTCTGCGCCTTTCCTTTACTACTGCCGTAGACTGCGTAGTTCATGAAGTCCCGGCCTGGTGACTGGTGTGGCAACAATACTAGCCGTGTCCCACTATACTACTATGACTAAGTTTCCGTATGAGCCTTGAGAGCCGATGACAATCAGTCTCTGTTCGTGACTGTACAGTGTACCATGGTGTACGTACGTACAAGGAATATGGAGCATATTTTAGTAGAACAGGCCAGCACTCCAAAAAGTGTCAAAAGAACTCGTGACTTCAGCCTAGTGCCAGTGCACGAGCAGAACGTCGTTGGTTTTTGGCACGGTCGACCACCCTGCATGCCTTTCGCGGATCCAAACAGCACAGCTGGCTTGGTGCCGGTACTAGCGCGGTCACCGATCAGGCCAGGCAGGGCGACCTGCAAGGCTGCAACAAGTGCAAGCTGCACGAACATGTCGAACAGCAACAAAGCCGGCATGGTCATTGGTGGGAAATCCCCCTTGGCAGTACCTAGGCGTGTATAATTCTTGTCCAAAACGGCAAAAGGCAAAACCCAACTGTCAGGGGATCCCCGGGAAACCTGAGTAGTCATCACGCAGACCTATGACTATGAGTCTGACTGTATGACTCTGAGTCTGAGGCTATGCGTGTGCCGCATCAAAATAACAAAAAATTTAATAATTTTGTGACAGGAGCGATCATCTAATTCTTGATGAGGCCACAAGCGTTTCGATACGATACTCGATAGCCTGCCGTCTGTTTGTGTTACACACTCTATGTAGTAATGTAGTGGGCCGGTACTTACGGTTAGTAGAATCTACAGTACAGTACAATGATTATGTAGATCTACATGACTGTAGTACTGAGTACTACTAGTACTAGTACACTGTACCTGAAGTAAGCCTTGTAAAAAAATTCATGTTGATCGCAGAACGGGTGCGAGCGCTGAGCGTCACTGCGTGTAGCGATCCTGCACTAGAAAAGCGAATCGCTCGCGGCCTGCTCGACATCTTTTTCCCATTTCCCTCCAGGTGCAAGGAGAGCGAATCCACGAGAGAGTCTGAAACAAGCTACGAATCCACCATCGAAGTATTCTTGCACAGAGAACAGCTCCTGGCTGACTAAACGGATAGAATCCGATCGTAACTGTAAGTACCGGTAACAGCTGTGTGCAGTCTACGACTCACGAGTATGAGTCACCATGGACCACGGTCACTAGTTGGTTTATAATATTGGCTGGAAGTATTGTATTCCTTCTTGCGTAGCAATGATAGCGCATTGTTATTTAACACACATCCTTCCTTCCTTCGCCCACTGCCACGATTGGCTATGTGTCCCCAAACAAGGAGTGCTGGCTTCGGGACGCGGCATGAGGCCCTGCGAGTCCGGCGGGACGTGAACGGCTGTTTCACTGTTTGTTAACACCCCCCCCCCCCCCCACACACACACACACACACACACACACACACACACACACACACACACACACATATACACACACATACACACACATATACACGCACATATACACGCACATACACACACACATGCGCGCACGCGCACACACACACACACACACACACACACACACGTACACACGCGCACACACAGAATACAAAAGACTTCCACCTTGAATCGCGAACATCGCCATTGCCGAAGGCAATGATAGCGAATGGACAGTCTTCCCTCACAGCCTTGAAGAAATAATTTTTAAAATCGTATCCACGAGTCTGTAAATGATGGAGTGAACTCCCATAAAACGTGCAAAGGAGCACACGTAGTATCGTACATACAGTTTTGAAGATGATACTAGTACTAGTAGTAGTAGTAGCAGGTAAAAAGGCAGAGGACACACAGACACTGACACAGTGTGGTGTTGTCTTCAAACAAGCATAGCAAGGCTTGCAAGATGCTTGAACGGTACATACAGTCATGCACAGTACACATGGTACATGTAGGGAATGATTATGTACATGACATACATGTCGGGATATTCATGAAAAGACACGGAACCAATGCACCTCCACTAGTCTAAAGAAGTAAAGAGCTTGCCCATGTCTTATCTTTGCTGCAATCAAGGCATGGTCAGTCGCAAGCCACAAGACTTTCGAAGGGCCATGCATAACATATCCCCATACCATCTACATGTACATCACATCGTTCCACCGCTGCACCACTGCACTGGCACTACCACCAGGGAGGTTTTATTCGGCGTCGAAGCCTGATATCACAACTTCTTGGCAACGCGTGGTTACTTGGCACTAGCACTTTGAACTGACCAATAACCGATAGGCTGGGTGAAGATTAGGTCATGACTACGTCATTAATCATGATCGATATGACGCGGCGCGGCGGTGTGCCCCTTTTTCTTGACAGTCTCACTGTCTCTCACGTCTCAGTCTGTGTACGTGACTGTGACAAACGTTCTTCGACTACTCTACGGTTCTAGTTCTTTGCCATTCTCGCGTGTTCCTAGATCCTGCATGCACTGACCCCAGTCGTAGACTACTCCCCAGCCGGCCTGCCCAGGCGCCCCATCCAGCCCCCCGGCAGCGCGCAGCGCAGTGCATGCAGTAACAGTGCAGACTAGACCATGCATGCATAGACCATGGGAGACCGTTACTAGCGTTAGCCTGCAAGTCCGCTACGTCACCACCCCGTAGTGCGGAAAAGCACGGCTAAAATGCCTGATGATCTTTTGTAGAATAGAAAGAGGACTGGGGTCGAAATGTTTCACAGTCTGTGACGAAGGTTGTTGACGGCGGTTCAGGTGAGGGGAGCTCTCGAATGTTTGTTCGCTGTGTGTTACGGCCAGTACCAGTACTGGCAGTAGTAGATCTACTGGATAGACATAAATGTAGTTCCTGTGTTATCGATAGTCCATAGAGGATCCGTGTTACCAGATTACTGTGTCTTGAAAGGCTTGAGAAGTAGGTGGGCGAAGGCCCAAACGTCTGAGTGTAGCCTTCCGCTTATTGTTATGGATTCCTATCACGATATCATCAAAAATAATGGCCCCTCGCTAGTCTAGAGCGCAGGTACAATGATTTGACGCTCAGCATTAATAATATGGTTTCATTGAGCACAGGTTATAATGATCACAGTCACACTGTGAGCGCCGTGTGGCGCGTACCGGGTATGCTTGGTGAAAAATTTATGACAATGAAATCGAGCTGCCTAGTAATCCAGGGTAAAGGAGGTAGCAATGGCTGGGCGACCCACTGAAGTCCGTAGTAGACTAGTCGTGGCGGGAAAGAAATGATACTTATTAGCTCCTAGACATTTTGAACATCTTTTTCCTTTTCGTTCGTTGGATGACGATGTTCGAAGTAATAGTTACTCTGTTGTGCGACCTGAGGACAGTGAAGCAGGAAGGGTTTTGTCAAAATGGATAGATACCCTACAAAGCTGACCTACTAATATCCCGCGTCCAAGATTTTTATTATACTTCATGTCTTATGTCGATCCGTCTTCGTGTACATCTAGATCCCATTGTCTTCGATGCCGTTATTTTACTTCAATACAATGTCATGTATATGTACTGAAGTGTGCATAAATATGTCCATTTTGTTTTTTCTGTTCAACGCAGAAAAGAATTAAAAAGCGGCTCTGCAAGATGACGGGAAGGTGATGGAGGAAGTTAGTAGTTCACCATCTAGCTTGGCCACTCGGCGTGCACCACGTCCCTACCGGCAAGAGGGTTCAAGTCGGAGCGTAGGCCCCATGCTCAGATGCTCGTCACATAGCCCGCTGTACCAGCTGGTAAGTCCCCATGAACATGCACAGCTGAATCGTTTCTTGAACCGTGATGAGTTGGCATAGTTCCAGTAGCAGTCCTGACTCCAGTAGAGCCAGACCTCGTTTATCCGATCCTCGTTTATCGGGATCCCTCGCCATCCGGTAGAAAATTGTTGGTTACCGATTTACAGCACATGCCATGCACATATACAGTATGTGTGTTCGATTATCCGGTTCTCTCGCCTATCCGGATATTTTTCTGGAAAACGGATGCAGTGTGCGGTTATGCGATGTCTGACTGTAGTATGATGGAGATTGGGCAGTGGAGTCAAATGGTCTCGGTCAGAGGAACCTGCAATGCATAGCGCATCAGGTATAACACTCACTGTGTTCTAGCCACAGCTCTTAGCGTGACGCAGCACCCTCCTGCTCTGAGCGCCCCTCTTTGAAAAAGTGCCCCCTCCCCCCCCCCCCCCCTGACTCATTGGTTGTTTTTGTGGGTTTTTTCCATGACATTCAATTAAAATGCAGTCGATAGTCACAACTAGAGAGTTCATAAAGGCACATTTGTCTGGGTTGACGTTGGGGCACTTTGCAATTTTAGAAAATGGACGAAATGGGTTACGTGGTGTCTGTTTCCCATGCCCGCCCTCCTACTATTTTGACCTTGCTAGAACCCTGGATATCACCAATTAAACTAGCATTCACAGTGACACTGTACCACACTCCGATAATTACACCACTGGCGTTGCATTTGTTCAACACCTTTCTAAAACTGGAGGGAATTTGACCCTGGTGAGTTCGTCTGGAGCTTCTTTGTGTCCTTTGGACACTCGGTGAACTGATGACGGGGCATGCACGCAGAGTACATTTAAATTCCAGGCCTATAATCGTAATACAAAGCTGTTGCTGTGTACCTATCCCCTGTTGAAAATTCTTCCAATTTGCGCGAGACGGCTTGATTGGGAATATTGGTGAACTTCCTAGGACAAAGACCATTAAATTATGATACAGTGCCCAATACTCCTTGGACCTTTCACCTCTAATTTTTCTTCTTCCACCTGAATTTCCCTATAGATACGCCCTGCTCACACAATAGTTAAAGGGGAAGTATACCCTAAAATCAAATTTTCACCAGTTGTAGTCTTCGGGGTGCTGAGTCGAATGGTCTTGGTCCGAGGAAGCTGATACGCTCCCTTCCTCCTTTATTCCCAATCGAACTCGCGCACTTCCACCGAAACTGGGTGACTGCGCCCTACTAGATGGGGATTTGTATGCAAAATGTCACTAAAAGCGCCATTTCGTTCTTATAAAAGCACGGATGACCGCCATTGGCCCATAGGTTGTAGTCTTTTGGACGCTGAGTCGACTGGTTTTGGTCCGAAAAGGCTGCGATGCAGCGTTCCTCCCTTATTCCCAATCGAACATGGTCGAACAAGCGGTCACGTGCTCCTGCGTACACCAGTCACCTGGTCACCGTGCCTGCAGGGTACAACTTACTAGCCTGTTTGACCTTTTTTGGGTGCAGTCCTGTCACTCGAGTTGAACTCGAGTTGAACCTTGGTGTGAAAGTTGTCGCCTGCTGGCGCGGTGACCAGGTGATTTGGGCACCCAGGAGCACGTGACCGCTTGTTCAACCATGTTCGATTGGGAATAAAAGAGGAACGCTGCATCGCAGCCTTTTCGGACCAAAACCAGTCGACTCAGCGTCCAAAAGACTACAACATATGGGCCAATCGCGGTCATCCGTGCTTTTATAAGAACGAAATGGCGCTTTTAGTGACATTTTGCATACAAATCCCCATCTAGTAGGGCGCAGTCACCCAGTTTCGGTGGAAGTGCGCGAGTTCGATTGGGATTCAAGTAGGAAGGGAGCGTCGCAGCTTCCTCGGACCAAGACCATTCGACTCAGCACCCAGAAGACTACAACTGGTGAAAATTTGATTTGAGGGTATACTTCCCCTTTAAGGCACCTGTTAGTTATGGCATGATGTTTTGTTTTCCCGTGTCTTCCGTTCAGCATAATCCTTTACCCACAAGATGGCTGCACGTTTTATTGAGCCCACCATCAGAAGCGAACAATACACAGCTCATGTTGATAATAGGATCTGATGAGGCCAGCCGTCCGACGCATGTTCCAAGGTTCTATAGGGATGTTGACATCCTGGCTTTTGAGGACCTTTGTCACTGGCAGTGGTTGATGGTTTTAGGGATTTCAGCTCCTGCTGCAGATGACGAGGTAGGTCTATTGTCTTTGCAATGCAAGAACAGTTTTGATTTTTGTTCATTTGCTTGATTTATCTCTAAGAACAATCTGATACCCAACATGCAATCTGATGCCAACATGCAACTGCTACAAGAGAGGAGCAAAATACTCAATCTGCGGACTGAACTGGTTCGTCCTTTGTCATCTCAGATTGAATACTTGGTCCGCCAAGTTAAAATTGGCGCTTATCTTCTCACTTGGCTTTTCGGTGTTCTGCCTGTGTCACACGGCATGGAACCACCGATTCACCATCCGAACATAACCATTGACCATTGCATCCGACGACATGGCAGCACAAACCATCACAGAAGTTGCGATCGGTTCGTCTGAGTCTTTTTGACGGAGCTGCCGCCGAAGAACACTTCCGTCAGTGCAAGAAAGCACTGCAACCTCCGCTCGAGTCCGTAAAATAGGTCAGGATGTTCGCATTTCAGAGCGATGGAGAATACAGTTTCTGTCTGCTTCCAGCTGTCTGATGGCAAGGATTGTTTACCCCGGGGAGGTATAGAAAAGCTGAAAAAGCACTTCGCCGCGAGCTTGAATTTCAGTGCTTGCACAGTACAGCGCCTAGTGAAGGGCTATCACCAGCAAATCGCTGTTGAAGAAACTGCAGCTCATGTCGACATCTCCAGAAAGCGCCACCAATCCGGCGGACCCACTTTGAAGCTCACAGAGGACAGGGCAAAGGAGCTATTCAAAATAAACACCAAGTCCTGAGGGAAACACTCGTGCAAAGGACTTTCGGGAAATTAGCTGAAAAGCCTGGTGCACGGCGTTAGGACTTAGGTGCAGTACGCACAGGTGCTACATCAAGCGGAAACTATCACTGCGCTGCATGTACAAGCACGCGTGGGTGCTGATCAGCAAGTACGACAAGCGCAAGAGGCGATTTGAAAAAAGGACACTGATATGCCTTTTTGTCTCAAACAAAGTCGCGTTATTGCGACGAACGGGGATAACACTTACAGCCGACATGTGGGCAGTCTCACTCAGCTTCTGATCGGCAAGGTGACAGGCACGCACTGCCTTTGAGCGTGATTCGAGACGAGGAGAAGTGGAACAGGCTATGGAACGTGCAGCAGCTGTCCGGATCGAACGTTTTGAGTGGCGAGGAGGATGTGTAACTTGCTTGAATTTTCGACTGAGTTGCTTACTGACATGTAAATAACCATGTACATAGTGCTTTGTGATCGTGGCATGCTTCAAATATTCGTATCTCCTTCCTTAGACAAGTGTGAAGATAAGCGCCAATTTTAACTGGGCGGACCAAGTATATGTATCTATTATTGAACGATTAAAAAAACGTTGTAACGATACCAATGGATTTGTGTGAAATGCAGTGCTCTCTTGAGTGTAGGCAGGTTGCCTGCAAACAATTCAAGTATAATGAAGCTGCGTGAAGCGTCCTTCAAAATTTTGATTAAAAAAGAGGTCAATATATGAAATATAGAATGAGTAAAAGACCGAGGCGAAGCCGAGGGTTTTACGAGGTCTATTTTTCGTATATTGACTGATTATGAGGGCAGTAATAGATTTATCACGACATAGCATACCTAAACCGTTTTAGCTGTGTTTATTGGAAGAAGGGAATACTACTGTAATAGTACATAGTACACTCGGACGTCTCTTATCTGGGCACCTTGGGACCGGGCACTGCCCGTATCTCAGATTTGCCGTATCTCAGGATAACTCATCTACCATGTATCAGACAATAATTTACCTTCAATTTTTTGCATAGCGAATTTGCTACGCATAATCAAACTTCAATAGCGATTTTTTTACTGCTTATTTCCCTTAGTGGTTGATGTGTATGGTGACGTGACGTCATGCAAACCGCTTTGCCACGGGTCAGGGAAACCCTGCCCGTGAGCTCAGATTTCGTTTGAGTTTCTGGAAGAAGTTAGATGTTTGTCCCAGGAATCCCTGTGTTGTCTGAGAGTGAGAGTTGGACACGCAGAGCGTGAGGCGAACATAACAGTGGTGTATATGGAGATAACGTTATATAAACCACTAAGGGAGGGCATGCCTAAGACTGTGGGTAAGTGGTCCCGTCCACCGCAAAGAGGGCTCAACAGCGCTGGGGTGCACTGGAGCTAGTACACAATGGAAGCGGTCCTCACCAAGAAAACACAATCCGTTGCTACTCCAAGTTTCTTGAGTTTTTCAATCTTCAGGCAACTTTTCTAACTAAAGCAGGGCTGTCAGGGCCACTAAAGATATACACAACCACACAGCAAGGCGCACAAAAAAGAAAGCGTGAAGCGTGAAGAGTGAAGAGTTGCTGCTAGGTGTAAGCAGTGTAAAATATTGATATCAATTGTCCATTACTGTAACAAGCGCTGAATGGAGCGCGTAAATCTGGAGTTCACTAGCGCATGCCTGGCGTCAGGGGGTGCAAGGCCATTACGGTGCTATATTTGGCGTTAATCATTGACACAACAATAATAGTGCAGTATGTCTGGTTCCAACTCTGAGTTTCATGAAATGAATCAATCATCAGGCAATAGAAACAAAACTGATACAGGGCAACTAGATCACTACAGGTTATATACCCAATCACACAGCAAGCGCAAAAGAAGGCACTAAGTATGAGGTGAGGATATTTCGCGCTAAAAAAGCAGGCTTCAGGTGGCAATGCTTAGGGCTATGCACTTGTACTGTGTGCAGGTGTTGGATATGGTGTCAGGTAATCCGCTGGCCGCTTATTCATTGCAATATGTAGGGGCAGCATCGGCGAATACGCCGCTGTCGGCAGATATGCTTGAGACACGTCGAGTGATCATATCAGGGATGTTCCGTAGTATGGATGGTGGGTGATTGGACATGGCGTTGACGAAGAGAGGTGCGTCTCCAGGTTTACGATACGGCTGGAATTTCCCAGTGTCGAGGCTGAGTGTCTAGGAAATTCACTGTCGAAAGATTAACGTCGATAGTGATTTTTAGATCATACTGCTTGAATACTTCGATAATGGACTTCCTCGTGCGGTCGACAACTGGCCCTGGTGCATTTTTCAGCACGGCAAGGCCGTCGTCTCTTTAAAGTCCAATTCCGGCCTCATCGACGTGCACAGACAACTTGCTCAATAGGAAAGCACCGTCGAGCTCACATATCTATGCTCCATCGTACGATCCCATCGCCACGTCGAAGTTGCATTGTGCGTTGTTCTTTAGCCATGGACGGCCGTCCTGAAACAGAAGTAACCTACGGGAGTGCATGATGATGTCGATGTCACTTTGGGTCAGTGCGGCAAACTGCTCAGCAAATGTCAGTGCAGACCGGAGGAGAGGCTCCGTGAGGCTTGGATAAAAGTCAACAACGTCAAAGCAGATGAAGGAGTGGCTCTGCTTATTAGGTATGGCCTGGAACCACTTGAGCACAGCCGCGGTGCTCTTCTAGAGGTTCATGTTCTGACGTTCCACGATGCTCCTGACCACCTTGTCGAGGATCCCCTTGCTGAGTCGACCCATGTCAGGCTTGGCAGGATTTATCAATCGGCAGGGAAGGCTGCTCTCGAACCTTGGTTTATGATCCTTCATAGTAATAAAGGCCTTTGCTTTGGGTAGGGTCTCCATTCTATCATCGAGCTTAGCCTTGCGTGATAGATCCCTAGCCTCGTTATTAATCTCGTCGTAGGTAGATTCAGGTGCTAGCTGGTAGTGCTTAGTAGTGTTGTCTCGCAGCAGCTTCTCATACAGGTCGGTCTTGACCAGATAAGTATTTCTTGTTTAATCCGCGCGGACGATGATGTCATCGGTAGAGTTGAAGTTCTTGGAGTCTTCAGGCCGCCGTCAGGCGAAATTACTGGTCAGTCGGCGACACGCATTTTTCACAAAAATTTGCGTTTCACCTGCTGGGAGAGTATGCGTGTACTCGAGTCTCATCCTGAGCACGTTTTTTTCTTTCTTTTTTTCAGCTCCAGTATAGCTGTATTTTTCATTGCAAAGCCCTCCTCGATTGATGTGTTCGTTGTTCAAACGAAGTGGACATTCAATCATGAAGGCAGAGGAGATAGGAGCCTGATTGGAGTTTCTCGTGGCATAGGACGGCCACACAGAGACACTTTGGGATTTTCTGAATATAAAATACCGTACGCACGATGCTGAGATCAATTTGTGCGATATCAAATTGTTTGTGATCTACCACATCGAGCAGAACGGGATCCAAACACAAGCTTACCGACGGTTAGGCTGCCGACCTGACTGGACAAATGATCCCTGGCTTCACCAGACGCCAGAAGTCGGACACCATGTCCTTTGCCGCGACGTCCATCTCCAAAAAGAACTCCATCTTCGTCGTGAAAAGGCTTGAAATACTCAATTTTCAACCGAGATTCGCAGTCTCACCCTTTCTCAGATCGAATCATTTTTTGTTGTAGCAGTTGCAGGGCAGATCCCTGCCACTACTTCAACAGAAGATGGCTCCAAAGCATGCCTGGAACAAGCCATATCGAGGTTGCAAGCCACCCCTCTCAGCACTTTTTTTGAAGAAATTCGAAATTTCAGTGGCGGAAGATATACTATGAAGAGAATTTCAAAAAGTATGTTTCGCGGAGCGATCGCTCAACCTACGTCATTCAAACTTTGCAGGATGGTTCAGACGTACATGCTAGGCATGGAACCACAGAAGATGATATCATAGCTGACACACAGAGTCACACACACAGCAGATTCGTGTGCACAGATACTAAATTAGTGGACGTCGTCATCTTCTTCCCGCTGATCTCAAATGTACTATGACGTGCTATTTCGCCTGACGGCATACAGTAACACGGGAACTTTAATGTCAGCACACAGGATTTATGCTGTCCTCAGTGTCCAAACAATATTCCAGCCGCCCGTTCTAAAAAACTGATACAATAAAACCTGTAACTAAAGGCCGCCGTGACTAGCGACCAGCCTGGTACTACCGACCACTTCGCCAACAACGGACGGTCTCACATTCAAAATGCACTATGACTAGCGACTACCTGCTGAACACGACCAGCGACCGCCTTTTCTTGTCCCAAAGACGATTTTCACCCATAACTAGCGACCGCGAAATCAAATATTGCTCGAAGCTCCTTCTTGAAATTTTGCTGATTTTCCATTGTCCTGAAAGGAATCTTTCGATACTACAGCCGAACAAATGAACGCAGGTCATTTTGACTGTGGAGTCGGGCCAACGCGAATCCCGCGAATTACGAGAGAGCTTGGAAGCTCAGGGCCCTGCGCTATGCTTTTTTGCCTTGATGACCTAGACAAAAAAAAGCATAGGGATGTTTTCTTTAAAAAAATCCTTTTTTTAAAACCTGGGATTCGAACCCGCACTATCGCGCGCCCTGCATGCAGCCCCCGATACACTTCGCATACATACTAATTCTTCCAAGTTGTTTCACATCGTGATCTTGCATTTGAAAGCCCTATTTGAATATGCATTGTGGCCAGCCATCTTTGATGGCACGGTACGGTAGGGAATAGGTACGGGACAGGTACGATCGAGGGTAATACGACACCGTCTAGCTGCCCGCAATATTCAAATAGGGCTTTCAAACGCAAGATTAACGTGAAGCAACATGGAAGAATGGGTATGAATGCGAAGTGTATGGGGGAATGCATGTAGGGCGATAGTGCGGGTTCGAATCCCAGGATATGCCTGAAAAAAAGGAGAATTGAAAAATGTATAACATCCTATGCTTTTTTGCCGTCAGATACGGATGGCGCCAGGCGTGACACAAACAAACAAACAAACAAACAAACACACAAACAAACAAATACCAAATTAAAGCTGTGTGGACCCTGGCTAGCGCCAGACGTTACTGAAGTAACGTCTTCTGCATAGCTACGGGAATTATTATTATTAGTCGGTGTGGACTGCACTACACCTGTCAAAATGTCAAGCACTGTCAAGATTAAGCATGATAGGAAATGTCTTGGAGAGCGCATCGGAGGCGCACTCTGATCGATGTTACTACTCGGAGGAGAAACGAATACTGAGCGGCTCTTTCACCCCAGTCATACAGCTACAGACGAATCGACGATGGCATCAAGGAATCCAGAAACAAAGCAGCACCGCAAGGTCCTGATGCTGAAGGATCGCGTTCAAGCAATCGAGAAGTCACAACAAGGACAGTCGGTACGATTGATCGCATAAACAAATTCGAAGCCCAGCGCGAAACGAAATTTCTACAGAGAACGTTTGACTGCTGGCTTCAGAAGTAGCAGCTGAATTTGATGTCTGCAAAAAATTAATCTTCTCTCTCTCTCTGTCTCTCTCTTTCTCTCCAAGTGTTGTTTGACCTGAAATAAGAATGGTATTGCGCAAGTCCTGGGGAATTGTATTAGCTGCATTTTTACATACAAACCGTATTTTCTCTAATAAGAGCCCGGGGTTCTTATTTTTTAGTGACAGCTCTACCCGCGCTACTATTAGAGACTGGGCTATTATTAGAGACTGGGTTCTTATTTTTTCAATTGTCAACTATCAAGCCAACTCCAGTCTATACAGGCATAAATTGACCATATCAAGACTGATTTTTCAACCCTAAACTCAGAAATATTGTCAAAACAGATGTTTCACATTAGCATTGACGCCTGGAAGGAAGCGGTAAACCGAAAACGTCCTTACAAATATGTTCTTGGCATGTTCTACTGCTGTTTTATATGCAGTCAATATACTTATTGCATTCTCCAATTGTGACCCGCGCTACTATTAAAGACTGTGCTCTTATTATTTCAAACCACCCTCACCCCGGGTCATTATTGGAGACTGGGCTATTATTGGAGACCTGGGCTTTTATTAGAGAAAATTCGGTATCATATAATGGGATCCATATACCGTATATTCTCTATTATAAGCGCCGTGCTTATATTTTTTCAACACCCCTCTACCCCGTGCTTATATTGGAGACCGCGCTTATATTGGAGACCGTGCTTATATTTTTTCAACCAATACATCCATACAGAGCAAGAAGAAATACATGCTAGATATCATGCATGCAGCATTGATTCCACCAAGACCGTGCTAGTAATAGAGACTGTGTTTATAATGTTTCGAAGGGTGCTCACAGTGTGCTAGTATTAGAGACCGTGCTAGTAATGGAGACCTGTGCTTATAATAGAGAATATACGGTATTATGGTCATGCAGTGCAAACCTCTAACTAAAGACCACCTGCTACTAAAGACTGCTTTTGCTGGCACCAAGGGGTGGTCAGTAGTCACAGGTTTTACTGTATATGTGTTGACATATGAGGATTACCGTATTTCCCCGAATATAAGTCGCATCTTTTTACACTAAAATTCAAGAGTAAAAAGGCGGTGCGACTTACAATCGAGCATGACTTACAACTGAAGTCAATTTTCAAAACAATACGGCTCAAACC
Source organism: Sycon ciliatum (assembly GCF_964019385.1). Taxonomy (NCBI): domain Eukaryota; kingdom Metazoa; phylum Porifera; class Calcarea; order Leucosolenida; family Sycettidae; genus Sycon; species Sycon ciliatum. The sequence goes on from NC_088643.1 coordinate 51,489,153, forward strand.
TGAAAATGGGGGTGCGACTTACAATCGGAGTCGACTTATAATCGGGGAAATACGGTATGAACGAGGTCTGTAGTGCCAGCCTGAATGTTCTTACTGTAAACTTCCTTGAAGTATCATGCTGTTGTGGAATGCTTGTATGGGTTATATTGAAAAATGAAAATGCAGTCTTTGGTTTATTTGCTGTGTATTCTTTTGTAATTCCCTTTTTCCGTTACTTGCAGTGTCTTCTACTAAAGTTTGACGCACCAACCCTTCGTTACTCGGAGGAAGACCCATTACGTGTCTTTAGCGGAAGTGCAGCGTGGCCTTGCGTGTTGGCTGCAGGCGAACAGCCATACGTTAAGTTTGATGGCCCTCTGCAGGAACAGAGGTCCTTGTTTACAATAACGCCAGCTGAAGATGGTGAGATCCCAACTCCTGAAACTTGCCTGGTTACAATGAAATGCCTAGCATTTACACACCCCATATTGGTTTAACCTAATTTAATGGCCTTAGTGAATCCAAACATATCCAGCTCCCAGTTTGTTCAGTATTGCGGCGGTGTAGAGGCCAGTGTAGTATGCCGGGACTAACCACTTGTCAATCTATGTAGCGTGACTTGACAGTGGTGGAGGCATTCAACAGCGGGAAAGTTGCCAGTAGTATGATGCATATGAACTGTATTTCTTTCACCCTCAGAAATGTTCACCAGTTGTAGTCTTCGGGGTGCTGAGTCGAATGGACGTGGTCCGAGGAAGCTGAGACGCTCCCTTCCTCCTTTATTCCCAATCGAACTCGCGCGCTTCCACCGAAACTGGGTGACCGCGCCCTACTAGATAGGGATTTGTATGCAAAAAGTCACTATAAACGCCGTTTTGTTCTTATAAAAGCACGGATGACCGCGATTGGTATTTATGTTGTAGTCTTTTGGACGCTGAGTCGACTGGTTTTGGTCCGAAAAGGCTGCGATGCAGCGTTCAGCCCTTATTCTCAATCGAACACGGTTGAGTAAGCGGTCACGTGCTCATGCGTACTCCAGTCGCCTGGTCACCGTGCCTGCAGGCTGCAATTTTCACACCAAGGTTCAACTCAAAGGTTCAAAGCAGGGAGTCGTAAGAGGCTTTTACGACTCCCTGGTTCAAAGGTTCAACTCCAGTGGCAGGCACGCACCCAAACAGGCTGTAATATGGGGTTTCGGTGGACGTGTGGGAGTTCGATTGGAAATAAAGGAGGAAGGGAGCGTCTCAGCTTCCTCGGACCAAGACCATTCGACTCAGCACCCAGAAGACTACAACTGATGAAAATTTGATCTAAGGGTATTTTTCCCCTTTTAAGTATGACTATCACCATGCATGGCCATGCGATCACGAGGAAATTGACACAAGTAATGTGAACCGTAGGAAATGCAGCTTGTACATCAAAGCTGTGGCAAAGCTTTGGGTTACAGACACGTCATTTTCTTCAAAATTTATGTATGAATAACACCTTCAACTGATGAATACGAATTATGATAAGCTAATGTTTCTCTTTTTTGTCCTTTCCACCTTTCATCACTGCAGGTTCCTTGAAGGGGTCAACCCATCAATTTTTATTGGCTGCGACCATGAAGATGCGAACTGCCATGATTGATGTAGGAGAAATCGCCGGTGAGGTGAGAACAGTGTACGCAGTTTACGTGCACGCCTCTTGTTCTTTTGTCCACGGATACAGGAATCGCTATGCGGCTGTCTAACTTCTTATATAGGTTCTTCATGGTACACAAAGTTTACCAGGGTCCGCACCACTCCTTGAATTCCTTGAAAGTCCTTGAATGTCAAAGCCGGATTTGAAAGTGCTTGAATATCCTTGAATTTTCGTGTGGGTGCTTGAATTTTTGAAAAAAGTGTGTTTTTCCTTGATTTTGGGTTTGAATGCGGTAGATCTACTCACGTTCATGCAGTAGGTCTACGCGCACTGCTGGGTACCCGTAACCGGTACCGTAGTCCGTAGATCTAGTACCAAGAGTGGATCCACTCTTGGTAGTACTGATAGGGATCTCAGCGCGTGAGCTGCGCAGCCTGTTTGCGCAGGTGAGATTTTCGATCCCAAACGCGTCCAGTGCAGAAACCCTGAAAAATAACATTTTTTTCGAAATAAATCAAGTTGAAGAAGACGGTAGAAATGGCTGAATATTGCGTCCAGGAAAGCACGTTCTACGGCCATTTCCAAGCTACCTATCTCCCAGGCACTCTCTCAGAGGAACTATGGAGGGTCAAAGAGCACAATAGTTCACTCTTGGACGCAGCGTGAACACCTCTTCTTCTGAGCGCGATGTCTTCTCTCTAAGTGATAATGGCGGCGATGTTCCAACCAACGGTTAGCCCACCAATTAATGTCCTTGAATGTCCTTGAAAAAATGGGGTTTGGGGCCCTTGAAAACCCTTGAATAATATTTTCATGACTTGGTGCGAACCCTGGTTTACTCTAAGTCCTGAAAGTGCTTTTACACCGCAAGTGTCTATGATACAGGTTGATCTATCTTCTTTTTGTTTCTAATTTCTAGCTGAGCAGTGCCTGATGGCTCAGTATCCTTTTTGAAATTGATACTTCCTCCGTTAACAAAAACTTCGTGATGGAATTTCGAGGGGCTGATTTGGGCACAAACTGCCTTGAAATGAGTCGCAATCAATTTCTTGGCCTTCCCTGGCATGCCATGACAGAGATACGATGCAAGGAAGGCGAACTTTCACAACAAGCCTAGCGGAATCGATGGTTGCGCTGTGGAAACATAGGTGATGACAGTCATGGCGAGCGAAACTGAAATACCACTTCTCCGAGGGGATATTGCGCTGCTTGGCCTCTCTACCACTTTAGCACTGAGTACGTTGGAGAGTGATAGAGAGCGATAAAACGGAGCAGCGAGCCCACACAATGAGTGAGTGAACAAGGAGCTGCTCCGATCGCACGGCTCAATGAAAATAATTCTGAACTCAAGTTCTTGTTCAACCTGTGCAAAGCCCAGATTCGAATGCTGTTGACCATGCATTCTTTCAGAAGTCTGCAGTCCGATGCGAGTCTCGTGGCTAAAGAAAGTCGACTGGACTTGCTAGCCGCTGCCGTTCAGTGCTGGTATCCATTAGAGAAAATGGAATCAGTTTGGCTGTGCCTTTACTCCTCGTTTCGCGGAGTTCTGGAGAGCGAAGATGAAACCAGGGAGTCGTAAAATATTTTTCACGACTCCCTGGTGGAAACAAGTAATCGCAATCGCGGCGGATCACGCAGCTTGAAAGCAAACTTACTTGAACGACGGCGACATCAAGCGGAGTGTGATCAAAGAAGCCGAGGCAAGGCTGAAACGAGCTGAACAACGATTCGAGAGAGATGACGTCTCGCGTACAGCAGATGACGACTCGCGTGCAGCAGATTACGACAGCGACGCAGGTCAAAAATGAATCGAGCGAAAGCGACGCAAACTGAACTCTCTGATCATTCCGCCAACAGTTTCTCTTGTAAAGACGCTGTACATAGGCTTACTCACCTTCGTCCAGTGATTTGCAGTCGATACAAACTGTTCTTGACCTGTTCTAAGCGTTTTCATATCCATCAAAATCCATCACGAAGTTTTTGTTAACGGAGGAAGTAAGTACCCTGTACCCTCTGCCGGCATCTTTGTTGTACTGTCACGTCCCTGAACGTGACTACTGCTGCCTGATAGTCCTGTGACAGCAGGATCTACCTAGTGAGCAGCTCTGTGCTGAGCTGTCACGCCCTTTTGGGACAATGTGGTTTGGCCAGTGTCTTGTCCCACGTGCTTAGCATGTAGGTTGAGCGACACGCGCTTTCCCACATAGGTGACATGCCTTCTTGGCACGACATGTCATGTGATCCAAGGCCGGAACCTGGTCAGGTAGGTTCTCGCGTTGTACGTTTCCTGGAAGTTCTTCACTTCCTGGAAATGTGACCCCAGGCTTTGTGCAAAACCACGTCACTACGACGTTCTACAGGTTTCCACGATGCCTCGGCGCTTCGTGCAAAGAGCCAAGACTAATATGACATTGTATAACAAGAGCTAAGTGCAAGACAGGAGACGTGTGCAAGAACCAAAACTGTCACCGCAGTGACCGCACGAGAGGTCAGAGTATCACGCAAGCAAGACCAAGAATGCAGCAGAACTTACCATAAGAAGCCGCTGAACTATGGCACGTTGGGTGAGCGGGCTCCCCAACGTGACCCTCATATACTCACATTGTACTCTGACGTGGGTGAGCGGGCTCCCCACGTCCCAATTTGGTCTTTCTTCTCTCGATGTCTTTCTTTCTCTTTCTTCTCGAATGATCACCGTACGTATATTCTGCATTTCTGCTGACTGGCTGCGCACATTCCGGTTTGACTTGTTCTGCTATTTCCTGGAATTACCTCGCAATGATCATGCCATATATCTCTGAAACACCCTATAAAAGAAGCTCTCATTCTCTCTTTTACTTCAGTTCTAGTCTAGTCTAGTCTAGTCTAGTCTAGCAGTCGAGACTCGGTCTCAGCTCTCTGTCTTCGTTTACTTTGAGCTCGGATTTGATACTACTCACAACGTAAAACTAACAGTCTCTGTCTGTTGATCGTGTGGGGTTGAACTTGGACCAAGCCAGCTATATTGGTTGGCCCCTGGGTTGTGTTGGGCTTGTCGTGAGGCCACACGTCTATATTCAGTCGCCGCTCGTAGTGATTTCGGGGTCCGGTCACTCTGAGCCGGGGATGCGACATTTGGTGCTGTGACCAGGATGGTCTAAGTTCTCCTCACTCCGTAACTGCAACGACGCGATGTCCACAGCAGTCTTTCGTGAACAACCTTGTCTCTGATGGCAGGTTCTTGGCGATAGACGTGGCAGAGCAACAGCAGTGTTGGACGCTCCAACTTTGTACGAAGAAAACTCTGAGTGCGTTTCTCTTTCGTATTCAGCACTGGCTTTCGTTCCGTATCTCGTGTTCCTGTAGCGCTGCAGTGCGAGTTCGTAGTGCACGACGAGCTTGCTTTGCTGCGGACTACATGGCGGACACCAAGGTGCGAAATTTATTCCCAGTTGCACGATCGATCGAGGAGTTGTTTGCATTCAGGCAGTTCTCAAGTACGAGTGCAGTGCGCGTTGTTCAGCTTCAGATATGGAAGGGTTCGTGAACCCGTGTAGATCTACCATGTGTACGCACATGAGCCGTAAACAGGGCTTGGGTCCTCTTTACGGAGCGTTGTGAAAGTAGTCACTACGACTGGATCACGGAGTAGTGCAGTGCAGTTTTTCAAGTTTCGACAAGAAAACGCCACTGTTCGGACATGGTGTTTGTTGAGACCGCTTGAAGCTCTTGAAACTTGACAAGTCGTCTCTTCAACGATGAGGCCTTACTGACGTTTGCACTCAGTTTGTTCTCAGTCGCGCAATGGCGAGTGCTGTTTGAAGACCCGTACCGGTTGTTTCATGGCTGAAACGATGGGAGGATGCAGACCACGTCGCTGGTTGTGGACGAATTCAAATCTCGTTCTGCGTGTCGCCGGACGCACCAGACGAAGATTTGTGACGCCCAGCGTTGGTGCTGGCGGAAGCAGTTTTTTCTGCGAATGCTCTGGACGATCATGTCGCGAGGATGGCGAGTTCTGACCTTGTTGTCGATCTTCATTCTTCAGACGTTCTGTTTGTGAAAAAAAAAGTTTGTGGAGAGGATGGCCGGACAGTACATGACCTACTAGTATGTGCTGGAGTGTATACTCGTTACTCTTCGCGGTCCTTGTGCTTGGTGAAAGTTGACCGGTTTCCTGCAGAAGGAACTGTGTCCTGTGAAAGTGTGATGTTGATGGGTGCCTTTGCATCCTCAACAAATGACTGAACTGTGCACCGGTTCGGGTTGTGTACGGCTCAGAGGAGTCAGTTGGTCTCTGTGGATGAGGCGCCCGGATCGGTCAGTTGTAGCCAATTTCGGTTGGTGGTGATGAGCTTGCGTAGTGAGCAACGGAGAAGGGGACGGTGGTGACCATACAGGCCAGGATGGGATTCCTGGGGCCGAAGAAGTATGGTCTGCGCTTCATATAGGACGAGGTCCTAGAACTGAAGTGGAAAGGCTGTGGTGGGAGAGGATGATTTGGATCTGGATCCCACGAGCACAGTGTTGGCTGATCAGGGGACGCCCTGTGTCGAGGAGCCTGGTAGGCGAGACTCATCTGGGGATGATGAGTTGTTGCGAGTGAGGTCCCAATTTGCTCGTTACCGGATGGATTTTACTACGAGCTCTTTACCGATCTTGTGTCACAACTGTGTAGCACCATCGGATTGAGTGAATGCTTTATGTGCCTGGCACCTGGCGAGGAATTGTATTTTCTCGTGAGCAGTCAGTGATATTGTTCAGTCGTATGAGCCCGATACGAGTGATATGCTGTATTCGGCTGATGACAATGGTGTTCGCACCAAAACCTGTGGTGGATTGGACTTGCATCCTGCATCTCTAGTTGACTTACCTATTGTATTCGTCGCGGAGCCTGGTGGATGACACTGGCAACGTCGCGGTATCTCACCGACTACCATATCGGTCGAGGATAGTCACGGGGACGTGATTCTTCAACGGCGGGGGAAATGTCACGTCCCTGAACGTGACTACTGCTGCCTGATAGTCCTGTGACAGCAGGATCTACCTAGTGAGCAGCTCTGTGCTGAGCTGTCACGCCCTTTTGGGACAATGTGGTTTGGCCAGTGTCTTGTCCCACGTGCTTAGCATGTAGGTTGAGCGACACGCGCTTTCCCACATAGGTGACATGCCTTCTTGGCATGACATGTCATGTGATCCAAGGCCGGAACCTGGTCAGGTAGGTTCTCGCGTTGTACGTTTCCTGGAAGTTCTTCACTTCCTGGAAATGTGACCCCAGGCTTTGTGCAAAACCACGTCACTACGACGTTCTACAGGTTTCCACGATGCCTCGGCGCTTCGTGCAAAGAGCCAAGACTAATATGACATTGTATAACAAGAGCTAAGTGCAAGACAGGAGACGTGTGCAAGAACCAAAACTGTCACCGCAGTGACCGCACGAGAGGTCAGAGTATCACGCAAGCAAGACCAAGAATGCAGCAGAACTTACCATAAGAAGCCGCTGAACTATGGCACGTTGGGTGAGCGGGCTCCCCAACGTGACCCTCATATACTCACATTGTACTCTGACGTGGGTGAGCGGGCTCCCCACGTCCCAATTTGGTCTTTCTTCTCTCGATGTCTTTCTTTCTCTTTCTTCTCGAATGATCACCGTACGTATATTCTGCATTTCTGCTGACTGGCTGCGCACATTCCGGTTTGACTTGTTCTGCTATTTCCTGGAATTACCTCGCAATGATCATGCCATATATCTCTGAAACACCCTATAAAAGAAGCTCTCATTCTCTCTTTTACTTCAGTTCTAGTCTAGTCTAGTCTAGTCTAGTCTAGCAGTCGAGACTCGGTCTCAGCTCTCTGTCTTCGTTTACTTTGAGCTCGGATTTGATACTACTCACAACGTAAAACTAACAGTCTCTGTCTGTTGATCGTGTGGGGTTGAACTTGGACCAAGCCAGCTATATTGGTTGGCCCCTGGGTTGTGTTGGGCTTGTCGTGAGGCCACACGTCTATATTCAGTCGCCGCTCGTAGTGATTTCGGGGTCCGGTCACTCTGAGCCGGGGATGCGACAGTACTTCCAGGCGAAAGTGACACTGTTGTCTGCCTTTACCTGTTTTGTGAATTGCAGCTGACATGCTGAATGTACCGTATGTGCCACTGAATAGGCCGAATATACGTACGTGATGACGCTCTCGTGGAGCAACGACTCCACCGTATTGGACTTGAGGTTGAAATGTTTGCGATATTGAGTTAACAGACAGTGTGAACATTATATATAGCTCGTCGAGCTTCCTTATTGGTGACAACCCATAACATACATATACACCAAGCTACCAAGCTTAAAAACCCTCATCTACAGCAGCGGGGCTTACCTTATTTCACCGGATATAAGTCGCACTTAAGAAGGGGATTCGATTTACAATCGGATGTACATCCTACTTATGCGAATATATTGAAATAATTTCGCGCAAAGTGGGAGTACGACTTATAATCAAGTTCGACTTATAATCGGTGAAATACGGTAGCTTGTCTCCTTCTTGGAGTTGGAAGAGTGCGTCTTTGCTGGGCGTACTCTCGCAACGCATCCCTATCATAATTATCATTCCAATTGATTTTCCTTTGGTCTTCCGTTTGAGGCTAACACGCTTCATAGCAGCTGTCTCTTTCACTACTGCTGTCACTACCAGCATCACAGCACCTAACACTGTGCCACCGTCCTTTATTTTCTTTGCTTTCCTACACAAAACTAACTAACTGCCATCACTATGCTCTGCAATCTTAAGATTTTACTGTTTATTTTCCTTTGCCAACAGTTAACTAGCATGTACATAAGTCAGCTACGTGCAAGACTTGATAGTAGTCCTGTGCCAGACCAGTGTGCCTGCAGGCAGAGATTAAATTTATACTGCTGAATTGACTGTCAAAGCTTTCTTTTTAGCACGATCCAGTGTTCAATAGCTGCTGAAACCTGGTTTCCGATAATTACATGTACTTATTTTTTTATTTACTACCATTTGCTGCTAACAATAACAATTAACAACCACACAAGCCGACCTGTTTGGGAGCTATTACGCGTTGTATTATCAGGGCATAGGCAACAATTGCCGCATGCAGTATGCAATACTATGGACCAATGCCGTAGTATCGCAGGCAACAATTGCCGCATGCAGTATGCAATACTATGGACCAATGCCGTAGTATCGCAAGCACCAATGTGCGTTAGACTGGCCAATGCCAGGGCTAATGGGGGCAACAATTGCCCGGCGTGTCAATACACGCATACGGTAGGGATGCACTTGTGAGCACATGTAGGCGCACTTGGCTCAATGCCGGCCTGACCCACGATCCCTACCGTTCTCCCTTCCGGGATGGCTTAGAATATAATGATGGTTAGAGATGATGGGGTGGGTGGTGGTGCTCAAAAACTGGCCAAGGTTGTCAAGCGATCTGACTGTTGGCGCAGCAAGGATGAAGAAGAAACAGCATCGAGAGCCGGAGTAATGCGCATGCTCCGCGTGGTCCCGTGCCGGGGCGCGGGAGTTCGGAGTGCGTGTTCTGCACGGGCACGTGATGCGCTATGGCAAGTACGTGCAAATTATGTTAGGAATGTAATTGTTGGTGGGTTGCTAACTTCACTTACCGTGCCATGCACGGAAACTTATATTTATCATACAAATTGATCTCGCCAATAATGATTATTACGCTTTGCATACTGTGTGGTGGACTTGGTATATGCATGGGTCAAACATTTACTGAATCCTACCCTGGCTACACTCAAGCCGGATTTCTGCGGGAAAGTTGCCAGCGCAGCGCAGGGCTCTTGATATGCTTGTTTTATACCTAAGTCATCATAAACTTCATAAAAAACAGCCCTTTATCGCTCCATATATACTGGCACACACAGAGACAGATAGCAATAGCGACAACACACCAAGTGAAGGGTAGTTAGCCGCAGCCAGATGTGAACCGGATAACGAGTGAGGTATGGAAGCAAGGACTAAGAACAGAGTGTCTCAGATAGAATAGGCGTGCCAGTGGATAGCAGAAATAGGCCATGATGCAGAACCACTTGGGACCGTCAGATTCATTTTCCTGGACCGAGCTAGCCGGGGAAAAAACCCTCGCGCCGACGGACGCAGTTGTGAGGGAAAAAACCGGGTGTATATCCCCAATGGCGATTAGGCATCATGTAGGTATGGCAAGCACACACCAGATGCCATATTTGCAACTAAAAATATTTCGCGAGAAATCATTTCTCGCCTATCTCGCTGCGCATGCGCTCGGCCGGCGAGAAATACAACTATTATTACTTATAATACTTGTTCTGATCTAGCTGTGCTGGTGACCAGTCATGTGGTATGTGTGATTGCCCGCCGGATAACTTCGCTTCTGGTGCGTGACGTACAGATCTTGGCTATACTGACGTGATCGGTCAGCTGGCCTGACCATACACACCACACACACACACACACACACACACACACACACACATGTACACCCACGCACCACACGTACACGCATGCATGCGCAGACACGATTTAAAGTGCTGTGGATCGGGGGATGGACCTGAGCTACGCATGACGCTACTGCACACCGTCTCTTACGTAACTTCGGTAATAATAATTGTCAATGTTGGAATGCGCCCATGCAAGTGCGTTTGTAGGATACCATTATGTCTGGGAGACAGTTCTCTATTACTATTTGCATACTGCTTTTTTTATGCTCTGCATGCATAATTGTAGCCAGAATTTCCATCTTTCAGTGAATTTCTTAGAAATGTATAATAGCAGCAGTGCATTCATATTTTCCTAGGGATTTTATGCCCTCATCCTACCATTAATATTATGCGTCTGCATCTGCAGCTTGACTTGATTTTTGGAGTGTATGTATGTGGGGATGGGAGGGGGGGGGGGGACAACAACGCAAATCTTCTCTATTTTTCTTATGCCGGTAATGGGTTACACGGAAAAGATTACTGTGTCTGTCCTGAATTACATAGGTGCACCTACATGTGAATGTAACATTACCAGAATAGGAAACAAGCTCCATTGCTAGATCCACTATAATATTTATTCTGATTATAATCGATTCAAGTATCGTAAAGCGAGATTTTCTAAATCTTAAAAATAATAACAGTGTTGACAATGAGCCTTCATGAATACAGCTGTCTCCTGGGCAAATAAGGAAATGAATTCGTCGTGGCCTTGATCTGCATCCAGAGGAGCTCTGCTTTTATGCAACTAGACCTATGTCGGATCAGTCGGTGCATTTTGGAGTCGATGGGCATGCGTTATTCTTCTCATACTGCTGTTCCTGTGACTGTGCCTGATCAGTACGGTGTTCATCCTGGGTACCATGGCAACAACTAGGTCTGGATCTCAAGTGTACGCCGGGAGGCTCCAGCAAGGAAACATCCGGAGCAGATTGTTTATGCCACCTAGATGCAGTAGCGCTGCTGACATCAGTGTAAAACTGTGCTACTACCATTTGCTGCCAACAATAATAATTATCATACAAATTGATCTCGCCAATAATAATTATTTCGCTTTGCATACTGTGTGGTGGACTTGGTATATGCATGGGTCAAACTAAACCCTACCCTGGTTACACCCAAGCCTAATTAATTTCTACGGGATAGTTGCCAGCGCAGGGCCCTTGATATGCTTGTTTTATACCTTAAAGTCATCATAAACTTCATAAAAAACAGCCCTTTGTTCTGATCTAGCTGTGCTGGTGACCAGTCATGTCACCGTCAGACATGTGGTATGTGTGACTGCCCGCTGGATAACTGCGCTTCTGGTACGTCACGTACAGATCTTGGCTATACTGACGTGATCAGTCACGCGGCTCCTGCTGTCCTGACCATACACACACACACACACACACACACACACACACACACACACACACACACACTACTACTACTACTACTACATGTACTATCAATCAGCTACCCATTGGGGTCACGCCGCCCTCCACTCATAGAACTGAGCGCAAGGTGAGGGGCAGTGGCGCAAACAAAACAGGAAGTACAGCAAATGAATTGAAAAAAGGAAATCAAAACAAGCTGCCATATTGATGGAAAGGGACTCACAAACAGAGGAAGGAATTATCACAAACCAGATGAGCAGTCTGCTGTAGGTCCACTATAAGTATAACATGCAACGACTGAAAAAAGGAACAAAATAAATGTGAACATGATGTTCTGTTCAACAATAACGTCTGTACGCGTACTGCTTCGGCCTTCATGCACCAGGGAAGCACAATCTTGAGCTGGAGGGTGGGCACCGAACGTCCCACGAGGGCTCCACAAGACGTACTTTCACGAAACGACGAGGAGTATAGACACACACACACACACACACACACTTGTACTTGTTGCTCACTGCCAAAACTGGTCGCGCGGGTTTCACCAGGAGAGGGGAGAGAGACTCAAAAGGAATCTTGGGAAGATGAACCGCCCAACGACCGACACCCCCTAGGCCCTGAAATCTCCAAAACTCTGGGTGGACTTCAAAATGATCCCACTTATGGGCTCACCACACCTCAGTAAGTGGGTGAGGACAAGGTGCAGAAAAAGGATTTGCGGCATCAGGGTATCCGTCCCGGGATCCAACTGCAGTTACCCCTGCCCCCAGTGAAGGTAATACTTGCTACTACTAGTGTGGGTGGCTAAATCAGAGTGGATCTGATATAAGTGTCACTACACACACATGTACACCCACGCACCACACGTACACACACGCACGCGCAGACACGAGTGCTGTGGACCTGAGCTACGCATGACGCTACTGCATAACGTCTCTTACGTAACTTCGGTAATAATTGTCAATGTTGGAATGCGCCCATGCAAGTGCGTTTTTAGGGTACCATTATGTCTGGGAGACAGTTCTCTATTACTATTTGCATAGTGCTGTTTTTTATGCTCTGCATGCATAATTGTAGCCAGAATTTCCATCTTTCAGTGAATTTCTTAGAAGTGTATAATAGCAGCAGTGCATTCATATTTTCCCGAAGGAATGTTATGCCCTCACCCTACCATTATGCGTAGGGAGGGCCCGAATATGCTTGTGCATATTTTCGCATATTTTGGTCCTTTTGACACAAGGTCGCATAAAGTAGCAAATCTAGCATATTGTACCAAATGTAGCATATTATTTTGCTACAAGGAGCAACGAATTCGCATAATTATAGGGCAGATTGCGGAAATGGACAAGGAAACTTACCACGGCACGCTCGGTCAGGGAACACTTCCAAACTTAGCCCGGAAGGAAAATGCTCATCCAAACACGGGGCGAAAATTTGACCCGAGAAGAGAGTGTCCGCGACTCAAGATCGCATAAAGTAGCAAATCTAGCATATTGTACCAAATGTGGCATATTTTGCTACAAGGACTCAAGGAGCAAAGAATTCGCATAATTATCACTGATATCAGTTCGTATTTCAAGCATATTTCCAGCATATTTTTCTGCTTTTGTGTGATTTCGAAGCATATTTTTAAGCAAGTGACCAATATGCGAAAAGCATAATATGCGAAATTTTTGAGCATATTTGGGCCCTCCCTAGCCCTATAGCCTAGTGTAGATACATTTTCATCAGCAAAGTGGTTCCCAAGGCAACGCTCGAGGTGTGTGTTCATGAGCCTTATTTTTAAAAGGAGAACACTTCCTCTGTTTCTGATTCATTTTTTCCTTCTTGGGTTGTGCCTGTACTTGTATTTTCCAGCATAAGACTTGTGTAATGATAATTGTCATACCACCAAAAACAAGCGTACGCACAGGTACTTGTAAACACTTTAAAAAAAATTCAAAAGTAGCACGCACATGTATGGTAGTAAGCAAGGAAGTGAGTGGTGTTGCACAGCATAATAGCTGTCTTGGGTATAAAACTTAGAAGAGCAACTGTACTCGTCCAGGTGTATTTTCAATGATAAATGGAACTGCATACATGTATGTGCTACATGATAATAATTGCCACCATGACAGATTGGGGCAAGTAATAGGGAGTAAAGATCATATAAGGCTAGCAATTTGCGAAATGTGCAATTTGTATGGATCCTGCCAAGAGTAACGTACAGACTGAACGTTCTATTTTTTTAATGCACAATTGGAAAATATGACTTGTAACTTCTAATGAAGTGTTGCTAAGGAATAGTACAAAAATGCATGGCAATCAAGGGCACCAGCTTATTTATATGGTAGCTGCGCAAGCTCCAGCAACGGTGCCCATCGTACCTGTACATCTGTCAGTGTCGTAATGTGTGATCAAGGTAAAACTGAACTCAGGTCATTGCTCAACAAACTCAGTGGCTCTTGATGTCTCTCAATAATGATATAACGGGATTTCTAAGTTGATTTCTCCTGGACAGCTCCACACCACGGCATGCCTGCGTGGGAATATCAGCCGCAGGATCAGCAGGAATGTTCAGCTGCAACAGAATCATCAAAGTATGTAGCATTATAATCAAAGACAAAATGATGCTATATGCAGCAAATATTAATTAAACTTCCTCGAACTACAGTAAGTATCGTTTATAAAGTGACCGGATATAATGATATACCGGTTATAGTGATAGAACACGTCAAAATCAAAATCAAATCAGAAAAAATACAGCTAAAATATCACTATATACACTATTATCGGCTATACCGATATATCGCTTATTGTGATGGACTTCAGGAAGCAAACCATAATTATTATCAAATGTACAGGAAAATATCGCATTATAATGATCAAGAGTGATGATCACAAAACAATTGTTTTTTTTTGTGTTGGCCGATTTTCTTCACTGTTTTCTGACCAGACAACATTCGCTCCTTGATCGCATCTTTTTGCTTGGTGATTGTTGAAACGCTCGACTGAGGCACACCAAACTTTTTTCCTACGGCAGACTGAGACACGCTAGGGTTTCTCTCTACGAACTCTACAATCATTCAGCTTTCTTCTCAGTGGAAAGACAAACTCTCTTTTTCGGCGGAGGCTCCATGACCAGACCTTTCACTGGGGAACAACTTGGCAACTAAACAGGAAGGACAGCGAAGCCCAGACTTTCAGGTTAGCTACTGTCACGAATGTCACTCGACGTACTCATGATCTCTTTTTGATCTCGTTGGACACCGAGTAGATTCTACGCGAGTACGGATCCAGCTCAGGCTTTTTTTTGGAGAACACGCTGAAGAAGCAGCCATGCCACATGATGTATCGAAGTACTAGTACATGTACAGTCTGTACTCGTACTGCACTGCCATGCATGCACTGCTCTGTGTCATGCACCGGTACTCAGTCCGCGGAGCATGCATGCACTTTCAGCATGCTTTTTCCAGCGTGTACGCATCATTTCATGTGCAGTCATGTGCCATGTGTCGGTCAAACATGCAAATCGGCTATAGTGATGCACCGGATATAGTGATACATTTTCGAAAATCAAAGGGGCACGTTATATCCGATATTTACTGTACTATCATTCATTGCTTAAATAAAATAATACATAGTCGATGTATACGGATAACTAGTAGTCTACACAATGCTTATGCTGACAAAATGTGTTACAGTCAATCTTAGAACCCCTTGAGCAAACACCAACACCGACCAATGCATTCCTAACACGGAAATGAAAATCTTTCAAGGCCTTACAAGATTGAGATGAATTTCCTCTCGCCTCCGCCAGCTCACACTGTTCGTGGACTCTTCCGCAAGATTCATCGAGATGTGGTGAAGTGGTTTACCATTGAACGCCATGACCACTTCAAGCCTACCGTCATCGCTACATTTGCATTGAAAAAAGTAAAAAATAAATAAAATCTATATCTAGTACGCTGTAAAAAAATCTCAACACTCTTACTGTTTTACTGTACACTTTAGAACATCCAATGCTTTACTCGTAACGAATAGGTTATCATTAACCCTCTGAAACCCAGCATATTTCTAGCACCTTTTCTCCTCTTGTCCTTTGCGAGTTCTCAAATACATGCTTTCATAGGGTGCACTCAGTCTAAGTAACAGGAATGAAATCTACCCAGAGTCGCATGCCCTGAGTGGTTAGAAACAGTAATCATGCACGAAAAATGTCTTGTCATGTTCCACGACTTACGGTTTAATGACGGGGATCTGAAAGATTGCCGTCGGCCTGACGTGACACAGGCCAATTTTCCACTCGCTGAAGACGACTTTCTTGCGTATCAAGTGCGTGCCGTTGCTGCGGACTTCAAAAATGTCCAGTTTTTCATCAGTTTCACATGCGAACACGGCATCATTCTGTTCATGAAAGCCTTGGAGCAGTGTTGACTTCAACGCGAGGGCAAAAGTGAGAACAAGCCGGGATCTGTTCTCTCCTCTCATTTCCGTAGAAACAGTGATGAAGGTTTTCCCTGGAAAAAGAGACAAAATGACAGCCAAAACAGTCATCACATTAGCTTCTCTTTCCACTGCTCATGTACATCTTCAAAGATAACTCTAAACACGTTGACGTTATTGTGTTCTTTCTTGTCTTGATCAGCTGAAAGGTTGTAATGGTATGTTAGGTACTGATTGGTTCTGATAACCTAATCTTAAGGAGGCGCAAGGTCGGCATGCGTTGCAATGTAATAGCAGCAACTGGCCCCGGGTTGCCAATTTGCCATTATTACCAAAGACGAACGGAAAGGTGCATCCTTATCCTCGCTCATCTTCTTGTTCCTGAAAAGAATACGCCGAAAGCCGCGTTTAGTTCGTCCTTCTCTGTAATCAGGAAGCTATTCCTTCAATGAGCAGCAGTCGCCTCGGCGAAGAAAGTTAGCTTCATGAATCCAGTTTTCACTCCTCAGCTTGCTTCAAAGTGCGTTGATCTATAACTCATTCACCTGTTGACCCTTTCGCAGCGCAAGGTATGTTACTGGAGAAGCATTCAGCCATTGTCTTGCAGCATTTTCCAGGGTACGCAGAAGGCTACCGCAGCGGTCCTCGTCGCATTCTGCTCTACAGAGCACGCTATCCCCTTCCCAGCATAGACTGACCGCATTACCGTATTCAGGGTGGCACTCCCAGCGATAGAGCGGAAATCACGAGCAGAACTAACCAATATGGAGATGGGGTTCATCGGTGACTTGTTGCTGAACGTGATCACTCCAGAAGGTGCCTGTATCATCCTCCTCCTCATCATCATCATAGAGAAAGCATCATCATCATCATCATCATCATCATCGTTATCACCAGTACCACCAGTACCATCCTCCCGAGGCAACAACTAGACATAGCGTTGAAGGGTGATGATTGCGAATGACAATGTCACATGCGACTGAAATCATGACTGCTGGCATTGCATCGTCCGTCCAGACACATACACACAATATGATTATTATAATCTATATTTAGCATTCATATTTTCATGTAGATCTACATGGCTGTATAAATATAATGCAGTGAAAAGGCCTACGTACGATATCAAGTCACCAAATCCCTGATGGTGACGGTCACACATCACATCAATATCTATCCATTGAAATAAATCACAGGAATCTAGCTTTCCAGAAAAAAACAGGACCCCAAAAATAAATAATTTATAGTGCAAATGAAAACTTCCACCATTCCACCTCTCTTTTCTCTCACCGGAACATTCTTCCTTCTCACTACTATCGACGCACGGTGAAGTACCTCCTGGATGTGGTATGTCCAAGGCAGGGCAGACGAACGGACTGGATTCCGACTTTGGTGGCGCTGCTCCGTTACACATCGTGTACTGTTGAGAGGTCTTTGCTTCCTCAGCAGACGGTTAGGTTTCGATTCGGCTTGCTGGTGGCAAGGTTCAAAGCGGACTAACCGTCTCAAACTCTGCGCCTTTCCTTTACTACTGCCGTAGACTGCGTAGTTCATGAAGTCCCGGCCTGGTGACTGGTGTGGCAACAATACTAGCCGTGTCCCACTATACTACTATGACTAAGTTTCCGTATGAGCCTTGAGAGCCGATGACAATCAGTCTCTGTTCGTGACTGTACAGTGTACCATGGTGTACGTACGTACAAGGAATATGGAGCATATTTTAGTAGAACAGGCCAGCACTCCAAAAAGTGTCAAAAGAACTCGTGACTTCAGCCTAGTGCCAGTGCACGAGCAGAACGTCGTTGGTTTTTGGCACGGTCGACCACCCTGCATGCCTTTCGCGGATCCAAACAGCACAGCTGGCTTGGTGCCGGTACTAGCGCGGTCACCGATCAGGCCAGGCAGGGCGACCTGCAAGGCTGCAACAAGTGCAAGCTGCACGAACATGTCGAACAGCAACAAAGCCGGCATGGTCATTGGTGGGAAATCCCCCTTGGCAGTACCTAGGCGTGTATAATTCTTGTCCAAAACGGCAAAAGGCAAAACCCAACTGTCAGGGGATCCCCGGGAAACCTGAGTAGTCATCACGCAGACCTATGACTATGAGTCTGACTGTATGACTCTGAGTCTGAGGCTATGCGTGTGCCGCATCAAAATAACAAAAAATTTAATAATTTTGTGACAGGAGCGATCATCTAATTCTTGATGAGGCCACAAGCGTTTCGATACGATACTCGATAGCCTGCCGTCTGTTTGTGTTACACACTCTATGTAGTAATGTAGTGGGCCGGTACTTACGGTTAGTAGAATCTACAGTACAGTACAATGATTATGTAGATCTACATGACTGTAGTACTGAGTACTACTAGTACTAGTACACTGTACCTGAAGTAAGCCTTGTAAAAAAATTCATGTTGATCGCAGAACGGGTGCGAGCGCTGAGCGTCACTGCGTGTAGCGATCCTGCACTAGAAAAGCGAATCGCTCGCGGCCTGCTCGACATCTTTTTCCCATTTCCCTCCAGGTGCAAGGAGAGCGAATCCACGAGAGAGTCTGAAACAAGCTACGAATCCACCATCGAAGTATTCTTGCACAGAGAACAGCTCCTGGCTGACTAAACGGATAGAATCCGATCGTAACTGTAAGTACCGGTAACAGCTGTGTGCAGTCTACGACTCACGAGTATGAGTCACCATGGACCACGGTCACTAGTTGGTTTATAATATTGGCTGGAAGTATTGTATTCCTTCTTGCGTAGCAATGATAGCGCATTGTTATTTAACACACATCCTTCCTTCCTTCGCCCACTGCCACGATTGGCTATGTGTCCCCAAACAAGGAGTGCTGGCTTCGGGACGCGGCATGAGGCCCTGCGAGTCCGGCGGGACGTGAACGGCTGTTTCACTGTTTGTTAACACCCCCCCCCCCCCCCACACACACACACACACACACACACACACACACACACACACACACACACACATATACACACACATACACACACATATACACGCACATATACACGCACATACACACACACATGCGCGCACGCGCACACACACACACACACACACACACACACACGTACACACGCGCACACACAGAATACAAAAGACTTCCACCTTGAATCGCGAACATCGCCATTGCCGAAGGCAATGATAGCGAATGGACAGTCTTCCCTCACAGCCTTGAAGAAATAATTTTTAAAATCGTATCCACGAGTCTGTAAATGATGGAGTGAACTCCCATAAAACGTGCAAAGGAGCACACGTAGTATCGTACATACAGTTTTGAAGATGATACTAGTACTAGTAGTAGTAGTAGCAGGTAAAAAGGCAGAGGACACACAGACACTGACACAGTGTGGTGTTGTCTTCAAACAAGCATAGCAAGGCTTGCAAGATGCTTGAACGGTACATACAGTCATGCACAGTACACATGGTACATGTAGGGAATGATTATGTACATGACATACATGTCGGGATATTCATGAAAAGACACGGAACCAATGCACCTCCACTAGTCTAAAGAAGTAAAGAGCTTGCCCATGTCTTATCTTTGCTGCAATCAAGGCATGGTCAGTCGCAAGCCACAAGACTTTCGAAGGGCCATGCATAACATATCCCCATACCATCTACATGTACATCACATCGTTCCACCGCTGCACCACTGCACTGGCACTACCACCAGGGAGGTTTTATTCGGCGTCGAAGCCTGATATCACAACTTCTTGGCAACGCGTGGTTACTTGGCACTAGCACTTTGAACTGACCAATAACCGATAGGCTGGGTGAAGATTAGGTCATGACTACGTCATTAATCATGATCGATATGACGCGGCGCGGCGGTGTGCCCCTTTTTCTTGACAGTCTCACTGTCTCTCACGTCTCAGTCTGTGTACGTGACTGTGACAAACGTTCTTCGACTACTCTACGGTTCTAGTTCTTTGCCATTCTCGCGTGTTCCTAGATCCTGCATGCACTGACCCCAGTCGTAGACTACTCCCCAGCCGGCCTGCCCAGGCGCCCCATCCAGCCCCCCGGCAGCGCGCAGCGCAGTGCATGCAGTAACAGTGCAGACTAGACCATGCATGCATAGACCATGGGAGACCGTTACTAGCGTTAGCCTGCAAGTCCGCTACGTCACCACCCCGTAGTGCGGAAAAGCACGGCTAAAATGCCTGATGATCTTTTGTAGAATAGAAAGAGGACTGGGGTCGAAATGTTTCACAGTCTGTGACGAAGGTTGTTGACGGCGGTTCAGGTGAGGGGAGCTCTCGAATGTTTGTTCGCTGTGTGTTACGGCCAGTACCAGTACTGGCAGTAGTAGATCTACTGGATAGACATAAATGTAGTTCCTGTGTTATCGATAGTCCATAGAGGATCCGTGTTACCAGATTACTGTGTCTTGAAAGGCTTGAGAAGTAGGTGGGCGAAGGCCCAAACGTCTGAGTGTAGCCTTCCGCTTATTGTTATGGATTCCTATCACGATATCATCAAAAATAATGGCCCCTCGCTAGTCTAGAGCGCAGGTACAATGATTTGACGCTCAGCATTAATAATATGGTTTCATTGAGCACAGGTTATAATGATCACAGTCACACTGTGAGCGCCGTGTGGCGCGTACCGGGTATGCTTGGTGAAAAATTTATGACAATGAAATCGAGCTGCCTAGTAATCCAGGGTAAAGGAGGTAGCAATGGCTGGGCGACCCACTGAAGTCCGTAGTAGACTAGTCGTGGCGGGAAAGAAATGATACTTATTAGCTCCTAGACATTTTGAACATCTTTTTCCTTTTCGTTCGTTGGATGACGATGTTCGAAGTAATAGTTACTCTGTTGTGCGACCTGAGGACAGTGAAGCAGGAAGGGTTTTGTCAAAATGGATAGATACCCTACAAAGCTGACCTACTAATATCCCGCGTCCAAGATTTTTATTATACTTCATGTCTTATGTCGATCCGTCTTCGTGTACATCTAGATCCCATTGTCTTCGATGCCGTTATTTTACTTCAATACAATGTCATGTATATGTACTGAAGTGTGCATAAATATGTCCATTTTGTTTTTTCTGTTCAACGCAGAAAAGAATTAAAAAGCGGCTCTGCAAGATGACGGGAAGGTGATGGAGGAAGTTAGTAGTTCACCATCTAGCTTGGCCACTCGGCGTGCACCACGTCCCTACCGGCAAGAGGGTTCAAGTCGGAGCGTAGGCCCCATGCTCAGATGCTCGTCACATAGCCCGCTGTACCAGCTGGTAAGTCCCCATGAACATGCACAGCTGAATCGTTTCTTGAACCGTGATGAGTTGGCATAGTTCCAGTAGCAGTCCTGACTCCAGTAGAGCCAGACCTCGTTTATCCGATCCTCGTTTATCGGGATCCCTCGCCATCCGGTAGAAAATTGTTGGTTACCGATTTACAGCACATGCCATGCACATATACAGTATGTGTGTTCGATTATCCGGTTCTCTCGCCTATCCGGATATTTTTCTGGAAAACGGATGCAGTGTGCGGTTATGCGATGTCTGACTGTAGTATGATGGAGATTGGGCAGTGGAGTCAAATGGTCTCGGTCAGAGGAACCTGCAATGCATAGCGCATCAGGTATAACACTCACTGTGTTCTAGCCACAGCTCTTAGCGTGACGCAGCACCCTCCTGCTCTGAGCGCCCCTCTTTGAAAAAGTGCCCCCTCCCCCCCCCCCCCCCTGACTCATTGGTTGTTTTTGTGGGTTTTTTCCATGACATTCAATTAAAATGCAGTCGATAGTCACAACTAGAGAGTTCATAAAGGCACATTTGTCTGGGTTGACGTTGGGGCACTTTGCAATTTTAGAAAATGGACGAAATGGGTTACGTGGTGTCTGTTTCCCATGCCCGCCCTCCTACTATTTTGACCTTGCTAGAACCCTGGATATCACCAATTAAACTAGCATTCACAGTGACACTGTACCACACTCCGATAATTACACCACTGGCGTTGCATTTGTTCAACACCTTTCTAAAACTGGAGGGAATTTGACCCTGGTGAGTTCGTCTGGAGCTTCTTTGTGTCCTTTGGACACTCGGTGAACTGATGACGGGGCATGCACGCAGAGTACATTTAAATTCCAGGCCTATAATCGTAATACAAAGCTGTTGCTGTGTACCTATCCCCTGTTGAAAATTCTTCCAATTTGCGCGAGACGGCTTGATTGGGAATATTGGTGAACTTCCTAGGACAAAGACCATTAAATTATGATACAGTGCCCAATACTCCTTGGACCTTTCACCTCTAATTTTTCTTCTTCCACCTGAATTTCCCTATAGATACGCCCTGCTCACACAATAGTTAAAGGGGAAGTATACCCTAAAATCAAATTTTCACCAGTTGTAGTCTTCGGGGTGCTGAGTCGAATGGTCTTGGTCCGAGGAAGCTGATACGCTCCCTTCCTCCTTTATTCCCAATCGAACTCGCGCACTTCCACCGAAACTGGGTGACTGCGCCCTACTAGATGGGGATTTGTATGCAAAATGTCACTAAAAGCGCCATTTCGTTCTTATAAAAGCACGGATGACCGCCATTGGCCCATAGGTTGTAGTCTTTTGGACGCTGAGTCGACTGGTTTTGGTCCGAAAAGGCTGCGATGCAGCGTTCCTCCCTTATTCCCAATCGAACATGGTCGAACAAGCGGTCACGTGCTCCTGCGTACACCAGTCACCTGGTCACCGTGCCTGCAGGGTACAACTTACTAGCCTGTTTGACCTTTTTTGGGTGCAGTCCTGTCACTCGAGTTGAACTCGAGTTGAACCTTGGTGTGAAAGTTGTCGCCTGCTGGCGCGGTGACCAGGTGATTTGGGCACCCAGGAGCACGTGACCGCTTGTTCAACCATGTTCGATTGGGAATAAAAGAGGAACGCTGCATCGCAGCCTTTTCGGACCAAAACCAGTCGACTCAGCGTCCAAAAGACTACAACATATGGGCCAATCGCGGTCATCCGTGCTTTTATAAGAACGAAATGGCGCTTTTAGTGACATTTTGCATACAAATCCCCATCTAGTAGGGCGCAGTCACCCAGTTTCGGTGGAAGTGCGCGAGTTCGATTGGGATTCAAGTAGGAAGGGAGCGTCGCAGCTTCCTCGGACCAAGACCATTCGACTCAGCACCCAGAAGACTACAACTGGTGAAAATTTGATTTGAGGGTATACTTCCCCTTTAAGGCACCTGTTAGTTATGGCATGATGTTTTGTTTTCCCGTGTCTTCCGTTCAGCATAATCCTTTACCCACAAGATGGCTGCACGTTTTATTGAGCCCACCATCAGAAGCGAACAATACACAGCTCATGTTGATAATAGGATCTGATGAGGCCAGCCGTCCGACGCATGTTCCAAGGTTCTATAGGGATGTTGACATCCTGGCTTTTGAGGACCTTTGTCACTGGCAGTGGTTGATGGTTTTAGGGATTTCAGCTCCTGCTGCAGATGACGAGGTAGGTCTATTGTCTTTGCAATGCAAGAACAGTTTTGATTTTTGTTCATTTGCTTGATTTATCTCTAAGAACAATCTGATACCCAACATGCAATCTGATGCCAACATGCAACTGCTACAAGAGAGGAGCAAAATACTCAATCTGCGGACTGAACTGGTTCGTCCTTTGTCATCTCAGATTGAATACTTGGTCCGCCAAGTTAAAATTGGCGCTTATCTTCTCACTTGGCTTTTCGGTGTTCTGCCTGTGTCACACGGCATGGAACCACCGATTCACCATCCGAACATAACCATTGACCATTGCATCCGACGACATGGCAGCACAAACCATCACAGAAGTTGCGATCGGTTCGTCTGAGTCTTTTTGACGGAGCTGCCGCCGAAGAACACTTCCGTCAGTGCAAGAAAGCACTGCAACCTCCGCTCGAGTCCGTAAAATAGGTCAGGATGTTCGCATTTCAGAGCGATGGAGAATACAGTTTCTGTCTGCTTCCAGCTGTCTGATGGCAAGGATTGTTTACCCCGGGGAGGTATAGAAAAGCTGAAAAAGCACTTCGCCGCGAGCTTGAATTTCAGTGCTTGCACAGTACAGCGCCTAGTGAAGGGCTATCACCAGCAAATCGCTGTTGAAGAAACTGCAGCTCATGTCGACATCTCCAGAAAGCGCCACCAATCCGGCGGACCCACTTTGAAGCTCACAGAGGACAGGGCAAAGGAGCTATTCAAAATAAACACCAAGTCCTGAGGGAAACACTCGTGCAAAGGACTTTCGGGAAATTAGCTGAAAAGCCTGGTGCACGGCGTTAGGACTTAGGTGCAGTACGCACAGGTGCTACATCAAGCGGAAACTATCACTGCGCTGCATGTACAAGCACGCGTGGGTGCTGATCAGCAAGTACGACAAGCGCAAGAGGCGATTTGAAAAAAGGACACTGATATGCCTTTTTGTCTCAAACAAAGTCGCGTTATTGCGACGAACGGGGATAACACTTACAGCCGACATGTGGGCAGTCTCACTCAGCTTCTGATCGGCAAGGTGACAGGCACGCACTGCCTTTGAGCGTGATTCGAGACGAGGAGAAGTGGAACAGGCTATGGAACGTGCAGCAGCTGTCCGGATCGAACGTTTTGAGTGGCGAGGAGGATGTGTAACTTGCTTGAATTTTCGACTGAGTTGCTTACTGACATGTAAATAACCATGTACATAGTGCTTTGTGATCGTGGCATGCTTCAAATATTCGTATCTCCTTCCTTAGACAAGTGTGAAGATAAGCGCCAATTTTAACTGGGCGGACCAAGTATATGTATCTATTATTGAACGATTAAAAAAACGTTGTAACGATACCAATGGATTTGTGTGAAATGCAGTGCTCTCTTGAGTGTAGGCAGGTTGCCTGCAAACAATTCAAGTATAATGAAGCTGCGTGAAGCGTCCTTCAAAATTTTGATTAAAAAAGAGGTCAATATATGAAATATAGAATGAGTAAAAGACCGAGGCGAAGCCGAGGGTTTTACGAGGTCTATTTTTCGTATATTGACTGATTATGAGGGCAGTAATAGATTTATCACGACATAGCATACCTAAACCGTTTTAGCTGTGTTTATTGGAAGAAGGGAATACTACTGTAATAGTACATAGTACACTCGGACGTCTCTTATCTGGGCACCTTGGGACCGGGCACTGCCCGTATCTCAGATTTGCCGTATCTCAGGATAACTCATCTACCATGTATCAGACAATAATTTACCTTCAATTTTTTGCATAGCGAATTTGCTACGCATAATCAAACTTCAATAGCGATTTTTTTACTGCTTATTTCCCTTAGTGGTTGATGTGTATGGTGACGTGACGTCATGCAAACCGCTTTGCCACGGGTCAGGGAAACCCTGCCCGTGAGCTCAGATTTCGTTTGAGTTTCTGGAAGAAGTTAGATGTTTGTCCCAGGAATCCCTGTGTTGTCTGAGAGTGAGAGTTGGACACGCAGAGCGTGAGGCGAACATAACAGTGGTGTATATGGAGATAACGTTATATAAACCACTAAGGGAGGGCATGCCTAAGACTGTGGGTAAGTGGTCCCGTCCACCGCAAAGAGGGCTCAACAGCGCTGGGGTGCACTGGAGCTAGTACACAATGGAAGCGGTCCTCACCAAGAAAACACAATCCGTTGCTACTCCAAGTTTCTTGAGTTTTTCAATCTTCAGGCAACTTTTCTAACTAAAGCAGGGCTGTCAGGGCCACTAAAGATATACACAACCACACAGCAAGGCGCACAAAAAAGAAAGCGTGAAGCGTGAAGAGTGAAGAGTTGCTGCTAGGTGTAAGCAGTGTAAAATATTGATATCAATTGTCCATTACTGTAACAAGCGCTGAATGGAGCGCGTAAATCTGGAGTTCACTAGCGCATGCCTGGCGTCAGGGGGTGCAAGGCCATTACGGTGCTATATTTGGCGTTAATCATTGACACAACAATAATAGTGCAGTATGTCTGGTTCCAACTCTGAGTTTCATGAAATGAATCAATCATCAGGCAATAGAAACAAAACTGATACAGGGCAACTAGATCACTACAGGTTATATACCCAATCACACAGCAAGCGCAAAAGAAGGCACTAAGTATGAGGTGAGGATATTTCGCGCTAAAAAAGCAGGCTTCAGGTGGCAATGCTTAGGGCTATGCACTTGTACTGTGTGCAGGTGTTGGATATGGTGTCAGGTAATCCGCTGGCCGCTTATTCATTGCAATATGTAGGGGCAGCATCGGCGAATACGCCGCTGTCGGCAGATATGCTTGAGACACGTCGAGTGATCATATCAGGGATGTTCCGTAGTATGGATGGTGGGTGATTGGACATGGCGTTGACGAAGAGAGGTGCGTCTCCAGGTTTACGATACGGCTGGAATTTCCCAGTGTCGAGGCTGAGTGTCTAGGAAATTCACTGTCGAAAGATTAACGTCGATAGTGATTTTTAGATCATACTGCTTGAATACTTCGATAATGGACTTCCTCGTGCGGTCGACAACTGGCCCTGGTGCATTTTTCAGCACGGCAAGGCCGTCGTCTCTTTAAAGTCCAATTCCGGCCTCATCGACGTGCACAGACAACTTGCTCAATAGGAAAGCACCGTCGAGCTCACATATCTATGCTCCATCGTACGATCCCATCGCCACGTCGAAGTTGCATTGTGCGTTGTTCTTTAGCCATGGACGGCCGTCCTGAAACAGAAGTAACCTACGGGAGTGCATGATGATGTCGATGTCACTTTGGGTCAGTGCGGCAAACTGCTCAGCAAATGTCAGTGCAGACCGGAGGAGAGGCTCCGTGAGGCTTGGATAAAAGTCAACAACGTCAAAGCAGATGAAGGAGTGGCTCTGCTTATTAGGTATGGCCTGGAACCACTTGAGCACAGCCGCGGTGCTCTTCTAGAGGTTCATGTTCTGACGTTCCACGATGCTCCTGACCACCTTGTCGAGGATCCCCTTGCTGAGTCGACCCATGTCAGGCTTGGCAGGATTTATCAATCGGCAGGGAAGGCTGCTCTCGAACCTTGGTTTATGATCCTTCATAGTAATAAAGGCCTTTGCTTTGGGTAGGGTCTCCATTCTATCATCGAGCTTAGCCTTGCGTGATAGATCCCTAGCCTCGTTATTAATCTCGTCGTAGGTAGATTCAGGTGCTAGCTGGTAGTGCTTAGTAGTGTTGTCTCGCAGCAGCTTCTCATACAGGTCGGTCTTGACCAGATAAGTATTTCTTGTTTAATCCGCGCGGACGATGATGTCATCGGTAGAGTTGAAGTTCTTGGAGTCTTCAGGCCGCCGTCAGGCGAAATTACTGGTCAGTCGGCGACACGCATTTTTCACAAAAATTTGCGTTTCACCTGCTGGGAGAGTATGCGTGTACTCGAGTCTCATCCTGAGCACGTTTTTTTCTTTCTTTTTTTCAGCTCCAGTATAGCTGTATTTTTCATTGCAAAGCCCTCCTCGATTGATGTGTTCGTTGTTCAAACGAAGTGGACATTCAATCATGAAGGCAGAGGAGATAGGAGCCTGATTGGAGTTTCTCGTGGCATAGGACGGCCACACAGAGACACTTTGGGATTTTCTGAATATAAAATACCGTACGCACGATGCTGAGATCAATTTGTGCGATATCAAATTGTTTGTGATCTACCACATCGAGCAGAACGGGATCCAAACACAAGCTTACCGACGGTTAGGCTGCCGACCTGACTGGACAAATGATCCCTGGCTTCACCAGACGCCAGAAGTCGGACACCATGTCCTTTGCCGCGACGTCCATCTCCAAAAAGAACTCCATCTTCGTCGTGAAAAGGCTTGAAATACTCAATTTTCAACCGAGATTCGCAGTCTCACCCTTTCTCAGATCGAATCATTTTTTGTTGTAGCAGTTGCAGGGCAGATCCCTGCCACTACTTCAACAGAAGATGGCTCCAAAGCATGCCTGGAACAAGCCATATCGAGGTTGCAAGCCACCCCTCTCAGCACTTTTTTTGAAGAAATTCGAAATTTCAGTGGCGGAAGATATACTATGAAGAGAATTTCAAAAAGTATGTTTCGCGGAGCGATCGCTCAACCTACGTCATTCAAACTTTGCAGGATGGTTCAGACGTACATGCTAGGCATGGAACCACAGAAGATGATATCATAGCTGACACACAGAGTCACACACACAGCAGATTCGTGTGCACAGATACTAAATTAGTGGACGTCGTCATCTTCTTCCCGCTGATCTCAAATGTACTATGACGTGCTATTTCGCCTGACGGCATACAGTAACACGGGAACTTTAATGTCAGCACACAGGATTTATGCTGTCCTCAGTGTCCAAACAATATTCCAGCCGCCCGTTCTAAAAAACTGATACAATAAAACCTGTAACTAAAGGCCGCCGTGACTAGCGACCAGCCTGGTACTACCGACCACTTCGCCAACAACGGACGGTCTCACATTCAAAATGCACTATGACTAGCGACTACCTGCTGAACACGACCAGCGACCGCCTTTTCTTGTCCCAAAGACGATTTTCACCCATAACTAGCGACCGCGAAATCAAATATTGCTCGAAGCTCCTTCTTGAAATTTTGCTGATTTTCCATTGTCCTGAAAGGAATCTTTCGATACTACAGCCGAACAAATGAACGCAGGTCATTTTGACTGTGGAGTCGGGCCAACGCGAATCCCGCGAATTACGAGAGAGCTTGGAAGCTCAGGGCCCTGCGCTATGCTTTTTTGCCTTGATGACCTAGACAAAAAAAAGCATAGGGATGTTTTCTTTAAAAAAATCCTTTTTTTAAAACCTGGGATTCGAACCCGCACTATCGCGCGCCCTGCATGCAGCCCCCGATACACTTCGCATACATACTAATTCTTCCAAGTTGTTTCACATCGTGATCTTGCATTTGAAAGCCCTATTTGAATATGCATTGTGGCCAGCCATCTTTGATGGCACGGTACGGTAGGGAATAGGTACGGGACAGGTACGATCGAGGGTAATACGACACCGTCTAGCTGCCCGCAATATTCAAATAGGGCTTTCAAACGCAAGATTAACGTGAAGCAACATGGAAGAATGGGTATGAATGCGAAGTGTATGGGGGAATGCATGTAGGGCGATAGTGCGGGTTCGAATCCCAGGATATGCCTGAAAAAAAGGAGAATTGAAAAATGTATAACATCCTATGCTTTTTTGCCGTCAGATACGGATGGCGCCAGGCGTGACACAAACAAACAAACAAACAAACAAACACACAAACAAACAAATACCAAATTAAAGCTGTGTGGACCCTGGCTAGCGCCAGACGTTACTGAAGTAACGTCTTCTGCATAGCTACGGGAATTATTATTATTAGTCGGTGTGGACTGCACTACACCTGTCAAAATGTCAAGCACTGTCAAGATTAAGCATGATAGGAAATGTCTTGGAGAGCGCATCGGAGGCGCACTCTGATCGATGTTACTACTCGGAGGAGAAACGAATACTGAGCGGCTCTTTCACCCCAGTCATACAGCTACAGACGAATCGACGATGGCATCAAGGAATCCAGAAACAAAGCAGCACCGCAAGGTCCTGATGCTGAAGGATCGCGTTCAAGCAATCGAGAAGTCACAACAAGGACAGTCGGTACGATTGATCGCATAAACAAATTCGAAGCCCAGCGCGAAACGAAATTTCTACAGAGAACGTTTGACTGCTGGCTTCAGAAGTAGCAGCTGAATTTGATGTCTGCAAAAAATTAATCTTCTCTCTCTCTCTGTCTCTCTCTTTCTCTCCAAGTGTTGTTTGACCTGAAATAAGAATGGTATTGCGCAAGTCCTGGGGAATTGTATTAGCTGCATTTTTACATACAAACCGTATTTTCTCTAATAAGAGCCCGGGGTTCTTATTTTTTAGTGACAGCTCTACCCGCGCTACTATTAGAGACTGGGCTATTATTAGAGACTGGGTTCTTATTTTTTCAATTGTCAACTATCAAGCCAACTCCAGTCTATACAGGCATAAATTGACCATATCAAGACTGATTTTTCAACCCTAAACTCAGAAATATTGTCAAAACAGATGTTTCACATTAGCATTGACGCCTGGAAGGAAGCGGTAAACCGAAAACGTCCTTACAAATATGTTCTTGGCATGTTCTACTGCTGTTTTATATGCAGTCAATATACTTATTGCATTCTCCAATTGTGACCCGCGCTACTATTAAAGACTGTGCTCTTATTATTTCAAACCACCCTCACCCCGGGTCATTATTGGAGACTGGGCTATTATTGGAGACCTGGGCTTTTATTAGAGAAAATTCGGTATCATATAATGGGATCCATATACCGTATATTCTCTATTATAAGCGCCGTGCTTATATTTTTTCAACACCCCTCTACCCCGTGCTTATATTGGAGACCGCGCTTATATTGGAGACCGTGCTTATATTTTTTCAACCAATACATCCATACAGAGCAAGAAGAAATACATGCTAGATATCATGCATGCAGCATTGATTCCACCAAGACCGTGCTAGTAATAGAGACTGTGTTTATAATGTTTCGAAGGGTGCTCACAGTGTGCTAGTATTAGAGACCGTGCTAGTAATGGAGACCTGTGCTTATAATAGAGAATATACGGTATTATGGTCATGCAGTGCAAACCTCTAACTAAAGACCACCTGCTACTAAAGACTGCTTTTGCTGGCACCAAGGGGTGGTCAGTAGTCACAGGTTTTACTGTATATGTGTTGACATATGAGGATTACCGTATTTCCCCGAATATAAGTCGCATCTTTTTACACTAAAATTCAAGAGTAAAAAGGCGGTGCGACTTACAATCGAGCATGACTTACAACTGAAGTCAATTTTCAAAACAATACGGCTCAAACCTGAAAATGGGGGTGCGACTTACAATCGGAGTCGACTTATAATCGGGGAAATACGGTATGAACGAGGTCTGTAGTGCCAGCCTGAATGTTCTTACTGTAAACTTCCTTGAAGTATCATGCTGTTGTGGAATGCTTGTATGGGTTATATTGAAAAATGAAAATGCAGTCTTTGGTTTATTTGCTGTGTATTCTTTTGTAATTCCCTTTTTCCGTTACTTGCAGTGTCTTCTACTAAAGTTTGACGCACCAACCCTTCGTTACTCGGAGGAAGACCCATTACGTGTCTTTAGCGGAAGTGCAGCGTGGCCTTGCGTGTTGGCTGCAGGCGAACAGCCATACGTTAAGTTTGATGGCCCTCTGCAGGAACAGAGGTCCTTGTTTACAATAACGCCAGCTGAAGATGGTGAGATCCCAACTCCTGAAACTTGCCTGGTTACAATGAAATGCCTAGCATTTACACACCCCATATTGGTTTAACCTAATTTAATGGCCTTAGTGAATCCAAACATATCCAGCTCCCAGTTTGTTCAGTATTGCGGCGGTGTAGAGGCCAGTGTAGTATGCCGGGACTAACCACTTGTCAATCTATGTAGCGTGACTTGACAGTGGTGGAGGCATTCAACAGCGGGAAAGTTGCCAGTAGTATGATGCATATGAACTGTATTTCTTTCACCCTCAGAAATGTTCACCAGTTGTAGTCTTCGGGGTGCTGAGTCGAATGGACGTGGTCCGAGGAAGCTGAGACGCTCCCTTCCTCCTTTATTCCCAATCGAACTCGCGCGCTTCCACCGAAACTGGGTGACCGCGCCCTACTAGATAGGGATTTGTATGCAAAAAGTCACTATAAACGCCGTTTTGTTCTTATAAAAGCACGGATGACCGCGATTGGTATTTATGTTGTAGTCTTTTGGACGCTGAGTCGACTGGTTTTGGTCCGAAAAGGCTGCGATGCAGCGTTCAGCCCTTATTCTCAATCGAACACGGTTGAGTAAGCGGTCACGTGCTCATGCGTACTCCAGTCGCCTGGTCACCGTGCCTGCAGGCTGCAATTTTCACACCAAGGTTCAACTCAAAGGTTCAAAGCAGGGAGTCGTAAGAGGCTTTTACGACTCCCTGGTTCAAAGGTTCAACTCCAGTGGCAGGCACGCACCCAAACAGGCTGTAATATGGGGTTTCGGTGGACGTGTGGGAGTTCGATTGGAAATAAAGGAGGAAGGGAGCGTCTCAGCTTCCTCGGACCAAGACCATTCGACTCAGCACCCAGAAGACTACAACTGATGAAAATTTGATCTAAGGGTATTTTTCCCCTTTTAAGTATGACTATCACCATGCATGGCCATGCGATCACGAGGAAATTGACACAAGTAATGTGAACCGTAGGAAATGCAGCTTGTACATCAAAGCTGTGGCAAAGCTTTGGGTTACAGACACGTCATTTTCTTCAAAATTTATGTATGAATAACACCTTCAACTGATGAATACGAATTATGATAAGCTAATGTTTCTCTTTTTTGTCCTTTCCACCTTTCATCACTGCAGGTTCCTTGAAGGGGTCAACCCATCAATTTTTATTGGCTGCGACCATGAAGATGCGAACTGCCATGATTGATGTAGGAGAAATCGCCGGTGAGGTGAGAACAGTGTACGCAGTTTACGTGCACGCCTCTTGTTCTTTTGTCCACGGATACAGGAATCGCTATGCGGCTGTCTAACTTCTTATATAGGTTCTTCATGGTACACAAAGTTTACCAGGGTCCGCACCACTCCTTGAATTCCTTGAAAGTCCTTGAATGTCAAAGCCGGATTTGAAAGTGCTTGAATATCCTTGAATTTTCGTGTGGGTGCTTGAATTTTTGAAAAAAGTGTGTTTTTCCTTGATTTTGGGTTTGAATGCGGTAGATCTACTCACGTTCATGCAGTAGGTCTACGCGCACTGCTGGGTACCCGTAACCGGTACCGTAGTCCGTAGATCTAGTACCAAGAGTGGATCCACTCTTGGTAGTACTGATAGGGATCTCAGCGCGTGAGCTGCGCAGCCTGTTTGCGCAGGTGAGATTTTCGATCCCAAACGCGTCCAGTGCAGAAACCCTGAAAAATAACATTTTTTTCGAAATAAATCAAGTTGAAGAAGACGGTAGAAATGGCTGAATATTGCGTCCAGGAAAGCACGTTCTACGGCCATTTCCAAGCTACCTATCTCCCAGGCACTCTCTCAGAGGAACTATGGAGGGTCAAAGAGCACAATAGTTCACTCTTGGACGCAGCGTGAACACCTCTTCTTCTGAGCGCGATGTCTTCTCTCTAAGTGATAATGGCGGCGATGTTCCAACCAACGGTTAGCCCACCAATTAATGTCCTTGAATGTCCTTGAAAAAATGGGGTTTGGGGCCCTTGAAAACCCTTGAATAATATTTTCATGACTTGGTGCGAACCCTGGTTTACTCTAAGTCCTGAAAGTGCTTTTACACCGCAAGTGTCTATGATACAGGTTGATCTATCTTCTTTTTGTTTCTAATTTCTAGCTGAGCAGTGCCTGATGGCTCAGTATCCTTTTTGAAATTGATACTTCCTCCGTTAACAAAAACTTCGTGATGGAATTTCGAGGGGCTGATTTGGGCACAAACTGCCTTGAAATGAGTCGCAATCAATTTCTTGGCCTTCCCTGGCATGCCATGACAGAGATACGATGCAAGGAAGGCGAACTTTCACAACAAGCCTAGCGGAATCGATGGTTGCGCTGTGGAAACATAGGTGATGACAGTCATGGCGAGCGAAACTGAAATACCACTTCTCCGAGGGGATATTGCGCTGCTTGGCCTCTCTACCACTTTAGCACTGAGTACGTTGGAGAGTGATAGAGAGCGATAAAACGGAGCAGCGAGCCCACACAATGAGTGAGTGAACAAGGAGCTGCTCCGATCGCACGGCTCAATGAAAATAATTCTGAACTCAAGTTCTTGTTCAACCTGTGCAAAGCCCAGATTCGAATGCTGTTGACCATGCATTCTTTCAGAAGTCTGCAGTCCGATGCGAGTCTCGTGGCTAAAGAAAGTCGACTGGACTTGCTAGCCGCTGCCGTTCAGTGCTGGTATCCATTAGAGAAAATGGAATCAGTTTGGCTGTGCCTTTACTCCTCGTTTCGCGGAGTTCTGGAGAGCGAAGATGAAACCAGGGAGTCGTAAAATATTTTTCACGACTCCCTGGTGGAAACAAGTAATCGCAATCGCGGCGGATCACGCAGCTTGAAAGCAAACTTACTTGAACGACGGCGACATCAAGCGGAGTGTGATCAAAGAAGCCGAGGCAAGGCTGAAACGAGCTGAACAACGATTCGAGAGAGATGACGTCTCGCGTACAGCAGATGACGACTCGCGTGCAGCAGATTACGACAGCGACGCAGGTCAAAAATGAATCGAGCGAAAGCGACGCAAACTGAACTCTCTGATCATTCCGCCAACAGTTTCTCTTGTAAAGACGCTGTACATAGGCTTACTCACCTTCGTCCAGTGATTTGCAGTCGATACAAACTGTTCTTGACCTGTTCTAAGCGTTTTCATATCCATCAAAATCCATCACGAAGTTTTTGTTAACGGAGGAAGTAAGTACCCTGTACCCTCTGCCGGCATCTTTGTTGTACTGTCACGTCCCTGAACGTGACTACTGCTGCCTGATAGTCCTGTGACAGCAGGATCTACCTAGTGAGCAGCTCTGTGCTGAGCTGTCACGCCCTTTTGGGACAATGTGGTTTGGCCAGTGTCTTGTCCCACGTGCTTAGCATGTAGGTTGAGCGACACGCGCTTTCCCACATAGGTGACATGCCTTCTTGGCACGACATGTCATGTGATCCAAGGCCGGAACCTGGTCAGGTAGGTTCTCGCGTTGTACGTTTCCTGGAAGTTCTTCACTTCCTGGAAATGTGACCCCAGGCTTTGTGCAAAACCACGTCACTACGACGTTCTACAGGTTTCCACGATGCCTCGGCGCTTCGTGCAAAGAGCCAAGACTAATATGACATTGTATAACAAGAGCTAAGTGCAAGACAGGAGACGTGTGCAAGAACCAAAACTGTCACCGCAGTGACCGCACGAGAGGTCAGAGTATCACGCAAGCAAGACCAAGAATGCAGCAGAACTTACCATAAGAAGCCGCTGAACTATGGCACGTTGGGTGAGCGGGCTCCCCAACGTGACCCTCATATACTCACATTGTACTCTGACGTGGGTGAGCGGGCTCCCCACGTCCCAATTTGGTCTTTCTTCTCTCGATGTCTTTCTTTCTCTTTCTTCTCGAATGATCACCGTACGTATATTCTGCATTTCTGCTGACTGGCTGCGCACATTCCGGTTTGACTTGTTCTGCTATTTCCTGGAATTACCTCGCAATGATCATGCCATATATCTCTGAAACACCCTATAAAAGAAGCTCTCATTCTCTCTTTTACTTCAGTTCTAGTCTAGTCTAGTCTAGTCTAGTCTAGCAGTCGAGACTCGGTCTCAGCTCTCTGTCTTCGTTTACTTTGAGCTCGGATTTGATACTACTCACAACGTAAAACTAACAGTCTCTGTCTGTTGATCGTGTGGGGTTGAACTTGGACCAAGCCAGCTATATTGGTTGGCCCCTGGGTTGTGTTGGGCTTGTCGTGAGGCCACACGTCTATATTCAGTCGCCGCTCGTAGTGATTTCGGGGTCCGGTCACTCTGAGCCGGGGATGCGACATTTGGTGCTGTGACCAGGATGGTCTAAGTTCTCCTCACTCCGTAACTGCAACGACGCGATGTCCACAGCAGTCTTTCGTGAACAACCTTGTCTCTGATGGCAGGTTCTTGGCGATAGACGTGGCAGAGCAACAGCAGTGTTGGACGCTCCAACTTTGTACGAAGAAAACTCTGAGTGCGTTTCTCTTTCGTATTCAGCACTGGCTTTCGTTCCGTATCTCGTGTTCCTGTAGCGCTGCAGTGCGAGTTCGTAGTGCACGACGAGCTTGCTTTGCTGCGGACTACATGGCGGACACCAAGGTGCGAAATTTATTCCCAGTTGCACGATCGATCGAGGAGTTGTTTGCATTCAGGCAGTTCTCAAGTACGAGTGCAGTGCGCGTTGTTCAGCTTCAGATATGGAAGGGTTCGTGAACCCGTGTAGATCTACCATGTGTACGCACATGAGCCGTAAACAGGGCTTGGGTCCTCTTTACGGAGCGTTGTGAAAGTAGTCACTACGACTGGATCACGGAGTAGTGCAGTGCAGTTTTTCAAGTTTCGACAAGAAAACGCCACTGTTCGGACATGGTGTTTGTTGAGACCGCTTGAAGCTCTTGAAACTTGACAAGTCGTCTCTTCAACGATGAGGCCTTACTGACGTTTGCACTCAGTTTGTTCTCAGTCGCGCAATGGCGAGTGCTGTTTGAAGACCCGTACCGGTTGTTTCATGGCTGAAACGATGGGAGGATGCAGACCACGTCGCTGGTTGTGGACGAATTCAAATCTCGTTCTGCGTGTCGCCGGACGCACCAGACGAAGATTTGTGACGCCCAGCGTTGGTGCTGGCGGAAGCAGTTTTTTCTGCGAATGCTCTGGACGATCATGTCGCGAGGATGGCGAGTTCTGACCTTGTTGTCGATCTTCATTCTTCAGACGTTCTGTTTGTGAAAAAAAAAGTTTGTGGAGAGGATGGCCGGACAGTACATGACCTACTAGTATGTGCTGGAGTGTATACTCGTTACTCTTCGCGGTCCTTGTGCTTGGTGAAAGTTGACCGGTTTCCTGCAGAAGGAACTGTGTCCTGTGAAAGTGTGATGTTGATGGGTGCCTTTGCATCCTCAACAAATGACTGAACTGTGCACCGGTTCGGGTTGTGTACGGCTCAGAGGAGTCAGTTGGTCTCTGTGGATGAGGCGCCCGGATCGGTCAGTTGTAGCCAATTTCGGTTGGTGGTGATGAGCTTGCGTAGTGAGCAACGGAGAAGGGGACGGTGGTGACCATACAGGCCAGGATGGGATTCCTGGGGCCGAAGAAGTATGGTCTGCGCTTCATATAGGACGAGGTCCTAGAACTGAAGTGGAAAGGCTGTGGTGGGAGAGGATGATTTGGATCTGGATCCCACGAGCACAGTGTTGGCTGATCAGGGGACGCCCTGTGTCGAGGAGCCTGGTAGGCGAGACTCATCTGGGGATGATGAGTTGTTGCGAGTGAGGTCCCAATTTGCTCGTTACCGGATGGATTTTACTACGAGCTCTTTACCGATCTTGTGTCACAACTGTGTAGCACCATCGGATTGAGTGAATGCTTTATGTGCCTGGCACCTGGCGAGGAATTGTATTTTCTCGTGAGCAGTCAGTGATATTGTTCAGTCGTATGAGCCCGATACGAGTGATATGCTGTATTCGGCTGATGACAATGGTGTTCGCACCAAAACCTGTGGTGGATTGGACTTGCATCCTGCATCTCTAGTTGACTTACCTATTGTATTCGTCGCGGAGCCTGGTGGATGACACTGGCAACGTCGCGGTATCTCACCGACTACCATATCGGTCGAGGATAGTCACGGGGACGTGATTCTTCAACGGCGGGGGAAATGTCACGTCCCTGAACGTGACTACTGCTGCCTGATAGTCCTGTGACAGCAGGATCTACCTAGTGAGCAGCTCTGTGCTGAGCTGTCACGCCCTTTTGGGACAATGTGGTTTGGCCAGTGTCTTGTCCCACGTGCTTAGCATGTAGGTTGAGCGACACGCGCTTTCCCACATAGGTGACATGCCTTCTTGGCATGACATGTCATGTGATCCAAGGCCGGAACCTGGTCAGGTAGGTTCTCGCGTTGTACGTTTCCTGGAAGTTCTTCACTTCCTGGAAATGTGACCCCAGGCTTTGTGCAAAACCACGTCACTACGACGTTCTACAGGTTTCCACGATGCCTCGGCGCTTCGTGCAAAGAGCCAAGACTAATATGACATTGTATAACAAGAGCTAAGTGCAAGACAGGAGACGTGTGCAAGAACCAAAACTGTCACCGCAGTGACCGCACGAGAGGTCAGAGTATCACGCAAGCAAGACCAAGAATGCAGCAGAACTTACCATAAGAAGCCGCTGAACTATGGCACGTTGGGTGAGCGGGCTCCCCAACGTGACCCTCATATACTCACATTGTACTCTGACGTGGGTGAGCGGGCTCCCCACGTCCCAATTTGGTCTTTCTTCTCTCGATGTCTTTCTTTCTCTTTCTTCTCGAATGATCACCGTACGTATATTCTGCATTTCTGCTGACTGGCTGCGCACATTCCGGTTTGACTTGTTCTGCTATTTCCTGGAATTACCTCGCAATGATCATGCCATATATCTCTGAAACACCCTATAAAAGAAGCTCTCATTCTCTCTTTTACTTCAGTTCTAGTCTAGTCTAGTCTAGTCTAGTCTAGCAGTCGAGACTCGGTCTCAGCTCTCTGTCTTCGTTTACTTTGAGCTCGGATTTGATACTACTCACAACGTAAAACTAACAGTCTCTGTCTGTTGATCGTGTGGGGTTGAACTTGGACCAAGCCAGCTATATTGGTTGGCCCCTGGGTTGTGTTGGGCTTGTCGTGAGGCCACACGTCTATATTCAGTCGCCGCTCGTAGTGATTTCGGGGTCCGGTCACTCTGAGCCGGGGATGCGACAGTACTTCCAGGCGAAAGTGACACTGTTGTCTGCCTTTACCTGTTTTGTGAATTGCAGCTGACATGCTGAATGTACCGTATGTGCCACTGAATAGGCCGAATATACGTACGTGATGACGCTCTCGTGGAGCAACGACTCCACCGTATTGGACTTGAGGTTGAAATGTTTGCGATATTGAGTTAACAGACAGTGTGAACATTATATATAGCTCGTCGAGCTTCCTTATTGGTGACAACCCATAACATACATATACACCAAGCTACCAAGCTTAAAAACCCTCATCTACAGCAGCGGGGCTTACCTTATTTCACCGGATATAAGTCGCACTTAAGAAGGGGATTCGATTTACAATCGGATGTACATCCTACTTATGCGAATATATTGAAATAATTTCGCGCAAAGTGGGAGTACGACTTATAATCAAGTTCGACTTATAATCGGTGAAATACGGTAGCTTGTCTCCTTCTTGGAGTTGGAAGAGTGCGTCTTTGCTGGGCG
Source organism: Sycon ciliatum (assembly GCF_964019385.1). Classification (NCBI taxonomy): domain Eukaryota; kingdom Metazoa; phylum Porifera; class Calcarea; order Leucosolenida; family Sycettidae; genus Sycon; species Sycon ciliatum. Next base: position 51,528,027 of record NC_088643.1, read on the forward strand.
TACTCTCGCAACGCATCCCTATCATAATTATCATTCCAATTGATTTTCCTTTGGTCTTCCGTTTGAGGCTAACACGCTTCATAGCAGCTGTCTCTTTCACTACTGCTGTCACTACCAGCATCACAGCACCTAACACTGTGCCACCGTCCTTTATTTTCTTTGCTTTCCTACACAAAACTAACTAACTGCCATCACTATGCTCTGCAATCTTAAGATTTTACTGTTTATTTTCCTTTGCCAACAGTTAACTAGCATGTACATAAGTCAGCTACGTGCAAGACTTGATAGTAGTCCTGTGCCAGACCAGTGTGCCTGCAGGCAGAGATTAAATTTATACTGCTGAATTGACTGTCAAAGCTTTCTTTTTAGCACGATCCAGTGTTCAATAGCTGCTGAAACCTGGTTTCCGATAATTACATGTACTTATTTTTTTATTTACTACCATTTGCTGCTAACAATAACAATTAACAACCACACAAGCCGACCTGTTTGGGAGCTATTACGCGTTGTATTATCAGGGCATAGGCAACAATTGCCGCATGCAGTATGCAATACTATGGACCAATGCCGTAGTATCGCAGGCAACAATTGCCGCATGCAGTATGCAATACTATGGACCAATGCCGTAGTATCGCAAGCACCAATGTGCGTTAGACTGGCCAATGCCAGGGCTAATGGGGGCAACAATTGCCCGGCGTGTCAATACACGCATACGGTAGGGATGCACTTGTGAGCACATGTAGGCGCACTTGGCTCAATGCCGGCCTGACCCACGATCCCTACCGTTCTCCCTTCCGGGATGGCTTAGAATATAATGATGGTTAGAGATGATGGGGTGGGTGGTGGTGCTCAAAAACTGGCCAAGGTTGTCAAGCGATCTGACTGTTGGCGCAGCAAGGATGAAGAAGAAACAGCATCGAGAGCCGGAGTAATGCGCATGCTCCGCGTGGTCCCGTGCCGGGGCGCGGGAGTTCGGAGTGCGTGTTCTGCACGGGCACGTGATGCGCTATGGCAAGTACGTGCAAATTATGTTAGGAATGTAATTGTTGGTGGGTTGCTAACTTCACTTACCGTGCCATGCACGGAAACTTATATTTATCATACAAATTGATCTCGCCAATAATGATTATTACGCTTTGCATACTGTGTGGTGGACTTGGTATATGCATGGGTCAAACATTTACTGAATCCTACCCTGGCTACACTCAAGCCGGATTTCTGCGGGAAAGTTGCCAGCGCAGCGCAGGGCTCTTGATATGCTTGTTTTATACCTAAGTCA
>NC_088643.1:51529505-51644505 GCF_964019385.1 Sycon ciliatum
AGATCAGTGGCATCTTCCGAATTTAATTTGCCCCAATTTGTTATGCATATTACACATAAGCAATGATGTCTGACAAGAACAGCCTCCTTTGATGTGACAAGACATACATATTGGCCTGTCCTCGAAGACCTTGACATCGCATTTATATTGTTAAAACCATTCACCTTCACGCAACTCAACCGAATAACAAGCCTGTGAATCCGCTGCAGACAATATCGTTCCCAGTGGAACGAAAAGACAAAATGTCCTGTGCTACTGTCAGTGAGTGGAGAGTGTTCATTGGAAGTGCACCTTGGAAGGTGCAAAAATAATAACATTATTGTGGAGCACATCTGCCACAGTGGGAACTAGGGTGTGTGTTCGGCAGACCACGGTGGCTCCTGCTTCAAAAACGGAGAGGATGACCTGGACCTAGCTAACACCAAACTAACAAGAGCTTCGAACAAATCAGGCACTGATGCAGGAAATATGGGAAGTGAAGAAGAACCAAACTCACTTTTTTACTTCCGCAGTGCAGTGCTCGAATCGATCCCCCCAAGCGGGTCGACGCGAGGCCGCCTGACGTCATCGATGACTAAATGTGCATAAGACCTATTGCCTGCACTGTCACTTTCCCCATTTCCAGCATCACGCCACATGCCACGGTTCACTTGTCCGCATGAAAACACATTACGTACATACGTGGATCACGTGTTCACGCACTCACGCCCGACCTCAATAACAATAGCCTTGAATAGGGCACAAGTGTGCAGTATTGACTCGCTGAGTTACCCACCCATTTCCCTCCTTGATGGAGTCGGTAAACTCTTTGAATCAATCATTAGTCGTCAGTTCTACTCGTTTGTAGAGGTCAATAGCTTACTATCTCCGAGCCAGTTTGGCTTTCGGCACCACTGATCAACTGTTGATCAGATCCTATGCCTCGATGCCACAGCTGCCAAAGCATTTGATGCCAAAGCGCTGTGTGATGGGGTGTTTCTCGACCTGTCGAAGGCATTCGATCGGACCAGTCATGCAGTCATTTTACATGCCCTTTCTGGCTGGTGCAGCGCGGCTGCCCATGACTTGGTTCGGGACTTTATATCTGGTCGTGTCCTGCGTTTTCGTGTCGGCGACACGATTTCAATGCTTTCCCCCTTATCTACCGGAGTTCCCCAGGGTTCCCATCTTGGTCCGCTTTTATTCAACACGAGCATAGATTCCGTTGTCAGTGTAGAGGAGACGGTTTCAAATAGAACATAGGTTGCAAACCAGAACGGTCTAAATATTCACTTTCTCTCTTGGTATTTTGATTAGAAAACGTATGTCACAGTGAGACTACGATGTGTTCTACTCAGCGCCAAAATTCCATGGCTCTGCGATGACCAGAAGTGCCATACCAAGCATTTGAGTTTTCGACGTGTTGCTTCCCACTGCGACTTGAGTTTTACGTATTTTGAAAAATCAACTTCTTGTCACAGGTAAACAGCGGCTCACCTCTCGCCAATAAAGAACCGTATACCAATGAAAACTAATGGAAGCACACACAAGGCTTATTGGTGGTCTGTATTGGCCGTCGTGGAGCCATAGCAATTACCTAATTTCAGACCCAGAGTGAATTTGACGGGCACTCTAAAACCTGTCCGGTTTGGAGCCACCTCCGTAAACACCAAAAATTGAGGGCAACTGGGAGGCAACGGGCCAACACAAAGGAGGGGCTCAGATCGATCGACTCTGGCCTCAGAGCAAACTTCAACATGCCAGCTTCCTTCCACAAACATATTTCGAGTGAACAATCCACACTGATGATCGGATTGGGTCTACACAATTTTGCTGTCAACCCGTTCTGGTATCGAACGGTCGCCTCTACCCTGTACTGGTGGAATGACTCTATTTGCTGACGATTCCAATCTTCTCTGCTGCTCGGTGCCTGGCGCGTCCAGAGCGATACACACTGCAGCCCTCCAATCTGATCTGGATCGCTGTCTGTCCTGGTCTGAGAATGTCTCAGCTGTATTCAACCCCAGTAAATGTTACCAAATGGTCTTCTCCCTTACCCCGGCTACTTCTGGTACCATTTCCATGAATGGTGTTAAGATCAATTGTGTCCCAAACCACCGTCATCTCGGTGTCCTATTATCATCCACTTTGAATTTTTCCGACCATATTGTTGCCTTTACGAATACATTTCGTTCTCGTGTCTTTCTCTTTCGCAATATGCCTCAGTTCCTCCCACCTTCCACTATCAGTTAGTTTTCGCTGTCAGGCGATTCCACAAGTACCTGTATGGCCAATCATTCACTCTTCAAATAGACCACAAACCTGTGCTGCGTTTGTTCAGCGAGTGTCGTCCCGTTCCTGCTATTGCCAGCGGTCGTATTCAGCGCTGGGCGCTGATGTTAGCCAATTATGACAATGAGCTACAGTACAAGCCCGGCAAGTCGAATGGAAACGCTGATGGTCTCAGTCGTCTGCCGGCACCAATGCTAGAATTCCACGGTTCCCGTGCCGGCTGAAACAGTTTTGTCAATAACTGTTTTGGACGGAACTCCCGGGACATCATCGAGCGTTGCGCAATGGTCTCGCCGTGATCCAGTGCTTGCATTAGTTCTTAAGTACGTGCAGAAAGGCTGTCCTAACAACGTGCATAGTGATTACCAAGCGTACTACCGTCGTCGAAGTGAACTCTCCATTATCGATGGGTGCCTAATGTTGGGGTCTCGCGATGTCGTTCCGCCCCATAGCCGAGAAACGTTACTGGAAGAGTTACATTTCAGCCATCCCGGCATAACCAGAATGAAGTCGCTCGCCCGCAGCTACGTCTGGTGGCCATCGATCGATGCCGAAATTGAACTCAAGGTCAGCGGCTGTGAGCCATGTTAAGCAACCCAGAAGTCTCCAGCACTACAGCCATTGCATCCCTGGGAGTGGCCAGGCAAACCCTGGACCCGACTGCACATTGATTATGCAGGCCCTGTGGAAGGCAAGATGCTACTTGTGATCGTCGACAGCCACAGCAAGTACATCGACATGCACGTCGTTCCACCTGCTACGTTGACAGCTACCATTGGCAAGCTTTGTGAGTGTTTCGCTACACATGGTCTTCTGCAACAGCTTGTCTCGGATAATGGCTCAGTGTTCACCAGCTCGGAATTTCAACAATTCTGCTCAAGTAACGGTATCAAGCATACCTTGGTTTCACCTACCACCAAGCAAGCAACGGTCTTGCTGAGCGAGCAGTTCAAACAGTCAAATCCAGCTTGAAGAAATTGTCAGGTGCTGGTGGAGACCTAGCGTCACGGTTACACCGCTTTCTGTTTCATTATCGCTTAATGCCTCAGTCAACAACAAGCCAGTCACCATTTCAGCTGCTTATGAACCGCACGCCACGTTCTCGTCTTGACCTGAGGATTCCAGATACATCAGCACGTGTCTTGAACAGGCAAGGTGCAGCTGCGTCGCACAGCTCGGGCGTCGGATCTCTGTTGTGGTGATGCTTTTTGGGTGATTAACTTCACATCTACGCCGAAGTGGATGCCTGGTGTGCTGGAAGAATGTCTTGGTCCAGCCACGTTTACTGTACGTCTGGATGATGGTCGCATTTGGAAGCGCCATGCTGATCACATTAGACGCCGTCTTCCGTCCGAGGGAGAAGAAATGCAATCCGAGAGTGCAGGCATATCCGACCGGTCATCACCATCATCAACTTCAACTTTGGCAACTGCACAGCCGCCGTCACATGCAGATGCTGAATCACCACAGCCGCCGTCACAGCCAGAGGTTGCCGCAAGCCGCCAGAATGTGGAATCAACATCACAATCCTCTTCTGCATCTGCTGCACCTTCTGCTGAATCTTCTACTCAGTCTTCTGATATCTCTGTTAATTCTCCTAGCTCTAACCTGCGCAGGTCTACACGCTCAAGGAAGTCCCCTGATCGTTTGAACTTGTAACTGCAGACCTGCTGGGTTTTGCGTTCAGCTCTCTGTTGATATTTGCAGTTCCTTAGTGTGTTGCATTGAACTCGCTTCTCGTATCAGCAGCAAATTATAGTGAACTCATTTCTCATACTATTGCTTTAGGTGTTCCTCATCTGATGGTGGAGGGATGTTATATCCTTACTAGTGAGCTGCCTCACGTCATAGATCATTATCTTTCTACTCCTCTACTCTAAGTTTGAGCTTCCATGTCGTTCTAGTTCGGCGTTCTAGCTTTGATCTTGAAGTCAACAGTTCCCCTTTTGTCTTGTCCTGAACTGCTCTGGTGTGATCATAATATTATCCACTTACCTCTGGAGAATCCGAAAATAAATAATACAATACAATACAAGCGAGGAACTATTCGAAATCAGGAAACCAATAACTGTCCTAGCTGGCGTACAGGCCAACGGTTGCTAGCAGAATAGATTACGTGCTCTACACCAAACACTACAGAATAATGCACACGTGACAAAGCAGTTGACAACAGTGTACACTGCATGCATGTATAATGTGTAGTACACACAGAGCAGTGTATGGCGTACAGCCTTGGATCATGTACAGACAGACTTTTTCTTTTCTTTTTTTGACGGGGTAACGGCCTCTTTTATGGGCAAGATAAATTCATGTAGATGTGGAAAAATAGAGATACCATGAAAACGTAAAATAGAATATTATTCCAGTACAATACATTGGAAAACTCCGAGGAATTTCACGTAAAACAGACGAAATTCAGTTCTCAATGTTCGATGCCTACCCCAGCACCACCCTGCGTCGACAGGCGTGTCAAGAACCTTCTTGCCCGCGTAGCCGGAGGTCGACTGCATGGAACACTGCAAATTGGGTACGAATTCGCACCCAAGCCGTGATGATTGAAAAGGGCTTATCCCACTTGAAGGCGAGGCGACCAGCAAGTCCCTTCTGCTAGCTGGCATATTCACGATGCAGCACCGCATCCGTGGAACTCACCAGTAGAGTGAAAAACCCCACGGAGGTTCTCGAAGGCCTGACGTTACTTCTTTTTCTTCGTGTTGGCAGCGCGGTTGGACAGACAGACTATGGATTCAAACATAACACTTTTCACTGTGACAACTATTTTGAAGTACGAATAACATTAAAACTTGTTGTTCCTTCTGCCTGGTTTCATGTAACCAATGTACGTCATAACATATTACAGTATTAAAGGCGAGACCAAAATCGAGCTGAAGTCATTCTGTTTTGGAACAGTTGATGTATATATACATGCATGGTTCAGATGGTGTGAGTAGATCTGTGACAGGGAGTCACACAAACCCGGGCTTGCAGAACTTCCTGGTGTGCGTCTCGTCGTTGGCCACAGTACAAAATTGTATGGGTAAACCGCGTACATGTTGTCTTTAAAAACCTTACTAAAAATAATCGGTTTAAAGTATTTAAATAACCGACGAGGAGACAACAGTCGTAAAATAGCAATGAAAAATATCAATTGTGCACTCATAATCATGTATAAACAATTAAAATGAAACAATTCCAGAACGTTTTCGTGTGACCATCATCAGTGGAACATCGTCACATAGTAAGAATCACTAAAACAACCAGTTATATAGCTAGAGTAACATGAAAAGAAGCGTGAGAATGCAGCACAGCTAGCGGTTATGCATAACGCGTGTAGTGTGAACCTTTGCAGTGTATCTGAGAATGGTAGCAGTAGATGAATGTGGCAGCCAAAGCGTGGGAGGCCGAGAAAACACCCGTTGCCTACTACTACGCCTGTCAGTATTACAACACAACCAGAAACGGATACAACACCGGACTCAACAGTAGCGCAACACACGAATCTGGTGTCACTCTTGACGACAACAACACGGCATGGGAGACCACCGGACGATCGTTCATTAACAAACCCGATGGCGGTAACGGAAAGATCACCAGGAGAACGAAATGAAAATGGAGGAAAAACGAATCTGAGGAGAAGCCAGAGACTAGCGGAGACACGACTGAGAAAAATGGAGAAGGCGGAACCAGTAGTGGCAGGTGAAAGTACGGGCGCAGCAGTGAACACGTCAAGGAGAAAGAAGCGATGGCATGAGGAGATGGAGATGGAGGATGATGATGGGGATGAACAGGATGGTCAGGAGGAAAGTAAGGGTGAGCAGGAACAGGAAGTGGAGGATGAGAGTGATACGGACGAGGAGGAGTTCGACATCGACAAGAGCAAGTCTGCCATCTACAAGCATTTGGTGTCCAGTCCGGATTGTCGTAAGTTGTTTGACGATTCCTGGTTTAGTGTTATTTGTCGCGCGCGTTTCTTTAAGCAGTTGCAGGTGTTGGAAGCTGTATATATTCGCACACGTGACCCTGTTCTATGCAAGCAAAAAGAAAATGTTGTAGCACTCACACTTTTTAAATAATACGCACTCACCAGTTTTTGTTCACACGCACTCACAGCTGCCACATTCATCTACTGCTACCATTCTCAGACACACTGCAAAGGTTCACACTACACGCGTTATGCATAACCGCTAGCTGTGCTGCATTCTCACGCTTCTTTTCATGTTACTCTAGCTATATAACTGGTTGTTTTAGTGATTCTTACTATGTGACGATGTTCCACTGATGATGGTCACACGAAAACGTTCTGGAATTGTTTCATTTTAATTGTTTATACATGATTATGAGTGCACAATTGATATTTTTCATTGCTAAAAATAATCGGAAAAAGATTAAAAAAGTTCAACGTGTTTGTCCACAACTTGCAGCTTTTTGTTTTTGAGTTTTAACAGTTTAATCATTTTATCGCCTATGTCGTCAGGCGAAATAGCACGTCAAAGTACATTTGAGACAAGCGGAAAGAACATGAGGACGTACACTAATTTAGTTACAATTGGCGCTTATCTTCGCACTTGTCTCAGCAAGGAGATACATAATTGTATTTGAAGCATGCGCTCAAAACGTTCGATCCGGACAGCTGCTGCACGTTTCATAGCTTGCTCAAATTCGCCTCGTCTCGAATCACACTCAAAGGCAGTGTGTGCCAGTCACCTTGCCGCTCAGAAGCTGATTGAGACTGCCCGTGTGTTGGCTGAAAGTGTTATCCCGTTCGTCGCAATAATGCGGCTTAGTTTGAGACAAAAATGCAATGCCACATTAGTGTCTTTTTTTTCAAATCGCCTCTTGCGCTTGTCGTACTTGCTGATCAGCACCCACGCAAGACTCTGGTGCTTGTACATGCAGCTCAGTGATAGCTTCCGCTTGATGTAGCACCTGTGGCTGTGCTTACTGCACCTAAGTCCTAATGCCTTGCACCAGGCTTTTCGGTTAGTTTCCTGAAAGTCCTTTGCACGAGAGTTTCCCTCAGGACTTGGTGTTGATTTTGATTAGCTCCTTTGCCCGGTCCTCTGTGAGCATCAGATTATGTCAGCCGGATTGTTCTCACTTTCTGGAGATGTCGACATGAGCACCAGTTTCTTCGTCAGCGATTTGCTGGGGGTAACTCTTCACTAGGCGCTGTACTGTGCCAGCACTGAAATTCAAGCTCGCGAAGCGCTTTTTCAACTTTTCTATACCTCCCCACGGCAAACAATCCTTGACACCAGACAGCTGGAAGTAGACAGAAACTTCATTCTCCATCGCTCTGAAATTCCGACCTATTTTTCGGACTCGAGCGGAGGTTGCAGCGTTTTCTTGCGCTGACAGAAGTGTTCGTCGGTGGTAGCTCCGTCAAAAAGACTCAAACGAACCGATAGCAACTTCTGTGATGGTTTGTGCTGCCATGTCGTCCGATGCAATGGTCAATGGTTATGTTCGGATGGTGATTCAGTGGTTCCATGCCGTATGACACATGCAGACCACCGAAAAATCAAGTCCGAAGATAAGGCCATGTAAAATATATTGATTGTTTATCGTCAGGTTTTCCTGAGAAATCGGGGCGGACGGGAGGTATCAAGTCCAACGTAAATGGCCTACGTGGGCAACTACACCAGTGGCCCAGCAGATACCTCAGTGAACGCTACCTTCGAGTGGATATTTGTGGCCAGACATCCTCAAGGCTCCCAGTACAGGCTGAAGTCCCCCAGGGCAGTATTATAGGTCTGACTCTCTTCCTCATATACGTGAATGACTGCGAGGACCACACACCAGCCGGTGCTGACCTAGCCTCGCTCGCAGACGACACCACGCTGTATGCCAACATCACTCCACCACCCAACAAGATACTACCCAAGCCCTCCAGCTAGCAGTCAACAACATCTTCCTCTGGGGTCAAGAATGGAAGATAAAAACAATTTGAACCAGCCAAATCCCATACACTACCTGTCAGCTTCCACCGCACCCAATGGGGCATGCTACCGATTTCAACGGCTGCCGAGTCTTGCTCTTCGTTGGATAGTTGCAGCACTTTGCTTCCTGTACAAGATGCATTGTCCAGACGCACATCCCCTTCTACAGAGAATTTTTACACCCCAGCAGCCCCAACACCGAACAGTCCAGTCCTCCCATAGCACGTCTCAGAGATGTAATGCCCCCGTGCACCAACTGGCAAATGAACTTCCAGCCCGGTCCAGACACAACCTTTGTTGAGGCAAACCTCACGCAGTTGCCCCCGTCTGGAACCAGCTGCCCGCCGGAGTCTTCTCTGGTCCATTTATGCCCCAAGAACTTGCAACATTTCAAGGTTGCAGTCACCCACTATTTGAAGACCAACGACTGGTTGTGGGAACATGCCCATCTCTGAATATCAGCATCATATCTGCCTCAGCCCATGACTTTCAAATTCTGCTCCACGTACTCGTCCCAATAACGTTTGTTCTTCTTTTCTCTCCTTCTCCTCCTAACACTGTCTGTCTCATCTCTCCTCTCCTTCTAATTTATGGTCTCTCCTCCTAACATTTCGTATTATGTACCTGTCACTCCTTTCAATTTTCTTCTTCTTCTTTTTTTGTTCAGAAAGTGATGGACATCACGCAACTGCATTGTAAATAAAAGGGGGATTGTCAACTGACAACCGCTCTATTAAGTTGCTATTCACTCTTGGCGCATGCGCTGGATGAAAATTCTTTTATTATTAATAATAATTGTTACGGTTCGCATGTCACTCATGGAAGGATCCATGGGCTTGACGCATCTGTCAATGAAATCCAGGCAGAAGAGTCAACAAAAGGCATCTCATTATTGTTTGCTTGAACGTATCGCATTAAGAACAACTATGCAAGCGCAGCACATTTTTTCTTGTCTAGAGGCAGCTCAAAACAGTCAGAAATATAAAAATTGGTGTGCTTTATATCATGTTTAATATTGTCAATCCATCTGAGATGGGGTTGGCCACGTGGGCGCTTGATGTCAGGGGTACTAATTGCCACCTCTAGTGCTTGCTAAGACCCTGAGTCAGGCCCTTCACGGACGACATGGCACACCCAAAGAAGTCGATGTCTGCGACAGATAGTGCTGACTGGGTCTTGTCGCGTCGAGAAGTACACCGTGGCATTTGACATCTGGTGAGGGTACACAACACCAAGCACCATTCTTTTATTACTGATGTCTAAACTTGGATACTGAACCTTCCAAGTTGGAAGGCTGATGGTTTGTGCACTAAAGATGTGTTAGAGCTAGGTCTCCGGACGCTGAATGTCTGAGTAGCCTGTCAGTTGTGTGCCGTGTTATCTCACTTTCTTACTGTTTATCATCTTGTTACAGTCGTGGATAGTTGCTGCATAACTCGTTCTCATGCTTTCCTTCACTATTTTACATTAATGATGCCGAAAAAATTATGGACGTTTCGGGCCAGTCACCCATCGTCAGAACAATTCACAAGGGGCGAGCCTGGCCTCCTATAACGAAAGCAATCGATAGCGTACTTCAAAGTATGTATGTCCATGAACAAAACAAATGAAACACACAACAGCCGTATGCAATTGCTGTCCACAGATTGAGTGCAATCGAGTATATGAATTTGCATTTACAACCGACAAGGAGAAGTGCGCTGAAAGAGTGGATATGCAAGAGCTCAGCAGATAAAGCACAGGAAATGTGTGTACGAAGGTGAATGCCACAATCATTGTGTGTACAACCCTGTACAGACACAGCAAGATTCCACGGTTTCACTGTGAGGGTGGTAGTGCCTTCAATGGCCATCCGAAGGAGATATTGATCTCCGGACGACGCTCTCGAATCTCGATGGACTCCCTGATTTTTCTTTCTGGCCATCCGTGTTTCCACAGCCAGTACTTGGGCCCCAATGAAAATTACATCTGTGCTCTTGATGGTTCCGTGCTGCAGGTGATCAGTAGCCATGTGTTTACCCTCTGGTTTGTCGAGCATCCTGTGACGTGCTTCCCACTATCAGGGAGTCCATTGAGATTTGAGAGCGTCGTCCGGAGATCAATATCTCCTTCGGATGTTGGGCAAGAAAATCTCCTCGAATGGATGCGATTATCACCCATGAGACTCACATTCACACACGTGCACACACACACACACACACACACATACACATACATACACACAGCGTTCTGTGGACTGTGTTCAACTTTGCATATTATGAATTTGTTACTCAAGAAGTACGCTTGAAACTAGAAAACCCAACAGAAACATGACCTGATAAGAGTGAGTACATTCCACTTACCTTTACAGGAAGTGTTGTCACTTAAACCATTGGCAGTGCAGGTCACTGTAGCAGGTCCATACATCTTATATCCAACATCACATGTGTATGCTACAGTCGTCCCATGCCGGATTACTGACTCAGTATTGTTCTGCCTACCATCAGTCAATTTTGGCACATTGCACGCGTGAACTATAAATACAGAATACCAGAGGAAAAAAACATTACAAACATCGAAATGGAAATTCCCTCGAAATGGAAACTCCCCTCGATTTAGGCTTAAATCTTTATAGAGCCCATACCACCTGACTACGCGCCAGCGATCATCGTTCAGTATATTCCCCTAGCCTCTTTAAAACTACCACAATACATGAATGCGTATGATTGCTTAACCCATACCGCAGAGCGCTACAAAACTCGACTTGAGTCACAAATAATATCACAGTTATGGATATTCAAATTCTTAGTCTCTCTGGACAGCTTGAAATCTCCTGTCGTCACGGGTTTGAGAACCGTGAACGAACTGCCTCTAGGCTCCTCGCCACGCCACACAGCAAAGGACCAGTGCAAATTGTTAGAGAGCTTTTTCTTCTACTTCGCTTCAGTAGGCGATGGAGAATTCATGGTTATCAGACAACGAACGACTGACGACTGACACTGAGACAAGACTAGACAACAGAATATATTAGATTGAAGGCGTACAACGGGGACAAGACGAGCAAGTGTGTACCACCGGGGACAGAAGACGGTGCAGCCGCATGTACGCAGGAGTCAAAAACAGCGCAGCAGCATGTACCACGACTCAGCAGCATGTACAACAAAGAGACCCAAAAGCAGCCACATGTACGACAAAGAGCTACACGTGCAACCGCATGTACAACGAAGAGACACAAGCGCAGCCACATGTACAACACTCCTCTATCAACTCCAACAAGGCAGGCACAACAGAGCCACTGTAATCCTAATCAAAAACCACTCCATTGCACCCTCAGAACGACATTCCACACCCGACGCTGATTTCTGCCAGATCAGCACTCACACGCAGAACAATTGTTCAAATTTTTAAAGATTCGTTCTCCTCAGGCAAACCTTATGGTGCCCGTTGCGTGCATGGCACGTGACAGGGGAATCCCCATTCTGGCTTAATAATGTCACCATGATGACCCTCTTCTCCCTTGTGCCTTCTTCATGAATATATTTCCCTCTTCCTCTTTTTTAGCAGGCAGGCATAGTGGGATGGTCTAAGACCATGATTGAGAAACAGAGGGTACCAGGTTCAAGTCCTGCTTGGAAGCGGAAGCCGTGCTGCGACGCACAGTTAATTGGGAACTCGTGGCCTGGCACGAGGGAAACATGGATGCAGTGAATGGGATTTTCGGTCTTTGACCACTTTGTGGTGGGTCTGATCTACTCACCTCCCATCGCTTTAGGAGCTGTATCTGCGCCTTGATCCAAGAGGGTGGTGGCGTTCCTGTGGGTGCAGAAAACTGGGCCTTTGGCCGAGTCTCACGCCAACCGTGAAATTCTTTTTCCTCTTTCTTTATATACAGTAAAACCTGTGACTACCGACCACCCATTGGTGCCAGCAAAAGCGGTCATTAGTAGCAGGTGGTCTTTAGTTAGAGGTTTGCACCGCGTGACCATAATATATGGATCCCATTATATGCTATGTATGTCAAAATGCAGCTAATACAATTCCCCAGTACTTGCGCAATATCATTCTTATTTAAGGTCAAACAACACTTGGAGAGAAAGACGGAGAGATGGAGAGAGACAGAGAGAGAGAGAATATTATTTTTTTGCAGACTTCAAATTCAGCTTCTACTTCTGAAGCCAGGAGTCAAAAGTTCCCTGGGGAAGTTTCGTTTTGCGCTGGGCTTCAAATTTGTTCATGCGATCAATCGTACCGACTGTCCTTGTTGTGACTTCTCGAGTGCTTGAACGCGATCCTTCAGAATCAGGACCTTGTGGTGCTGCTTTGTTTCTGGATTCCTTGATACCATCGTCGATTCGTCTGTATGACTGGGGTGACAGAGCCGCCTAGTCTTCGTTTCTCCTCCGAGTAGTAACATCGATCAGAGAGCGGTTTCGATGCGCTCTCCAAGACGTTTCCTATCATGTTTATTCTTGACAGCGCTTGAAATTTTGACAGGTGTAGTGCAGTCCACACCGACTCCACAGCCAAAATTCCCTGCGTTCATTTGTTCAGCTGTAGTATCGAGAGATTCCTTTCAGGACCCTGGAAAATAAGCAAAATTTCAAGACGGAGCTTCGAGCAACATTTGATTTCCTACATCGCGGTCGCTAGTTACGGGTCAAAAATTGTCTTTGGGACAGGAAAAGGCGGTCGCTGGTCGCGTTCAGCAGGTAGTCGCTAGTCACAGTGCATTTTGAATGTGAGACCTTCCGTGCCTGGCCAAGTGGTCGGTAGTACCAGGCTGGTCGCTAGTCACAGTGGTCTTTAGTTACAGGTTTTACTGTGAGTAGCTTCCTCCTGTTGATGGCGCCCGGCCGAAATTTGACTGAGACATTAGTAGTTTGCAGGGAAGAAACCACTTGATTTGAGGATGGTGTGTGTTGGGTTTTTCAAGTATCTTCCTCATTAAATTTATCAATAACTGTGGCCATACGTCCATTGAAAAGACAGATATTGCTTCGGTCTAGACTCTATAGTGAAGTAACACTAAAAATAAGTTTTAAAAACCTCGGATGGAAAGCCAAGGATTATTTATAAAAAGTAAAAAGGACCAAGGAACTACAAGTTACACTATAATGTCCACTAACACCACCAGTTACTAAACAATCAGCTCATGCGATAACATTGCACGACACTGACCGGCGGTGTTAGTGGACAGTATAGCGTAACTTGTACTTGGTGCGCGTCAGCAATATTGTCGCTTATCTTTCGACAATTTGAACTTAGACTTTGAACATCACCGCGTGTACTTGAGATGATGAAACTTGGTATGATGGAAGGTAAGGTACAGGATGACAACTGGCAATGAGGAATTTATTGTCCAAGGAAGGCTTCATACTTTTTTGGTTCTCGTCATCGCTGCTCATGGCGCTGGTGACAAATATGTTTGCTCGGGATTGACGCTCTCGCTTTCGCAAGCTCATCTCTCTTCCTCTCCGCTGCCTTGCTACGTTCTAAAGGGAAGTTGACCGTGACAGTCACCTTCTCTATAAGACTTCGCGCGGGCAGCTCGACTGCCTGTGTGGTTCAAATCAGTCGCCGTTCTTTGCAAGATTTATTTTGAACGACGACGACGGCTAAGTACTTGCAAATATCGACGATGCGCTGGATACTCCGAGCGTTGAGCTGGATGTGAGGGAACTGCGATCTTAGCTTGGCGAGCGATCCCTGAGGCGAGCGATCTCGGCTGTTTTGCAAAATGGAACTGATCCCGAGTAGCCGATTATTTTCTTGTGCTGCGTGCTGCTCTTGCCTGCACAGTGTGACAAGATAATCTATGTTGATGCGGCACTGTATCAATCAGAATCCCCCACCTGTCCCTCCCTAAATCCACTCGAAATCTAGCTAGACCTTTCAGGTACTAGTAAACTAACTTACTAACGAAAATTGGGATGAAATGGGCTGCCAAGTGAGCATTGGCGACATAAAAACAAAGCTGAAAGATAAGCGACAATATTGCTGACGCGGACCAAGTAGCTCCTTGGTCTTTCTCTTTTGTATAAATTGATTATTGGCTCTCCGTCCGAGTCCAAAGATAGAACTATTTACGATACATTTCCAGACGTTTCGTTGTTCTGCACAACATCGTCAGTAGGTAAATATTAAAATATTCTTATTATTCTTTCATTCAACATTATATGCCTCCACTGATGAGCTCGGGAGGAGCGAAACAGCTGTCTGGACGGTCATTGTCAATATCAATCTCTATACTGGAATTGTCCTCGCTGTGGTGATGGTGATGTGAGTGCAGAGTTTGGATCGGCCAAGAGCGCGATGTGATGGTGCGGTGTAAGGCATACCTCTCTAATCCCGCACTTTTTGCAACGGCATTTTCTGCTGGATAAACAAGGGTGCTGGATTATTAAATCCTGCCCTCCAACTCGATCCACCTGTTAACATACATGTTTGTGTCGTATGTCGAACGTAGGGATTTTCTGTGTCAAACCAAGTACTTTGTGGAATGCATGTCTATAACATACACTTGGGAATATCCTATGCACTGGCATAGGATATTCCCAAGTGTATGTTGCATGTGTTGTGTATGTTACAATGCTCCCTGACGGTATGCGATGTACAACTGCTGGATTAGAAAATCGAATTATGTACAGTTTGAGTGATTTGTTGCAGAAAATCGCTGCTGGAGGCGGAATTCAAGCGTCGGATTGAAGCGTGGAAAATGAACTAAAAAAATCCGTTTGCCAGAAAGTGTACTGGTTTGCAAGGGTGCTGGATAAACAAGTGCCAGATTAGAGAGGGACGACTGTATTGAATTCCATAATGGCCGGGTCGTCGCTACTTCTTCTCAACTAATGACAATGTTGTTCAGATTATTTATACTTGTGGTCCCGTCTACACGTTGAAACTCCTAAAACATTGTGCGTTCTCAACTACAACGAAAGTAAACATTTTGGGCACCTGGCCCCCATACTAACCAACCACCCACCCACCCAGTGCCACCCAACCAACTAAACAAACAAACACCCCCCCCCCCCCCCCCAACCAACTAACCAACCAACCAACCAACCAACCCCTATTATAATTTGAATTATGCATGCATTGCTGTCACCCAGCTCTCAATCACAGCCCTTCACCGTCTTGAGCGTATCCAGCCTCTACACTCCTCTGAATCATTCAACACCACTCCATCGGCTCAAAGGGCCGACAATGTTCTCTCGCCGCAAAGTGAAGCTCACCCTTCTTGCTCACTCCATAAAACACCAATATGCCCCACAACACATACGCGTGCTCAGCAACCCCGCTCAAGTTACGGCCCAGTATAGCCTTCGACACGCATGCACTTGGCACCTCGCACCCTCCAGAACCGATCGATGTAAAGACTCTCCACTGTACAAGTCCCTAGAATACTACAATGCCCTCCCTGCTAGCATTCGTGACGTCTCCTCCCGACCTGCTTTCAAACAAGAAATCTGCTCACCGCTGATTAACTCAATCTGCTCCTGCAGCGCTCACCCTCTCCCATACTTGTAAAACTCAAGGTGATGTAAATCACTTTCCAACTGCATAACCCACAGTCCCACCCACAGCATCTCACCTTCTCGTAAACTTATCTCTTGTTGGCGATGGTGCCGTCTTGAGAATAAAGAATTCAAACCAACCAATCAACAACAACAGCCATTACTCACCATAGCAGATTACACTTCCACGTTCACGATCCACATCACCACCACCCCTTAACTTTACTTTGTAATTAGCATCATGAGACATGCTTTTCCAGTGGTCTGTCCACACACCTTCATAGCCAATATCAATATTTCCAACAGTGCTGTGGAAGGCAAAGTCCCACAAGCAGTGAGCAGCACTCCTTGGTGGTAAAGTCATGTGTAGCGCTTGGCAAATGCCCTTTGCTTCGGAAAGAGTTTTCTGGCTACCTGGTCCTTCTGGAAGGTAGGACATAGGGGGAACTGATAGGTACATGCCCACTGGGCAACGAAGGTCACCGTTCGCACGGCGAGTTTCACTCCTATAATATCCTGACAACAAAAATAACACACAGAAACAGAAGAGAGAAACAACTGATGACTCATGACTATTTTTTGGGGGACATTTTCTTTTTTTCTTTTTTTTTGCCATGGCTATAATCGCCCTCACCTCCTCCTTCATTGGCCTTGGCCATGAGTGTGTGCGTAATAATAATTATCTTGTAGAAGGGATCCTGATCGAATAACTTCTGGTCATAAAATTCACTTAACTGAGGGCGAGACAAATAGTCAGTACTCCCCGATTCCGTCAAGCTGCTTTGAAGTCTGGATGCTCATGTGATGCTAACAACCTCCCCGTCGTTACTTCCAGCAGCTTCACTTTCCCTGCGACAGCGGCTATCAACCTCTCTCTCCATCGTCGAGAATTATCACAGATTCAATATTCTACATTTATCAGCATTGCACTGGTTGAATATGTCTCGAGACGAATTTAGCGGATCAACAAACGCTTTGCTGGATATAAATTCTCCTCTGGAGGACCTTCAGGGTACCTGGAAGGGTGTAGAAGACGGGATCGCTCACGACGTTGAGAGAACATAGAAAACAACCTCCTCTTCGATTGAAAATTGGCCAAAAAGTATATGAAATGTATGTGCGCAGATGCATTTCCACTGGCAAGCTAATCCCTCATTACGTCATCAGCGCTCGCTCGGCGAAATTCAAAAGTCGTCTTCCTCCTGGACTCCATCGCTTCTGGAGACTCGTTCTTGTTCGAGGGGTCTTCTCTTTCACCTACCTTCGTCTTGGCATCGAAAACTCGGCGTCGAAAATGAAGCTGGAGTGCCCCTTTAAATTATTGTGAAAAGAAGAAGTTCCCCTCTGGAACCTTTCTGATCCTGAGCCTTCTTAGTTGGAAGGTTGTTGGTTTGCGCCTTGGAGAAGTGTTGGAGTTAGGTGTCGCCGAATGTCTGAGTACTCCTTGTCAGTTTTGTGCCATTTTTGTCGCACTCACTGACTGCATAAGATCTGGTTACGTTGGTGGACAGTTAGTCATAACTCGTAGCATGTTCTTCTTTTCATTTACTCTTCGTCATTTTGTCGGAACTAGGTCTCCGGACCTGGTGAGAAGGCAGAAATGCCTGTTCACTTGTTGAAGTAAAAAAAACAAAAAAAACAAGATGTAAATGTGCTCCTGCCTTTCGATTTTGAAGGAAAGTGTCCAAGAAAAATAACCTTTCCAGGTGCGTAGCCGGCACGGAACCCCCACCCCCAACACGCACATAATGACAAAGAATGACATGGACCAGCCATGCTACATGTATGCGGCCATGTCTGAGCATGTCAAGCACATGTACAGTCAAGCCATGGACAGTCAAGCACATGTACAGTCAAGCACATGTGCTTGACTGTACATGTTACTGAAAACACTGCATTCCATACCAGGATAAGCTCTATGACCTGACAGCATGCACTGCTACATCTACATGTAAACTATTTTGAGCTTGCAAACATTACTATTCACCGAGTTTACCAAATCATTATGTTGGGGGTAGTGGTGGTTAAGGGGAGGGGAAAAGAGGGCACCAGCCCCTCCCCCCACCCCCTCCCCAACCACCACTGCTCTAGAGCAGTTGTGGTGGTGGGGGGGGGGGGGGAGGGGAGGGGCTGTTGCCCCCTTTTCCCCATTGCCCCCCCCCAACCATGTGTTGGTGTGAGTGTAAGCCTAACCCCTTCCCCAGCGCGAGTTACAGTCTACCCCAAACCTTTTCTTCAATGTCTATGCATGCACTGGGATGTTAACTGCAGTTTCACACCGAAACGAAATCAGAAACATCTCCCTTTTGTAATTCTATGCACCGCAATTGTGCCGAGATCCTAGGTCATTGGATATCAGTATGTCTGACGTACTCCATCTCCACCTTGCTCGCAGTTGGCCGCTGGGTGTGAGGTGTAGTAATGACGTCCTTTGTATCTTCAGCGTACAATCTTAGAGTGAATTTAATAGAAGAAAACAATTAAGAGACCGTATTGGAATTTTGACGCTGTCATTCTTGTACCGTTAAAATGCCGTTCAGACTGATTTTCTTGATGGGAAAACCATAACAAGTCATGTCGTGATGCAAGTGTGGACTGTGTTCAACTTTGCATATTATGAATGTGTTGCTCGTTTGAAACTAGAAAACCCAACAGAAGCGTGACCTGATACGAGTGAGTACATTCCACTAACCAAAACATGAAGTGTGTCCACTTAAACCATTGGCAGTACAGGTCACTGTAGCAGGTCCGTTCATCCAATATCCAACATTACATCTGTATGCCACAGTCATCCAAGGCTGGATTACTGACTCAGTATTGCTCTGCCTACCATGAGCCAATGTTGGAACATTGCACGTGTGAGCTAGAAATACAGAATATCAGAGGGAAAAAAAAACAATACAAACATCGAAATGGAGACTCCCTCGAATTAGGCCAAAGTCTTTGGAGAGTCCATACCACCCGACCATGGTGTTATGAACTCCCCTGTAGCGACCGTTTACTATTGTCCCCTTGCCTCTTTAAAACTACCACTATACGTATATGGACTCGGATGGAGAGCCAAGGATAAATTCATAGTAAAGAAAAAAGACCTTTTTTGGCCATTTTTCTGTACTATAAAGCTATACATATATACAGTAAACCTTATGGTGCCCGTTGCGTGTATGGCATGCCACGGGGGAATCTCCAATCTGGCTGAATGATGAACCTCTTCTCTCTTGTGCCTTCTTCATGAATATATTTCCCTCTCCCCCTTTTTTATTTGAATAGCTTCCTCCTGTTGATGGCGCCCGGCCGCAAATTTGGCTGAGACATTAGGAGTTTGCAGGGAAGAGACCACTTGATTTGAGGATGGTGCGTTGGGTTTTCCTAGTATCTTCCTCGTTAAATTTTGCAAGAATTGTGGCAATAGGCCCATTGAGAAGACAGATATTGCTTTGGCCTATAGTGAAGTAAAACTACAACTGGCCCAGAATCTGCGAAAACCAGGCTTAGGGTGAAATTTCACAAAATGGCTTTTCCCATTTTCAGCTTCTATTGGGCATTAGAGGTCAGGAAACAAAATATTACAGGTGTGGGTCAACTCATAGTGGTATTAAAAGTATCTCAAACACACCAGGGTATTGTGTTAAGGGGGGACGGGAGGTTCGCTGGCCATATTGCAGTGCCCGTTATAAATTCGCTTGAATCTCAGCACTCAAACATCAGAATTCCTTCAAATTTTCAGTATATGTTCCTTGACATCCACTGACGACATTGCAACCAAGAACTGTGGAAAGTATACTGGTATCATGGAGAAATGCAGGAAAGCAATTTTGGAAAAAATGCGATAGCCGGGCATGATTTCTGCGCAGTTTTTCTCAAACACGGTCACTTGAAGATAAACACATAACACTGCAAAATGATCAGGTACCAAGGGGCTAGGGCTGTTGCCTAAGCACAATGCGATTACAGTTCCCATGGTGTGCCACTGCAGCCTTGAAATAACAATGCACGTGCGCAAGATAACTTGACTGAAGTTCAAGGTCCATTATTTTGTTTCTAACAGAAGATCTTGTGTCCTAAGAAGGCAACGGATCTAGAATGGACCGTACAGAACCAGAAAATATATACTTTTACATACAAGATATGTACAGCATTTCTAAAAAACTGCGCGGAGTGCCCATAATACCCCTAAAATCAGTGAAAAATGCACCTAAAAATTACATAAAAAGGACTGATAGTGGAGTGCTACTGAAATATTTTCACATATCTGACCTGAAGTTGCCATTCAGAAACCACCTTTGTCATATGTAGTGCCCTCTTTCTCAATAGTGGTCTCCTCCCAGCCTTTCCTCTGCCTCCTTCTCCTTTTCCTGCTCTCCTTTTCCAGTGCTGATGACTTGCGGAGGGACTTCTTCACACGCCATTGGTCTTCTAGCTCAAGCGCTGCCTTCGTGTGATTGCCATCAATGCATCCACACTCTTTCAGCACACTGAGCAAGGTGATAGCGCCGTTGTTGAAGTTGAGCACTGCCAAACTACTTGCCAGCTGAACGGTGTCGACGGAGCAGAAGCCTTCCTTCGGACGCATTCTCCAAATGACGTTGTTGAACGACTCGTTCGCATTCTGCGTTGCACCCATCTGGCAGCGCTCCAGCAGACTTCGTTCGGACAGCTGCATGTAGATGGGCTTCACGACTTCGAACACAGCCTTTGGGAGAGGGTTCTTATGAGGCCTCCGCGTGTGCCCACAGACCGCTGCCAAATATCGCACGCAGCTTCACTCTCCATACCGGGTGCAGATGCCGCTGTGTTTATGCTGCACTTGTGATTATCCAGCCAGGTTGAAAAGGCTTCCTCCGTGATTGCACCACTTCGCTTCTTCTCAGTCCAGATCTTACATTCGTGACAGTATCGACCCTTCACTGTGATGTCCAGTACACGGCCGCTCTGGAAGGAGATGCACGCGAACACACCATACAGCGACGAATATCCCCTGCGCATCCAAGTGCCGTCGAACGTCACTGCGACGTGGGTGGAATCTGTCATGGCACGCAACTCAGCTGCGGATTGAACCATGTCAGTTTCAGCTAGCTTTACGGCTGCAGCAAGGACAACTTCCTGGTGGCTGCGGTACGCTTTCTCCGTTACAGGAGCAGGAAAATTCATTACGCCGCAAAACTTTCGGAGTCCACCATGGCCACGTCCAATGCATCGCATCGCCAGTACAGATCGTCAATTCAGATCATAGCTCCTGCAAATTTTCTTGCTCAGAGACGTACTTCCACTGTGTCCACACAAAGCGCATTGAAGTCGCAGGGTCGATCCAAGTCCAGTGTCATGACAGTTACTGACGATCATGTCTCCCTTCGTGCACTTCCTACAGACAGTAAATTGATCCATCAGTTCCTGGAGACACTGTAAATCCACGATCTTGTAGCCAGAGACAGACTCCTCAACATCAGGATAGAATGCATCATCATCATACTCCTGGCAGCTATCACTGGACGACTCGTCTGAATCACTGTCACTCGAGCACACAAGCTCAGATTCAAATTCCATGACCATAATTATCACTAAGCCATTTTGGCCTCGACGAAATCTTCCGAGAGGAAGCGCTCTGCGCCGCTTCAACGGTGCCTTCTTCCACAACTGGTACAGAGCTTGACTGCTTTGGGGCGTAGTATCTCCCTTTCTTCCTCCTATGGCCACTTCCAGAGCTGCTGGTGCTTCTCTTTCGGTTCCCCATGTAAAATAATTTAATTGTTCACTTTCACGATCACAAACAAAAAAACAAAGATTTTTTCCTTCGCGTGGGCGTCGTGGCGCTGCAGAACGTCATACGCGATCAAGGAAGCACGTGGCAGCTCTCCATGACTACAAAAACAGAAGCCAGGGTCGCTTACCTGGCGAAGTTGAATCAAAAACGCTTGATTTTGGACTAAACCAAAGTCACAAAATTAGGCAATTGTAAACATTTGAGTATTTACATTTGAAATTTATCTCGACATACTTTAGCTCATAACTCCACTTCTACTAAACCGATTACGCTCAAATTTGAAATTCTGGCGCTTCAAATATCCTAAGACAAGATTCCATAGCAAAAAGTTCAAAACTCAGAAATAATTAATTCATTTTTTGACCCTCTGAACCTCCCGTCCCCCCTTAAAAAATCCCAAAAAAACACAAAATTGTTATCACAGGAAAGAAATGAAGAGAGATGCACCAGACTGAAGCCTGGAAGAGACATGGATGATTTTTGTTTAGGTGACATGACAAGGTAGGCATGTGGGGCAGGCTTGTTGTGGCCCTTGGTGCTGCAGGCTGTAGTGGCCATGCACAGTTCTGCATGAATTTTGTTTGCTCCTCACTCAGCACATTCTGGGGCTGAATACATGTGCTGGCATGCTCTGGCGCTACACACCACAAGGAAACCCGGACTCAAGTTGAGATGGCACCTTTTGAAGGGTGAATCTAGTACAACTGTTCAGACACAAGCAAGAACACAGCCTTTCAAACTGTTCCACTGTTCATAGTAAGCGCATAGTGTGCTGGCGTGCTGCAGTATCTGCTTGGTGCTGACCAGCAAGTGAAATATCGGCACGCTGTACAATCCCTTGCAGCTAGCTGTCCAGCGAGGAAAGTCTCGAGTGGGGGCCTCTCGATCTGCTCGATCATTCGCCTGGCCTTCAGTAGCACTTCATCGTCAAGGACTTCAATTCAAAACAGTTTTCACACTGCGCTTCAAGCCTTTTTCCTCCTGAACTTGCTGCAAACGTATGAGCTCTGCTGCGCATGTTCCTTTTGCGTGAGGCCCAGAAACAGCTACTACCTCCGACAAGCGAAACTTGGCGCGTTTTTCACTTTAACTTACTAGAAATAACTCTCACTTTACAATCAAAACTAATGATTGACTCACCGAAATTCAACTTTGTATTGCTCAACAAGGACATTAGAGACATCTGTTCGGCTGAATCACTCTCCTCTGATTCAGAGATCGCAGTTTCATCTGGAGAGGAATTCAGTGTTCCTGTTTTGAGACGAAAGTGTGACTGAAGCGGATTCAGTTGCAGCAAGTACCTCTGTTGTAATCGCTCTGAAAATCTCGATGTCGCTCCTGTGTGCTGTGCTCGAGCCACGGTGTCCAGGGTAGTCGTTTCCGCCGCCTCTATCCAGGTTGACGTGGTAAGAACTGTGCAACACCTCCACAAGCGCCTGGACTTGAACTGTTTTGCCGGGTATTCTCGCCAACTGTCCAAAATTGCCTGCAGCAATTCCTGGCGATTTTCCTTAGCCACCAGAGACGCATCGCTCTGGTGGCTATTGAAAGACGCTAGGTTTGTTTGGCATGGACGTATGGACTCTGTGCTGGCGGCGTGACCAAGTGGAGAGAGAGAGAACTCCTTGGTTTTCCATTGCAACGCGAAAGCACGACGATTCTCCTTCGCAGAAGGGACGCGCGCACTGTTTGGCTGGTGCACGAGAGACTGGCTTGCCTCTGACTACGTCTGAGCCATGTGCCACTCGCCAGCTCGTCGCTTGGCTTCCTGCAACCGGTTGCATGGAGCTACAAGTAGGTCGTACGAGTACCATGAGTACCTCAGCTCACAGCCTTGTGAAGTTGTGGTACCAACACAAAAAAATCAACAAAAAAACGCGCCAAGTTTCGCTTGTCGGAGGTAGTAGTATCTCCGTACTTCGATTGGCTGGATCGATGTCGTCCAGGTTCTCCTCGCTATCGCCATCACGACTCTAACTGGAGACGATTTCTTCACCATTTTCCGCAAGCAGCAGCTAGCGCAGAAATTTCGCCATCCCTGAGTGTAGGAGATGGAATCCGTTCGATCAGTTCAAAAACTCTTCGTTGTGACTAGAGGAGTAGCAGAGAATATTCTACCGGAAGCCCTTTGACTTCCCTGACTGCTGAAACCCTCCCTGCCATGACTGCTACTTCTTCAAACAAGCGAGATTCTCTTTGGTTCCACTTCACTGTACTCGATCGTCCACGCACACAACCTTTTTACAAAACATCAATTTTCTCAAAAAAATGATTTTCACCCTAAGCCTGGTTTTCGCAGATTCTGGGCCAACTAAGCAAACAAACAAAAAGATTTTCCGTAGCTGCCCCGTTCTCAAATTATATTCCCGAGACAATTCCTTTAATGCTAGTACTTTTCTATATCCTGCATGCCAATCTTGCATATCCTGCACATGCCAGTAGGGATTTCTCAAATCGGTGTTTCTGTTTTTGTCCTGCACATTTAATGGAATGATTCATACTTGCTCCGTTAAGCAAAACTTCGTTGCTTTTTTTGGTGTTCTTGTCATGATATTTCTGTCGGCATTAGACATACATGTCAGTGATCTATCCCCTACATAGGGTAGCGGAGGTGTCATCCATTGTTCTGACAAGCTTTTGAACCTCTGAAAAGCGTGGAATCCTTCGAAAAATCGGCGAAGCAGAACCGTTTCTCGACAGGATGTCATCAGAACACAACCCCAGGCGCGCGCATGACACCGAAGTGCAAAAATAAGAGACAGTTTGAAAGACCGCGTGGCTCGAAGAAGTGCCCAGAAGCCGGCCAGCGCTCAGCCACTGCTGTACCAGCATGAGTCGACGGTGCGCATCCGCACGCAGCCAAAATCAATGCACTTGTGTTTGCAGCGCAGGGGAAATCATTCAGGTTGTCGTTAAGTCCGCGCAAAATCCTGATCTCAACGTCAATGACTTGGCGTTATTTCACAACCTGTAGAGAAACGTGTCACTCGTGGCGAAGGAAACCAGAAAGGAGCTTCTGCAGGGTGTGGATAGGTGCTGGCACGAGTACCCCTCTGCGAAGATGAGGAGTGTTTGGTTGTATCTGTATGGCTCCTTCCATAGCATTACGGAGAATGGCCACAACTACCAGCGCCACCGTGGAGGTCGTCAAGCTCACAGTCAACGTCATAGAGCTGGAGCAAGTGTATTGCCGGGGTTTCACTTGTTAGGTGCCGGTGGTGCTGGTGGCTGGTAGCCGAGTTCTGCTACGTGTACGGCCTCAGTGACACAACTGCCACCCCGACACAGGCAACATACCGCCTGCTGCAGATCAGTGAAATGTTTGAATGTGCCGTATTCGTACTATTAAAAAAAGGATCAGTCGGGGAAGTCAACTGCCTGAAAAAATTTTCACTGTTCGCGTGAGACTCGGTTTCTCTATTATAGAGGCCGAGTTTTCCGCATCCGTAGGAACGCCACCACCCTTCAAGGATCAAGGCGCAGATGCAGCTCCTAAAGCGGTGGGAGGTGAGTAGATCAGCTCACCAGCATGTGGCCAAAGACCGAAAATCCCATTCACTGCATCCTGCCTGAAAAGAGATATAAATATTTACGATACTTTTCCAGATGTTTCGTTGTTCTGAACAACATCGTCAGTAGATAAACATTCTTCAACTACTGAAAAGGCCTGGAAAATCATCGTAAATAGTTCTTACTTTATTATTCATACACCACTCTTGGTCTAAAAAGAAAGTAACTTTTTTATTACAATGATACTGGCTAACCAATGGCTTCTCCCCCAACTCTTTCATTTTTTGTACTGCCGATGCGTCAATCAAGTAATTTTTTCTCTGAATCTTTTCAAAGTTGTCTGTAAGTGTTGCTGATAGTTTCGTAATGTTGTAGTTTTCGAATCCGTGGTTCTCGGCTGTTGGTGATTATTGTGTACATGTGCACTCGCTTTCATGCCCACACCTGCACTCGCTTTCATGCCCACACCTGCAGCCTGTTGCATGCCCACACCTGCCTGTTGCATGCCGCTCTCCTGGCTCCTGTCTGCCCACAACTGCCTGTTGCATGCCCACACCTGCCTGTTGCATGCCCACACCTGCCTGTTGCATGCCCACACCTGCCTGTTGCATGCCCACACCTGCCTGTTGCATGCCCACACCTGCCTGTTGCATGCCCACACCTGCCTGTTGCATGCCGCTCTCCTGGCTCCTGTTTGCCCACACCTGCCTGTTGCATGCCCACACCTGCCTGTTGCATGCCCACACCTGCCTGTTGCATGCCCACACCTGCCTGTTGCATGCCCACACCTGCCTGTTGCATGCCCACACCTGCCTGTTGCATGCCCACACCTGCCTGTTGCATGCCGCTCTCCTGGCTCCTGTCTATCGAATGGCTTTTTTTCATTTTTGTTGACTGTGTTGTTACCGTATTCTATTTCTGCTGCTGCTTTGTAATATTTGAACTCCTTTCTCTTGTTTTGGTTTCCGCTGCCATTGTGTTGGTGGGAGATTTGTTGGAGTTTTATATGGATCCTTTTCGAAATTTGCACAAATACACGACCTCATCGAGCCTACGCTAGGGATTGAGTTCATTTTTGCCTCCCGGGTGCAATGCTTGAGTGCTTTTCTTTCGGTGCATCATTATTTTACGAGGTCAATAAGAACACGCTTACAACTTACACTACCACCACTACCACCACCTCCTCCTCCTCCACTGCTGCTGCTGCGGCCACCAGCACCAGCACCAGCACCAGCTATCACTACTGTTCCGTAAAATCTAGATCCCAGTGGTCTTTATTCCCGTAGCTATGCAGAAGACGTTACTTCAGTAACGTCTGGCGCTAGCCAGGGTTCACACAGCTTTAATTTGGTGTTTGTTTGTTTGTGTGTTTGTGTCACGCCTGGCGCTATCCCGTATCTGTCCCGTACCAAACCGTACCATCAAACACAGCTGGCCACATACAGCTGGCCCCACTATTCAAATAGGGCTTTCAAACGCAAGATCATAACGTGAAGCAACTTGGAAGAATGAGTATGAATGCGAAGTGTATGGGGGAATGCATGTAGGGCGATAGTGCGGGTTCGAATCCCAGGTAATGCCTGAAAAAATAGGAAAATTGAAAAATTTATAACATCCCTATTCTTTTTTTGCCGTCATCCAGGCGGTAGATGGTGTCGTATTACTCTCGACCGTACCTGTCCCGTACATGTCCCGTACCGTACAATCAAAGACGACTGGCCACAATGCATACTAGTATTCAAATAGGGCTTTCAAATACAAGATCATAACGGGAAGCAACTTGGAAGAATTAGTATGTATGCGAAGTGTATCGGGGGTCCGGGGATGCATGCAGGGCGATAGTGCGGGTTCGAATCCGAGGTTATGTCTAAAAACAAAAAGTAGAAATTTATAAGAATTTATAACATCCCTATGCTTTTTTTGTCTAGGTCATCAAGGCAAAAAAGCATAGCGTAGGGCCCTGAGCTTCCAAGCTCTCTCGTTCCAGATTTTGCAACCTGCTTTGAGTCTTCCATTCATTCTTCCCAAATTGTACATTGTACTGTTGAGATACCGAATTCAAATAAATCAATACCAATTCTAGAATGTCACTGAAAGCTAAAAACAAGAATAAACAATAGTTGAAATAATCTACGTGGAGATAATAATTTTAATATAGCTATGAATAGGATGAAGGCCGCAGACATCACGCAACTACGTTACTTGTTTGACATGTATTTACTATGTATTTTATAACAAAAATTATATTGAAAACCCATAATCGATTTTCTTGTTCCTATCATCAGTGGGAAAAAATACGGAACTAAGGATACAACCAAAGAAACTGAAGTTAAGTACTGTAAATAGAAAGGTAGAAAAGAAAAGGACATATGGATACAAGTTAAGAGTAACTCTCCATCACTGTAACTGGATACTATATACAGTCAGAAAGGTGTTAGAAATAACAACAAGATACAAGTGCAATAAAACCACTAGAGGAAACGCAAAAAGGTAACAAGATTACGTAACCAAAGGCGAGAAGGCGCTAAACGAAGTGTCAACCTACGAATACAACTTCAATGCAACAACGTGCTCCTTCTGCTTACACAAAACAGGCTTATGAATACGTATACAAACTGCCTCAAGGACTTTCAACTGTTGGACATAACGCGCACGACACAGTACAGAAAAATGAGAGTCATCATACACACTAAGACAGTCAGGACGAGATAACAAGTGTAGATACACAGCTGACTTCTTACGATCAACACATTCATCCGCCTCATCTCGCTCCTTCCCACCCGACTCCTCCTCGTCGTATTCATAGCTATATTAAAACAATAGTTGATATGCTGTTGCTACACACGAAAATCCGGTTTAACAAAAAAGTGATTAAATGTCTCTACTCACGAGTTTCATGCTGAAAAGCAATCATCAGGAGACTGGGGCTATAGTCGGGGTTGTGTGGTCTTATTCACTATAGGTGTTGTCCCATGGCAGGTATGCAATGCTAGTGTTTGTGCGCGAAGGCAGTGTGAGCGATCAGTATAGTGTTATGCGGGTGGCATGGGAGCTGTGTATCGAGCACTGTGACCGGTAATCAAGGTTCTTCTATGCTGTTGCTATGTAGTGCCATGGTTACCATGCACGAAACGTCAACGGTTAATTCTAGTACCTTCCATCACGTTTCTGGGGTAAAAAAATATATCTTGGAGCTCCTTGTGATCCCGTCTACACGTTGAAATTACCAAAACGTTGTGCCCTCTCAACTGCAACGAAAGTAAACATTTTGGGCACCTGGCCCCCATACCAACCAATGAACCAACCAACCACCCAGTGCCACCCAACCAACCAACCAACCACCCAGTGCCACCCAACCAACCAACCAATCAACCAACCACCCAGTGCCACCCAACCAACCAACCAACCAACCACCCAGTGCCACCCAACCAACTAACCAACCAATCAACCAACCTCCCCCCTCTCTCCCCCACCCCCCCCCCCCCCAAACCAGCCAACCAACAAGCCAACCAACCAATCACTCGGCAACAACAACAGCCATTACTCACCATAGCAGATTACACTTCCACGTTCACGATCCACATCACCACCACCCCTTAACTTTACTTTGTAATTAGCATCATGAGACGTGCTTTTCCAGTGGTCTGTCCACACACCTTCATAGCCAATATAAATATGTCCAACAGTGCTGTGGAAGGCAAAGTCCCACAAGCAGTGAGCAGCACTCCTTGGTGGTAAAGTCATGTGTAGCGCTTGGCAAATGCCCTTTGCTTCGGAAAGAGTTTTCTGGCTACCTGGTCCTTCTGGAAGGTAGGACACAGGGGGAACTGATAGGTACATGCCCACTGGGCAACGAAGGTCCTCAGTGTTCGCATGGACAGATTCATGCCTATAATATCCTGACAGCAAGAATAACACACAGAACACAGAGAATAACACACAGAACACAGAGAATAACACACAGAACACAGAAGAGAGAAACAACTGATGGCTCATGATTGCATTTTGTTTGGGGACATGTAGGGTATTGTCGTCGGGGGGGGGGGGGGGTTATTTCCAGACGACAGGCCCTTCCGATTACTCTCTCATATCGCGTGCACCGCATAGGATTTTGGTCTCACTCAGAAGAGAGTCTCAAGAAGAACGCAAGAGTCGAACAACAAGAATGTGTACAAATGCAGCATATGCAACGTGCGTAGTCCACGCAGGCACGGACAACATACGGTCACACAAAAAATATGCATCCTCTCCTGAGGATGGGAGAGGAGAAAAAATGGCAGAAAAAATGGCAGAACAGCAATGTTGAACACGCCTACGGAAACAGGGGCAATGAATTAATGAGGACACCGTAATAGCACACAAACAAATCGGTCACCAATACGCAAACAAAAAATAACGTAGAAAACCACAGGGCGCTACCCTGAATAACCACAGGCCTCTAACCTGAAAAAACACAGGGATTGAACCTGAAACCCCACAGGGATTGAACTGGATATTACACGGGAAACAAATCCGCTAACAAAACAACAACAACAAAAAAACTCCTGGTCCCTACTGGGACGCACAAAGGCCAGCCAGCAAAATATGGAAACTGTCAGGCGAAATTACTGGTCAGTCGGCGACACGCATTTTTCACAAAAACATTGCGTTTCACCTGCTGGGAGAGTATGCGTGTACTCGAGTCTCATCCTGAGCACGTTTTTTCTTCTTTTTTCAGCTACAGTATAGCTGTATTTTTCATTGCAAAGCCGTCCTCGATTGTTGTGTTTGTTGTTCAAACGAAGTGGACATTCAATCATGAAAGCAGAGGATATAGGAGCCTGATTGGAGTTTCTCGTGGCATAGGACGGCTACACAGAGACACTTTGGGATTTTCTGAATATAAAATACCATACGCACGATGCTGAGATCAATTTGTGCGATATCAAATTGTTTGTGAGCTACCACATCGAGCAGAACGGGATCCAAACACAAGCTTGCCGATGGTTAGGCTGCCGACCTGACTGGACAAATGATCCCTGGCTTCACCAGACGCCAGAAGTCGGACACCATGTCCTTTGCCGCGACGTCCATCTCCAAAAAGAACTCCATCTTCGTCGTGAAAAGGCTTGAATTACTCAATATTCAACCGAGATTCTCAGATCGAATCATTTTTTGTTGTAGCAGTTGCAGGGCAGATCCCGCCACTACTTCAACAGGGGATGGCTCCAAAGCATGCCTGGAACAAGCCATATTGAGGTTGCAAGCCACCACTCTCAGCAAGAAATTCGAAATTTCAATGGTGGAAGATATACTATGAAGAGAATCTCAAAAAGTATGTTTCGCGGAGAGATCGCTCAACCTACGTCATTCAAACTTTGCAGGATGGTTCAGACGTACATGCTAGGCATGGAACCACAGGGGTTGATGTCATAGCTGACACACAGAGTCACACACACAGCAGATTCGTGTGCACAGATACTAAACTAGTGAACGTCGTCATCTTCTTCCCGCTGATCTCAAATGTACTATGATGTGCTATTTCGCCTGACGCGTACACCCGCAAGGCGAACCGATACAAATAAGCACTGGATCCCTCCAGCCCACCAGGCAGACCGTGCCTCACCATGATCGGACGCCCGCCTAGGTGAAATGGAGAGACCCACGTGCCGAAGCACAAAGACAAAACAACACGCTCACAGAAAGATTGCCGCCCGGACCGTCAACGAGAGTCTCAGAAGCATGCTACACCGCTGGGCGACAGCCATTCCACATGATCGGTGGGGCACCCCCCCCCCCGGCGGCGCACTGCAATGCTCGACTCAACATGAATACTATTATTACAAGTAAGGCCACACCAAGTTATTTCATTGTTTCTCGTCACCTGAAAATCTCAAAAGGAACGCGGGCGGGCGGAAAAAAACAAAATAGGGTTTGAAAAACAAAAACTGCTATTTACACTACAAAGGCCCAATTTATGACCTAAAATCAGACTATACACCACGCGTGACAGTCAATTGCGTTCCAAGAAAGTATCTCTCTGCTATCCACAGTCACAGCGAAGCTGACTATTTCAGATGCCATCGTCGCCCACGACAAGATGAACTGATAAAGAACTCAAGGAATCACGGCAACTTCACAGTGCTTGTAGTCCGCAATGCCGCAAGTTTACCGATGCCCGGAACACTGTCAGTCCAAAACGGTGCACTGTCATGCACTGTCTTGACTTGTACCGGAACTGTGTGTAGCAAAGAAGACGACCAGGTCGTGTGGTGGTGTGGTACTTGAACTACCGGTATGCGTACATACACGGTGCAAAAGTCGTCCTTCGGTTCGTGCACTAGCACTGCACTCCAGATTTGACGCCGCGCGTACTTTTACAACGCCTTTTTATGCGTGTTTACCGGGACGCGAGATTTTTTTTGGTCCAAACCTCAAGAAAGGTACGCGCGCGGTGACGAGAAACAATGAAAAAACTTGGTGTGGCCTAAGATGAAAAAAATGTACTCTGAAGTAAGTACAAGTTCCTGAAACTGGAAACGACGTAGTGTCACCACATCGAGAAAATCGATGGGGACATCTACCAAACAAATCGATCGACGCAGGATCGGAGCAGTCCGACGACAACGCATTAATGTGCACCAGCGTACAACACAGGGCGAGTAAGCAAACAAGAGCAAAGCTACCCATGCTGACGACCAAGCAACACGATGAGCAGGCACAACAGAACGGACAACAGAAGGTGTGAAAACACAGTGCACGCGACCACTCGAACAGCCAGAGCCGGAGGGAGAAAAATTACACTGGTTCCAAACACAGCACACACAAGCACTCGAACAGTGACACACACAATGTGGGCCACAATCATGTACAAACAGAAGCAAGGTTAGGCGCGTGTGAGAGCACTTGTCCAGAAGAGAATAACACGGGACTTCAGTGCCACGGCTTACGCCGAAGACCCAACACGAAACAATTATTCGAAAATCACAAATCAAACTACGAACAAGTTAGAAAACATGACGCATGGCAGACAAAGCATGTTCACCTGAGCAGGAGCTCCGAGGACAGGGTTGAGCAGATGGAGCAAAGCGGAGCCATGGCGAGGGCACATGGAGGAGACAAGATTTCAAGCCACGGCGAAACGAAAACGATCTCAGGGTCGAGGGGAACGATGCCCCTATGCTTACCAAACATAGAAGCGCGGTGCTGGGTGCGCCACTCCACAGGCAAGTGCGGTACTGGGTGCGCCACTCCACAGGCAAGGAATAACTAGAGTATGCACTGGATGTGTACGGAATGCCGGTCGCCTAATTCTACATTACGCCTGAAACCTGGCAGGTCCCTGGCACCGAAATTTGAACGCACCTAAAATTACATGTTTTTCAGTACAAGGAAGTTAGAGGCCACTTGCCTCGTACTGCTCTTTTCTCTCCGAAACTCAACACTTGCGAGCCAGATACGAAAGAAAGAAAAAATTCTCCACGAAGTCCAAATTTGAAATTTACATTTATTTAGAGCTTTGGAGAGTAGCAGTGTTGTACTCACTCTTGTTAATATAGCCCAGCAAAACAAGAAGGAAGAATGAGATGAATGCATGACTTTTTTTAGACTTTCCCCTTTTCAACTGTGGATTTTGTAGAAGAAGAAAAAAAGACTCCCTCCTTCTTGTGAGTGCTTGAAAAAAGAACTTTGATAAAGCTGAGCACGAGGAGCGCAGTGGCGCACAAGTGAAATGCTGGAGTCAACAAGATAGGCCAGTTCTGAAACAGTCGAACATGCGCAATTTTCAAGTAGCAAAAACCTGACAAGGAGTACTGGAATAGTCCAAGGCATGAAAGTGAGCTTGACCAATGCTTTCTCATCTACAGTCCATTCAGAAGAAGATAGAATTCTAGCAGTTTTGGCCATAAATGGGTCAAACGTTGAGGTTCTTTGGATTTTTTTCTGCAATCCCCTTTGGAATCCTCTTCCAATAATCATTATGTTTCTGAAGTCGATAGAGGTTATGCCATACACGTCACATAGCACGTTTGTCGTTTGCCACCCCAAATTCTTCTATATATGGGGTTTCTGTACGCGCTTTACTCTTGTATGGGCATTTTGCCACCTCAACTGGCTCCTACATGTATATATGGTGGATTTGGCGTTATCGCATACTGTAAATATACAAATTTTCGGCAGCTATTTAATTTCGGCTATATTCGGCACCGACCCAAAACGCCTAAATTTAAAAAACGAAGATGAATTTTTTCACAGCATCTGTCGCACTATACCATGCCCTCTACCCTGTAGCGTATAGCGCATCCCCGTACGTTAGCATATCCCCGTAAGTTACTGTATTCCCGTACGTTAGCATATCCCCGTACTGTATTCCCATACGTTAGCGTATCCTCGTACATTAGCGTACGGAGTCTGCCTTTGCATAAAAGCTGCTGCTCACGATTCTTTTAATTGCCAGTCAGTTAATTTAGTAGCCAGTTAGTTAATTTATAGCCCGTTACTTAATTTAGTTGCCAGTTAGTTAATTTCGTTGCCAGTACATTTCAATTGCCAGTTACAGTGTGTTCACTGAGACCCTTGTATTTTTGCCTCCGAGAGACTGCGGCCCGCTACAAATTGGTGGCAGCGGTGGTTAAAGTCAACTTTGTCAGATTCGACCCCACCTGTTTTACGCGCTACAAATTGGTGGCAGCGGTGGTTAAAGTCAACTTTGTCAGATTCGACCCCACCTGTTTTACGCGCTACAAATTGGTGGCAGCGGTAAATTCATTTTGTTTTATTCTATACCTAACTGTGTTACTTTACACGTTTCTCGGACCCCCATGGCTCAACCCGCTACAGCTCCGTGCGACGAATCAAGATGAGAATCATGTTTCTTGCCTTCCTGGGCTTGGCCCTGCTTATTAGCCTGCAGCACACTCAGGGTGCTAGCGTGGATCACCCTTCTCTCCGCACGGCACTCGCTGGAGACTCCGATGGCGATTCCAAGCGACCCGCTACCTACATGTATACTACCGGTGGCGATAGCGAAGTTGATGAGGACGACGACATGCAGGCTGCTGACCAAGACAAGGAGGGTATTCCCCAAGACCAGCAGCGTTTGATTTTCGCCGGCACGCAGTTGGCAGACGGCTGAACCCTGAGTGACTACAACGTTCAGCAGGAGTCCACTATTCACTTGGTACTTCGTCTCCGTGGTGGGATGCAGATTTTCGTCAACACTCTTCCTGGCTAGACCATCCCTCTTTACGTCGCGCCAAGCGATGCTATCGACAATATGAAGACCACGATTCAAGACGAGGAGGGAGCGATCTGCCTGACGCCGAGCTAGCCTCTCTGAGTGACCGGCTCAATCAAGATGAAGATAAAACCTGGCTCGCCCTCCGCCATAGCTCCAGTCACCGCCGTGGTTACTGACGCTGATTCCAGGTATGGCATTTTCTTTCCTGTCTTCCTTCAGTCTTCCTATTCTCTTCAGTCTTCCTATTCTCTTCAGTCTTCCTTTATGCGAGTGTGTGAATCCAGTTTAGTTTGGTAGGCGTCCGATCATGGTGAGCCACGGTCTACCCAGCTAACCTGGGGCAATGTGTGTGAGCTAACCTGGGACAATGTGTGTGACAATGCCCCGTATAGTGAATAGTGATAATTATATAGTATAGTGTATTCAGTTCGGTTTTTGAACTGCGATGTTCCTGGCGGGTTGTGCCAGCGTTGTGCAGCAAGAGTGCTGTGGTTTTTCAGGTCCTATTTGGAGGACAGTTCTTTCCCCTTTTGACCCCGTGCGATCGTGTGAACCTGGTGTGCTTCTACTTTATGATTTGTTTATCAGTTCATTCTTCTGTCTATTCCAAACGTTATCATTTCCGACATCATTTGCCATACTCCGGTAGACGCTCTCCCAGTAATTTGCGATCTACTATAATGTTCACGACTCCATACCTGTATTATAATTCAAGTCATCCATCCATTCTGCCTATCTCTTATCGTCGAGTTTATTCCGACGCGACCATGCATGCCGCCAGTTTCTTCTAAATAACAGCCAGTTGTTGGTGTCCAGCTATCACCGAGTATTCGAATCACGAGGACGTGATTGTATTTGAGGGGGGAGGTGTAGCGTATAGCGTATCCCCGTATGTTAGCATATCCCCATAAGTTACTGTATTCCCGTACGTTAGCATATCCCCGTACTGTATTCCCATACGTTAGCGTATCCCGTACATTAGCGTACGGAGTCTGCCTTTGCATAAAAGCTGCTGCTCACGATTCTTTTAATTGCCAGTCAGTTAATTTAGTAGCCAGTTAGTTAATTTATAGCCCGTTACTTAATTTAGTTGCCAGTTAGTTAATTTCGTTGCCAGTACATTTCAATTGCCAGTTACAGTGTGTTCACTGAGACCCTTGTATTTTTGCCTCTGAGAGACTGCGGCCCGCTACATACCCCACGCCGAAAATAAATCGAGGCCGAAATGTCCAAAATCGTGAAGTGCCGAAATTTGGCAGCGCCGAAATTTTGTATATTGGCAGTATTAAACCTGAAAAAGCAAGCCATAACAGGATAGGATACCGGCCAGGTTTTGCCCCGAAAGCACTGAATTGGGAAAAAACCATCTAAGTCCCGGCCGTTTGACCCTGCCTGCAATGGTGCATTGTGCGGTTCGATCCCCAGTTCAGGTACCCTTTTTGGACCCTTTTTCAAATTTCATATCTCGCACCACTGCGCTGTGTACGATACAATCATGAAAAATCGCCAAATACGGGAGCTCGCCAGAGCTAGAGCCAGGGCCCATCTGTTTATGAATGGAGTGTGGCTGGTGGTGAGCTTGAGCAATGCTCTCTGATCTAGTTGCTGGTTGCTTGTTGTACTACATTGCTTTTCCTCGTTTTCATTTACAGGCGATAGTTTGACCAGACTCTATCTCCACCGGCTGATGAATGAACTACAGCCAACTTCGCTTATAACGACACTCTGCGGGGCATCAGAAAAGTGTCCTTATTTGCGAAGTGCCGTTATACCCGAAGTCTCAATATTATGTGTCACAGTTGGATGGGACTTTGCTCTG
Source organism: Sycon ciliatum (assembly GCF_964019385.1). Taxonomy (NCBI): domain Eukaryota; kingdom Metazoa; phylum Porifera; class Calcarea; order Leucosolenida; family Sycettidae; genus Sycon; species Sycon ciliatum. Next base: position 51,565,519 of record NC_088643.1, read on the forward strand.
GGCATGAAAATTATGTCGTTATTCGCGAATTGTCGTTATATCCGCAGTCGTTATTAGCGAAGTTGACTGTACAGCGCTAATGTGCTCAACAGAAAACAATTCTTCAATGTGCTCTAATGTGCTCAACAGAAAACAATTCTTCAATCGGCCATGTTCTAAAATTTTACGAAACCCCAATGACATGTTTTAGCTTACATCCGTCCATATCAGCGTGGGGGGGGGGGGGGTGCTGACATCCAGGCACTGAAGTGCTCACATACCTACATTGAATGATTAAATTACACTTTTTCTTCCTAGACCGGCCTTGCTTATATATATTTTTTAATTTAAACACGGTTCGCGTCAGACTCGGCTAGAGGCCGAGTTTTCCGCACCCATAGGAACGCAACCACCCTTCAAGGATCAAGGCGCAGATGCAGCTCCTAAAGCGGTGGGGGCGGGAGTAGGGGGGGGGGGTTGAGTAGGGGGTGAGTAGGGGGTGAATAGGGGGGAGTATTGGGGAGTGAATAGGGGTGTGTGTGTGAATAGGGGGTGAGTAGGGGGTGAATAGGGGGGAGTATTGGGGAGTGAATAGGGGTGTGTGTGTGAATAGGGGGTGAATAGGGGTGAGTAGGGGGTGAGTAGGGGGGGGGGGGTGAGTAGGGGGGGGGGGGGGGTGAGTAGGGGTGGGATGAGTAGGGGGAGGGGTATTAGATCATACATCAGTATATATGGGACACTTTCTCTGTCTCTCTCTCCCTTCCTTCCCCTCGTCCCCTCCTCCCCCTCCCCCCCCCCCCTGGTTTCCTGTAGTGTACCCCGATCCCGAGACCGTCGGTCGAGGGAGTTCACCACATCTCACCAGCACAGCGCAGTGTAGTGTCTACACACCCATTGCTGGACCTGTGTTTTGTGCCCCCGTATTTCCGTAGACATGTGCACTGTGATCAAATGAATCAAATACATCTGTAATGGTGGAAGGGAGTCGATCATTAGAGCAAAACGAACTGGCAAAGGCAGAGGGATAAATTACGTTACAGTACTTCCACATTTGAGCAATTGCATCATGTATTTCCAACTGCATAGCCCACAACCCCACCCACATCATCTCACCTTCTCCTATCTCTTATTGGTGATGGTGCCATCATGAGAATAAAGGATTCAAGCAAAGTAAATAACAGTGCGCTCATTAGCTGGCAATGGCGGGACAGGGATTCTATGACTAGTATTCTCTACAGCATAGCGGCCTCCCTACATCCCTTATGTTTTCTACAGCATAGTGTCCCTACATCCCTCATGTTTTCTACAGCAGACGACAAGCATAGCAGCTCTTGTCCTGTGGAGAGTGTCAAAGCGTTTGAGATAGGGCGCGACCAACGTACAACCTTCCTGGAAAATTTGCGGAACGATATTTTTTTCGTCCATTGACATCAGCGACGACGACGCCTTCAGCTCCATGTGAAACTCTCAGTCCAACTGTCCTGGAACATTACTCTAGACTTCAGACTATCATCCTGTGTAATAATTTTTGTATGATTAGCTTATGGAGTGGTCAGTAACAAGTGACAAGTCACTAGTCAAACTGCAACAATTTCGATGAAGCGGAGGAAGTTTATTTATTTCACCATTAGTGCAAACAAAACCCAAAAGCAGTAAGTAGTCTTTGCCCGACGGTCTAGTTACCTGCAATGTGCCCCTACGCTCAACTGCATTACAACACACTCACCTTGCTTTGGAGAATTCCACTGATGGTCAGAGGCATCAGTGAAGAGCACCAATGCGCTCCCCATGAGCAGAACACTGATCAACACCTGGAAATAGGACACACGCCAGGCCAGACAATGCCACAGCCAAACATATGCATTTTCAATATCCAAAGCAGGAGAGACAAGCACAACACGCTCATGTGCATTACCATCACCTCTCCTTTACTCATTTCTTTCGGAGGCAATACACCAGTCCCATCGGGAAGATAATTCCATGGGTGGGACAGCAAAAAGAAAGTGAAAAAAATGTATAAAGCCAAAAACCAAAGGGACAAGAAATAGGGGAGGGAAGAGGAAGAAAGGACTTTGAGATCGGTCAAAGGTCAAAGGTCAAAGGTCATGTACATGCCAAACATCATGTCCAGTACTACTTCTCATTATTTCTCTATTGTTCACCTGCTATTCTTCCTGCTACAATCTATTTCATGATGAAACAGTTGACAGATGCGTGGAACCCATTATTTGGGAGACATGCGAACTGTATTTATTATTATTATTATTATTATTATTATTATTATTATTAGTCACCTGCTTGTAGTGACTGTGATGGCAGGTATCTGTCGTATTGGGTGGCCTCTTACATGGGCAAGCACAATACAGTTCAGTATACCATCATGAAGGATTTCAACACAACGCGAAAAGAAAGAAAACAATTTGATGCAGGGAATCGAATGAAAAAAGATGAGAAGGCTGATAAGAAAGCTTGGGAAACGCTCATAAAAATACATTAGAAGTCACTGTGAATAGAATGAAGGCCGCAGGCATCACCATGCAACATGCAACTCGTTCGACATGTATGTGCACCATCCAGAATCGACTTTCTGTTCCGGTTTACGGAACTAGGAGTGAAGAGTGAAAGAACTAAGGTTAAATAGTCTATTAGTCTTACAGAGGCTACATACTACAGGTCTTTTTTTCTTCTTTTTTTACTATGTTCACCTCACCAGCTCGAAAAGAATAAGGGAAGACAATGGTACGGAGACTAGGACAAACTAACAACTAGTCTGCTCTGGATATAACAACTCTCACTTGTACGTAAACCTCACTAGTACGTAAACCAAATCAAATCCCGCACCCAAACAGCATCACTCCTATACAAATTTTGTTCTACACAACGTAATCCTACATACGTAAACCTCGACATAACGCACGCTACAGCGTTGTCCCCAGCTTGCGCACTCTCGATACAACGTAGATTCACGTGCGCGGTACAATCAAGCGACAGCTGTAGTTAGCCAGTTTAGGCCAGTTTGGTCCTACATAAAGTAAACATTGACATAACGCATGCTACGGTGCGGTCCCCGACGTGCGCACTCTCGATACAACGTAGATTCAGATGCGCGGTACGATCAGGCTGTAGCTGTAGCTAACAAGTTTAGTCCTATTGTGCATAATTATATTCTGCGGCGTTGATTGCATCTGATGCCGATGGTGGTACAGTGTGTATATGTTTGCACGGTTAAACCCGCCTTGTAATACCCTTCATTTTGAGGTACATCTTGTATTTTACACGTGGTTTTCTACATAACATAACTCTCGATATAACATAATTTTGCGTGGTCCTAGAGAATACGTTGTGTGGAGAGTAGACCTGTACTTGCTCTATAGTGTTGTGCTATAGTGTGCTGTGCTGTACATCAGTCATATAGCGCCGGTACTTTCACAGAGAGCTTGCAATTGTTTCCTGGCGTGTGCTGGTGGCATTGAAGCCGAGACCTTTGCTCGGTGGAGCCCCTGGCACCTCACCATCACTGCTGCCCAGTGCAACCCCTACTCAGTACCTGTTTGTTTTTGTCCTTTTTATTTTACGAGTTGGGTTTGTGAATAATAGCAAAATCCCGCCAGAGCGCCCCTACCTCCTCGACGCTTCGAGTCGGTTCAGGTGGGGATTGGCGGATGGGCAAGTCCTACTTGCCGCATTCAGTACGACATGAAAAAGTACCCACCCTACGAAAATGTTTGTGCATCTCGTACAACGACCAAAGGTCAAGTGCCAGGAGTCGTACAGACCCGTCAAAACTCAGGGTTTGTGCTATCCCTGGTCAAGAGGGTGGGCACTGTTGCGTTCATTTCCAATCGGGTCGAGCACGCGTCTGCGGTACAGTACGGCATCACAGACTTTGACAGAGTCATATGAGGATACAATCAATCACGTCTCTGGCAAGAAGTCAGGGAGTGGCGGATGGGAGAGACGGGGCGCTCTGGCGGGATCTTACGGTATTAAAATAATGGTAAAAAAATTAGTAAAAAAATCAAGAGTTTGCAGATAATATCGCTGTTGACTACTCATTTTCAGAGTTCATTGTAAACAAAATAATAATTTTGACTTGATTTCATGACTGGCCACCCCTTAGGTTTGGCTCTAGGTCGCACTAATGGAACGTTTGCATTATCAGCGTCATTCGCCATTCACGGTTTGATCAGTGGGGTTTTCGGTAGTCTGAATGCACTCTGTACACTGTACATCATTTCACTCTGTGGCAAGTCGCCTGTTGAACATTACAATATTAGTAACCTGGAACACTGCTAGATGTACATACCCCTGCTGAACATGACAATAACCTGCAGCACTGCTGCCTGTATCGGTTACATACCTTGGCCATTTTTGGTGGCTAATTGTGATGCCTTAGGCTTAGATTCTGATCCACGGACGTTTCCTCGTCACCAGCTGTGGTTGCTGCAGCAGGTTGTAACAGGAACACAAACAATACGTCTTCTTCTACAGCTTTCACGGAGACCGGAAGGTTATCGGGGACAGAAAAACTACAAATCTCAAGCTACCCATCACCTTCATCAATAAGGACTCCGAAATTCATGACCAGTAATCGGGCATTCACTTCGCATTCACTTCAATTGAGTTACATGTACATGTAGTACAGGCAACCAGAAGCAATGAAACAGAAGGATAAGTACATGTAGCATAAGGCTGGTAACCAGTACAACTGGGCGATCATTTAGCGAAGAATTATACACAAGAGCAGATAAAAGTCAGGGAAAGAGAAGGTGAGAAGTGAGACAAGAGGAACTAAAACACACACTGTGCAAAGACAAACACCAAATGGACGCTACATTAACTAGTGGAGTCAGGGGTGTCAGTAAACAGTGTAGTTAAAGGGGAAGTTAAGGCAAAAATTAAAATTTCACCAGTTGTAGTCTTCGGGGTGCTGAGTCGAATGGTCTTGGTCCGAGGAAGCTGAGACGCTCCCTTCCTACTTGAATCCCAATCGAACTCGCGCACTTCCACCGAAACTGGGTGACTGCGCCCTACTAGATGGGGATTTGTATGCAAAATGTCACTAAAAGCGCCATTTCGTTCTTATAAAAGCACGGATGACCGCGATTGGCCCATATGTTGTAGTCTTTTGGACGCTGAGTCGACTGGTTTTGGTCCGAAAAGGCTGCGATGCAGCGTTCCTCCTTTATTCCCAATCGAACATGGTTGAAGAAGTGGTCACGTGGTCCTGGGTGCCCAAATCACCTGGTCACCACGCCAGCAGGTGACAACTTTCACACCAAGGTTCAACTCGAGTTCAACTCGAGTGACAGGTCTGCACCCAAAAAAGGTCAAACAGGCTAGTAAGTTGTACCCTGCAGGCACGGTGACCAGGTGACTGGTGTACGCAGGAGCACGTGACCGCTTCTTCAACCATGTTCGATTGGGAATAAAGGAGGAACGCCGCATCGCAGCCTTTTCGGACCAAAACCAGTCGACTCAGCGTCCAAAAGACTACAACATATGGGCCAATCGCGGTCATCCGTGCTTTTATAAGAACGAAATGGCGCTTTTAGTGACATTTTGCATACAAATCCCCATCTAGTAGGGCGCAGTCACCCAGTTTCGGTGGAAGTGCGCGAGTTCGATTGGGATTCAAGTAGGAAGGGAGCGTCTCAGCTTCCTCGGACCACGACCATTCGACTCAGCACCCCGAAGACTACAACTGGTGAAATTTTAATTTTTGCCTTAACTTCCCCTTTAACATTCTGGTATACATTGTTTATAGTGAGAATCACAACAGCCATAAGCGCTTACAGCTTCTTGCGAGAGCTCTTCTTCTTCGTTGTCTTCTTCCTCTTCTTGCACAGGAAATGAATGCAATGCCGAGTGAGCGCCTCAGCTATCCATAGTAGTGTTCCGATCTCAGGACCTGATCCCGGAAAAGCGCCCTTCTGCCACTATGGAGTATAGTGCATGATGGTGTGCGATGACAGTAGAACAAAAAGGGAGCCAACAGGAGCTCATGTGCTGCGGAATGGAGGCGAAATGGGTGTCCACTGCAAGTATATCTAACTTGGCACGCTCGGATCTTTTGGAGAGATTCATGGAACTGTCGTATCCATACGATTGGCACGTGCCTTTTAGGCCTCTACGGGACAAGTATGCCTTATTTAGTTGTTTTATTATTTATCTATCTCCCGTAAACGGGTTCATAATCGTCTTTATTTTATATTTCCCCACATGGCTCCCGCTCTTTATGCAACAGTTCGTACGCATATTTATTACGATGATACGCTATTGCATGCGGTACCAGCAATCTCGTGGCGATGGATTTCCATGGCCGCAACTAGATCATATTGCCATCTCCTTGCTTTTCTCTCTCTCTCTTGCCTTCCGCCTTCAGGCGGAAGCTTCGGCTTTCGTCTGTCTTGCCTTGTGCTCTCATATCGTCTCTTGAACCAAGTTAGCTCCTTTTGAAGATGTAAGTCAACCTGAACGCTGGTGTCAGTGTACGTGTCTGTATATGCCTGAGTGTGTGTGTGAGAGTATGTCTAGGTATATGTGCGTGCGTGCGTAAGAGTAATTCTGTTGGTGGACTCTCTCCAAGTGGCCACCACTGCACGGCCTTGTGATGGGAAGGTTTATTAGTAAGTTAGTTCATGTCGACGACCGCAGCCTTGGGGTCTAACCCCGGGCCGTCCGGATACGACAGAACTACAGAGTTTTCATCTGTAGTCTGCGGCATTCGACATGCTCAAGACGCCGATTGTGGCGTCTATTATGAACACAAGGAACAAGAACGGACCTTATGCGTTCCGTATGCGGGCGCAAGCGTACCAAAACGCGGACAAAAACGGCCCGGTTCGAAGGTGGTACAGTCCATCCTCAAGCGTTCCATCGAGACTTATAAGGGAGGTTCTGCTCTACGTTTTGGGAACGCGACGCAAAGAATCACGCGAACTTTCTTCGCGTTCCCGTAACGTAAAGAAATGCTGTTCTGCTCTACGTTTCACCTAGAGAAGTCACGTGGAATGTGTACTGGGAATTTCCCCTTCCATATTTGGCAGTTTTCTGCATGCAGCTGATCGATACCCAGCAAATCCGTACGCATTTTCTCTGCGTGTGCCACAACGTAGAGAACCCCATCTCCGCGTAGAAATCTGGAGCCAAAACACGCGAAGCCGTAGACTCTAACCCAGACACCTGCTCTCTACGTGATTTCTCTACGTTTCACGTATAGCAGAACCTCCCTATAGTCTGTTTCAAAAAGATTTACAATCAGGTTTGGGTCTTAAAAAGTATGAAGATAAGGGAAATTTGGACAACAAAGTACATAGAATGGCTTGTTAGGACACGGCAAATTGTTCTGTGAAGGTTTCGGACCAATTGGACCAGCCGTTAAGGAGTTAGAATTTCGGCCAGGTTTCCGGCCTTTTCCCATGGTTTACCATTTGCCCAGGAAGCCAGTATCGATTTACTTATCAAAACCCACGATTTATCCTTTCCTTTTTGGCCTTGTAGTTATGAATGCTGTCTGCTGACCATGAAGTTGTGAGTTCAAATCCCAACCTATCCTCAAGTCAAACTTTTTTTTCATTGTTTTGGTGATCAAGCTGGTGCAAGACAAAGAAGATGGCTGCACCAAACGACTTGTTGTTGAAGCTCGCGCATCCTGCCGAACTGACTGACACTTGACTGGCTCACGCCATGTGAACACACCCACAACACTGCAATGGTGTGAGTGAATATGGAAGTCATCGCGCTGTAGCTTTTTGAGATTTATTTTAGTTTCAAGATCGCCAATTTATTTGAATTTAGCAGTCAACGCCGTCTTCTATCAGCGTTCACAAGCGTCCGCTTTTCTCAAAATGTCGTCGAAGTCACATGGATAGCTTTGCCAAGTCATGGCCTTGGGAGTGAGTCCGTGTCGATGTCGTTTTCGTCACACGGTGAGTAAATTGCATCGCAGCTCAAAGAAACTATTTTGGTCACAAAACGAATTGGGACACATGCCGCTCGTCAACATTTACAACACTTTCGTTTCGACATGTACATGTCCTCTCTGACTCCATTATCGATACGAGGAAGAACTCGTTTGTTGTAAACCAGACGTACATGACTGCATCAACGTGAGTGAGTTGTCATTTTTCCTGCTTTCGCGCGGAATATTTCTTCGAGTTCACAGTGAGTTTTTCCAGGCAGCGCTCGAGTGCTCATACGGTAAGACGCCAAACTCTGCGGGCGATCGCCAGGATTGCAAATCTTTTTGAAACGGACTGTAAGCTGTGTTCACAACTGGCGCGTGGACGCGGTACGCTTGCGGGTCATGCGTGCCTAAACGCGCGTTCAGGCTTTCACAAAGAACAGCAACTCGAGTCGTATTAAAGGGGAAGTATACCCTAAAATCAAATTTTCACCAGTTGTAGTCTTCTGGGTGCTGAGTCGAATGGTCTTGGTCCGAGGAAGCTGCGACGCTCCCTTCCTACTTGAATCCCAATCGAACTCGCGCACTTCCACCGAAACTGGGTGACTGCGCCCTACGAGATGGGGATTTGTATGCAAAATGTCACTAAAAGCGCCATTTCGTTCTTATAAAAGCACGGATCACCGCGATTGGCCCATATGTTGTAGTCTTTTGGACGCTGAGTCGACTGGTTTTGGTCCGAAAAGGCTGCGATGCAGCGTTCCTCCTTTATTCCCAATCGAACATGGTTGAACAAGCGGTCACGTGCTCCTGCGTACACCAGTCAGCTGGTCACCGTGCCTGCAGGGTACAACTTACTAGCCTGTTTGACCTTTTTTGGGTACAGTCCTGTCACTCGAGTTGAACCCGAGTTGAACCTTGGTGTGAAAGTTGTCGCCTGCTGGCGCGGTGACCAGGTGATTTGGGCACCCAGGAGCACGTGACCGCTTGTTCAACCATGTTCGATTGGGAATAAAGGAGGAACGCTGCATCGCAGTCTTTTCGGACCAAAACCAGTCGACTCGGCGTCCAAAAGACTACAACATATGGGCCAATCGCGGTCATCCGTGCTTTTATAAGAACGAAATGGCGCTTTTAGTGACATTTTGCATACAAATCCCCATCTCGTAGGGCGCAGTCACCCAGTTTCGGTGGAAGTGCGCGAGTTCGATTGGGATTCAAGTAGGAAGGGAGCGTCGCAGCTTCCTCGGACCAAGACCATTCGACTCAGCACCCAGAAGACTACAACTGGTGAAAATTTGATTTTAGCGTATACTTCCCCTTTAAGCGCGTGCGACACCTTCGAGTACTAATTTTTTGACCCCACCAGTGAAAGTGACTGGTATGTACGCTGGTACGCGCCTGATACGTGCTGAAAATTCCAACATGTTGGAATTTCCATTTCGGCGCGTTTCCGTACGCATGGCGCCCCAAAAGCCAGCAAAAATACGCACAAACGCGTGGTTTCACGCGTACACGCGCCAGTTGTGAACACAGCTCTACACTGATTTTTGCGATCTTTTTCTTGAGAACGATTCTCACCCTGAAATGACTTTCGGCGACTGACGTGAAAGAACACTCATGACACCCACCTCGTCGAATGGAGAATGCATTGTTTGTGGTGTATGGGTGCAGGAAGGTGGTATGTTCGCGAGGTGCATATCGAAAATGATCCGAAAGACTTTGTGATGGTGCCATTCGGCGGAGAACATTTGAATTTTTCGTACGATTCAGAGCAGTCGGCGAAAACGAGCCAGTAACCTGAAAGGAGGGCGTGAACAGGTGTAATTTTCGACAATGTGGTTGCCCTCGACCCTGCTCTCGGACATTCGAGTAATGGTTATGGCAAAATCGATGGTGCTCCAGGTTTTTCAGACGCATTTCTTGACCATACTCAATTCCGTAGATAAACCTGTGCACAGAAAGCACACAAGAGTTCAAACTAACTCCACTGTATTCAGTTCACGTGTTTTCAACAGATCCAAAACCCTCCTGGGACCAGGAAAGTGGACAATACGCTGGAGTATAGACGTGTACACTGCGGACACGCCCACGCGCCACTCCTGCACACCCGTGTCGGACATCACATACTGGCCATGTCACGGTGCCGCAGACGTAATGGGCGTGCCCCACACGCTTGCGTTACACACGTTTAGATCCTACATGCACACGTGGAGCACAAACATGTCAAACATGCGTGCCGCGGATGCACACACACTGTTCGTACATGCCGGATACACTTCGCATACATCACATGTGTGTGCGCACGTGCCACACCGTCGGAGGAATACAAACGAGCACGGATACGCACACATGAGAGTACCTCACCAACAAAGCCTAGCCAGGTTCGCACTCGGTTTCCCTATCAACAATAATTTCTGGCTAGAACAGTGCAGTAGCAATAGCCGAAACAGATAGAACGCAACACGGGTGGCCGAGCAAGTGACATACAGCATAAACAAGACAAACGTATTTTTTACATTCACACACAGTCAACTTCTCTAATAACCACTGCGTATATAACGACAATTCGCAAATACGACAGAATTTCCATGCCCAGAGCAAAGTGACACACAGCATAAACAAGACAAACGTACGTTGTACATTCACACACTTTTAAAAGTTTGTATACATGTACATGTATGTGATTGTATTGATATGCTTGCATGCTGACAGTGATACTGATGGGATGTGAGATGCCGTTCAACATGCAAGGCAGGACATCTGTTGCCTGTACTTTTCAGACTCAGAAGATTCCATAAATGAAGTTGGCAAGTGTCAAGACTCACCGATGGTACAGCCGCGAAAGGAGAAGTGACGCGTGCATCATAGACCGTTGAAGTTCGTGTGAATGCATCAGACGCACACATGTACAGGACACTTTGCATTTTTCAAACTGAAACCGTATACATAAGCATGCGTGCGTGTGTGTGTGTGTTTGTTTGTGTGCGGGGGGGGGGGGGGGGGTACGTGTACGTGTACGTGTGAAGAGCAAAAACCAGTACTGATAAATTGATAATGCAGGCCAAGCAGAGAGGAACGCAAAGCAGACAATCACCTCTACATTGTAATCTCCTACAAATAACACATACATATACATGTAGCTTCATAAGCAGAAAACGAGATACTGTGAGCGCGACAGACTCACACACACACACACGCGCGCGCGCGCACACACACGCGCACACACAACCCCCCCCCCCCCCCACAGACTAGGGTCCGGCGGATTCTGCCGGCAGAAAATTGGCAGAATTCGGTACTTTTTCTGGTAAGTTTCATGCATGTTTGGTATGTGGATAAAGAAATGGAGCAGAATTCGAGGAATTGCCCGCCATTAGGTTTGTATGGTTCTGCCAATTTCACTGCTTTTCGAGCAGAATCTGCCACCTTTTCGAGCAGAATCCACCGGTTCCTACCACAGACACACACCACGAGCCCATAAATCTGAAACGGCATGCATTCTGACACGCACACACACACACACACAGTCACACACACAACACACACACACACACACACACACACACACCACGAGACCATACATCTGAAACGGCATGCGTTTCGACAGGCTTTAGAAGGCCACGAGTTAGGTGATCCACATCAAGGCAATACGCACCACCAGCCCAGCTACATGTACCGATATCTCATACTAGACAGCAACTGAACGCGGCACACATACTACACACAAGAGCGCGTACAGCGGCAACTAAAAGTTACTTTCTCCTTATGCTTACGGTTGTCGAATACAGCATTGACGACACACCGAGACACACAGAAGAACACAAACTAGGGTCTACAATGTACATGTACATGTATACACAGCTATGCGTTTGCGTGTTTTCATGCTCCCTTCAAAGGTTTATGTATACGGCATGTATGATTTATGTTGCTTGAGTACGCCCACTTTGAAGGTCGAAGTTGGATTATACAGGGTGTGAACAGGTGAGATTTTTATGTCTAGCTGTTAATTACCCTTACCTTAGCCCACCAAGGAAATCGGAATAATCAAACTCGATGGTGCTCCAACTTCATTTCGACGTAGAAAATTCGCTGTTTGAACATCTCAATTTCAAAGGGTAACCACTGATTTCGATGTGAAAAACGTTTGCTGATCGCCATAAAAAAATTTCTGCCGACACACACCATAACAAGCTCCAAGTTCACAAACAGTGGCCACAAACGGTTGCTCGTCATGAAGGTGGTTCGACACTTTCGACCAAATTCGTTCACTTCCGTATTCAGTTGACAATTATTTTTTGCCGTCATCAAGACTTATTTGGGCCCAAAAGCGCAAAAATCAGTGTAAGTCTCGATTAGTGGCAGAGATATGTTTTTTGCACGCTTGAGGATGGACTGGTAGGAGACGGTACATGTACCGGCAGCGCTTTTCGAGCTCTACAGTTTGATCGTGCAGTGGAGGTGACCATGCCCAATCGTGATACACGACAGACACACCAGCGTGTACGTGTGTGAAGGCTAAACGCAAATGGCCCAACTTTGCGCCTGCGAAGATTGGCTGCGCGCGGGCGCGCCTATCGAGAGGCTCTCCTGTGGGAGAAAAGCTGAGGGAGAGAGAGAGGGAAATGAGTGCAATGTATGGATTGGTTGTTAACCGTCGGGAGAAAAGCGGGTATACCGGAAACAGAATACATGCTCAATTTCCCGAATACACTCGGGTTATGAATTCCAACTGGCAGACATTATTATTATTATTATTATTATTATTATTAACTGGTTTGAGGGAAAGAGACAAACGGGAAAAGTCTGAAGAAAAAATTGACTGTCACCACCAGGACTCGAACCAGGGACCCTCGCTTGTAGCCAGCGATGCTCTAACCACTGAGCTATGGTGTAGTCGTCATCCCAGCAGATCAGAGGCCGTTCAACATTTTCTTCAGACTTCGTATTATTATTATTTCTCCTTTATTCACTTCTTTCGAAGGCGATAAGCCAGACCCACCGGGAAATATTTCCATGGGTGGGACAGCAAAAAGAAAGTGAAAAAACAAAAACAAAAATAAATAAATAAATAAAACCTAAAAACCAAAGGGACAAGAACTAGTTGAAGGAAGAGGAAGAAAGGAAAGAAACTCAATCCGAACTCCAACATCAAAACAATAATAAAGAATTTGCAGCGACAGGCAAAATACATCAACCAATGAAGGGAGTAGTAACAAAGGAAATATCAGTCTTTATCAGTCGTTATTCAAGTCTCTTAGCTATTGAACATGCAAACGCAGCAGAGGTGCATCTACATGTTAAGGATAGTTCTCAGTATTTTAATCGAACCTTGTATAGCCTCCTGTTGCACAATAGCCAGGTCTCCTCCCTGCACAGTCCGAAGGCATTGAGGAGTCTCCCCCACCAAGCCTCCCAGGGCACCGACAACCACAGGGACCACGTCAACCTGGTTGAGGGACCAAATCCTCGAAATCTCCCGCTTCAAATCATAATATTTCGAGCGCTTTTCAGCCATTTTCTTATTGATGTTGTTCTCACCAGGAACGCTGATGTCTATAATGTAGGCGATGCGCTCCTTGTCATCAACAAGGAGCAGATCGGGCCTGTTTGCTGATAGTTTCAGGTCAGTTGGGACCGAATACTCCCAATAGAGGCGATACTGATTACTCTTGACCAATGCCTTGAGCTGGTGGTCGAATCGTGAAGCACCAGTAGGTAGATCTCGTGCTTTACACATTTCGAAGTGCACATACTTTACTATCCGGTTATGTCGTTCAATGTAACTGGTCCGAGCAAGAACTGGGCAGGCACTGACAATGTGGTCAATTGTTTCTAAGCTGCCCTTGCAAAGCCTGCAATTGGCATCAGTTCGAGGAATTGACTTCATTATGGCGTATTGGTAATTTTTCGTTTTGAGGGATTGGTCTTGTGCTGCCATAATCATGCCTTCAGTTGAAGGTTTCAGTGTCCTTGATTTCAACCACATGAAGGTAAGCTCCTTATCTAGGCGATTCTCCTCCAATCGGCTCCAATATCTCCCATGCAGCGGCATAGTGGAAAGTGTTTTGGATTTTCGCTCAGCGCACGCTTGTTTAATGGTATGCTTATTGGGTAAAGCTGGTCCAGCTGCTGGCAGATCCAAACTCGACAGGAACTTAGCGGCCTTTGCAGTTATTGAGTGGCTTTTTGTTGTAGGTTTTTGTTGATGATACTGATAAAGCAGGCTTATTCTGTCTATTGGGCTGGTACTCATGTAGCGGGCCAGGCCACACATGCTCCGGCCGTGCATATCCTCACAAGAGACCAAGCCCCGGCCTCCATCTCCCCTCTTCATGTAGAGCCTGTTGACTGAGGCTTTGGGGTGGTGAAATCCAGACGCAGTCAAGGCTGATCTTGTCACTCGATCTGTGGTCTTTATTATTATTATTATTATTATTTAAATTTTGAATAGGGCAATCCCCACAGGCCTAAGGCCTTTTTACAGGGTACCCTATGTGATCACGTACAGATTTGCGGAATAGTGAAAGCGAGGGGCAAGAGCGAATGTCAGCTGGAAGATAATTCCAGCGGTCAGAAGCCAGAAAGCTCAACGCGAATAAGCCATAACGATTGCGTGCTTTAGGCAGAGCAAGTGAATCTATGGACTGGGAACGTGTACGGGCAGCTGTGTGTGTTGCGGCAGAACGAAGGCAGAAGCAATCAGAGAGCAGAGTGCTACACATGCCACGTAGGGCCCGAAAGACAAGAATAAACAGTTTAAGCTGATAGCGCAGTGCAATAGGAGCAAGGCCATATCTGGTGTGTAAGACTGAAACATCATAGTGCCAAGGGAAACCAAAAACAATCCTAACAGCGCGGTTAGCAATACGAGTTAGTCTATCATGTTGTGTGGTGTGAAGGCAGTGTACAAACGCATTAGAACCATACTCAAGGTGTTGAACAAAGAATTACATGTTCACCTCTCGATAGGTAGTCATCGGCGGATAATGCCGGCATAATTTTGAGCATAAGGCCACACTGAAAAAGGTCTGTGGTTCGACTCACCCGACCGACCGTACATTTTTCAGCCCGACCGTAACTTTTTTTTCGGCGGGCTGTCGTGTGACTGACGTACGCGTGGACTGAACACGTCCACGTCTTTTGTACGTGCTGTGCAGCGTGAGTCTGCGGACGCAGGCGGGACTCGAGACTTATTTTGAAGTGACCGTCCGGTTGAGAGTGATTGCCTCGTTCCAGATTAAAGGGGAAGTTAAGGCAAAAATTAAAATTTCACCAGTTGTAGTCTTCGGGGTGCTGAGTCGAATGGTCTTGGTCCGAGAAAGCTGAGACGCTCCCTTCCTACTTGAATCCCAATCGAACTCGCGCACTTCCACCGAAACTGGGTGACTGCGCCCTACTAGATGGGGATTTGTATGCAAAATGTCACTAAAAGCGCCATTTCGTTCTTATAAAAGCACGGATGACCGCGATTGGCCCATATGTTGTAGACTTTTGGACGCTGAGTCGACTGGTTTTGGTCCGAAAAGGCTGCGATACAGCGTTCCTCCTTTATTCCCAATCGAACATGCTTGAACAAGCGGTCAAGTGCTCCTGGGTGCCAAAATCACCTGGTCACCACGTGCACGCCAGCAGGCGACAACTTTCACACCAAGGTTCAACTCGAGTTCAACTCGAGTGACAGGACTGCACCCAAAAAAGGTCAAACAGGCTAGTAAGTTGTACCCTGCAGGCACGGTGACCAGGTGACTGACGTACGCAGGAGCACGTGACCGCTTGTTCAAGCATGTTCGATTGGGAATAAAGGAGGAACGCTGCATCGCAGCCTTTTCGGACCAAGACCAGTCGACGCAGCGTCCAAAAGACTACAACATATGAGCCAATCGCGGTCATCCGTGCTTTTATAAGAACGAAATGGCGCTTTTAGTGACATTTTGCATACAAATCCCCATCTAGTAGGACGCAGTCACCCAGTTTCGGTGGAAGTGCGCGAGTTCGATTGGGATTCAAGTAGGAAGGGAGCGTCTCAGCTTCCTCGGACCACAACCATTCGACTCAGCACCCCGAAGACTACAACTGGTGAAATTTTAATTTTTGCCTTAACTTCCCCTTTAAGGACGGCCTTCTGTTTTGGGACGAAGGACAGACGAGATTGCACTTTCCTCGTGTGGGAACGATATTTCACCTGTACCGGTAAGTTGCTGCTCCATGTGTGCAAGCACAGGAAGCGTCGATGAAAAAAGCCCATGTACTCGTGCACGCCGACACCAAACTAGCAATACATGTACCGGTACATTGTACAATTTGTACTTCGAAGTAATTCCCGAACTTACTTTTTATTTCTGCCACACAATGTTTCAAAGTATTAGCCAGTGATCCCTTTATACAACATGTATGGCATAACACTGCGTAATAATGCCGATGTACTGGGTGTCTAAAGGCAGTACAGTGTATTTACATGTACTAAAAAATATA
Source organism: Sycon ciliatum (assembly GCF_964019385.1). Lineage (NCBI taxonomy): Eukaryota > Metazoa > Porifera > Calcarea > Leucosolenida > Sycettidae > Sycon > Sycon ciliatum. Next base: position 51,581,876 of record NC_088643.1, read on the forward strand.
TTTTTAAAAAAAAATCCGCCCGCCCGCCTTTAAAATTATTATTAAATCAAAAATTTAATAATAATAATAATAATAATAAAAAAAATGTCCATGTTAGTCGAACCTCACACCTTCTTTAGTTTGGCCTAATCACGGCTTTCTGAAAAATAGCATTGCCGAACATATCCTTCAGCATAACTGCTGCATAAAGCCGCTAGGGCCTCAAAGGTCAAAAGTTCACCGTCCAGAGTCCGTTGTTTGTTACCAAGACAAGGGAAATCCTCCTTACCCATAGATCTACACCCGGGACTCGGTAGGGAGTCGTACCATACCACGGTATAATATTTCTGGCACGGCTATAGACTAGATCTTCTTCCATGCAGTTTTCTCCGGAAGTCCACATTAATTTTGATCCCGAGTACACATTCTATACATTTTAGTGGCATTATAAATTTATAATATAAACATGAAAGAGCACAGTGTCGACATGTCATGAAGCATAATTTGAGCATAATTTAGTGATTTTCAGAGCATATTGCCAGCATACTGAAAAGCATAATCCGTGTGATTTTCGAGCATTATCCGCCGACGTCTAGTCCCGGGATCCAACTGCAGTTACCCCTGCCCCCCCCCCCCCCCCCCCCCCCCGGTGAAGGTAATACTTGATAGATCTACTACTACTTCGAAGTAGTAGTGTGGGTGATAAGCTTCACTAGCACCATTTGATTACACCAGAGTTACGCACACGCACGCACACACACACGCACGCACACACACACACACACACACACACACACACACACACACACACACACACACACACACACACAACGTGACACAAGTAGCTTTGGCACTAGGCCTTTGCGGATAATGCCGGCAGACAAAATGGCAGAATTCGGTACTTTTTCTGGTAACTAACGGATGTTTGGTATGTGGATAAAGAAATGGAGCAGAATTCGAGGAATTGCCCGCCATAAGGCTTGTAAAGTTAGTTGTATGGTCACTGCTTTTCGAGCAGAATCTGCCACCTTTTCGAGCATCAAAATTGCCTAGTGCCTACGTACCTAGCCCTGACAGAGGCCACAGAGCAGAGCAGAGCTGGAGTGCAGTGGCACAGACAGCTACCGTCTACGAGGAAGTCAGCGATCAAAACACCACAACTAACCTGTTACACTGTACTTGGCACAAGCTCTAGCGCTAACGTTACTCGCTAGCGCGTTTTTGACGAGGATGATCACGTGCACTTGTGCCACCTTTGGAGTTTTCACGCAGGGATGTTCTGTTTTGAGTTTTGTGGTTGTTTTCTCATGCATGGGCAAGAAAGCAAAATATTCAAACAGTGAGGGTCGAATAAAATCAATTTCAGGGTGCAAGCAATGCATTTCGTTCCCCGTCCACGCATGCTAGATGGCTGAGCATGTGTCGGTGTCGGAGTATAGCCGTCGTATTCTCCGGGTTACCATAGCCAAGCTGTGTGAAGACATTGGTTGGCAGGCAATTGAATCAACAGCATTGAGTGTTCTGGTCGAAGTCTTGGAAAAGTACATTCTGTCGTTGGGAAGACGTGGGCATCTTTGGCAGGAGCATGGTAAGCCAAATGGGCCTATTTTGTGTAAGGAAGTACAACTGGTGATAGCAGTCAATAAATTGTTTCTTCAGACATTGAGTCCCGTATCCACTCCCTCAAACTATGAACAAAATTACAAATGTAGTTGGCAATATCTCATCGGGATGTTCATGTAGATGGCTAGGTTTCTTGCGGATCACATGAGTGGTACTCACCGGCTCTATGTGCATGTGAAGTCCCGAAGAATGCAGCCAAAGTATGGCCATATGCCATGTATTACATGGCACTCAACTCTCTCTCTCTCTCTCTCTCTCTCTCTCTCTCTCTCTCTCTCTCTCTCTCTCTCTCTCTCTCTCTCTCTCTCTCTCTCTCTCTCTCTCTCTCTCTCTCTCTCTCTCTCTCTCTCTCTCTCTCTCTCTCTCTCTCTCTCTCTCTCTCTCTCTCTCTCTCTCTCTCTCTCATCTGGTCAAGTTGACGCTGAATAGTGTCCATAACTCAATAGTCCCTAGCTCAGAACACTGTTCCTATGTGGACTGTGTGGACATGTGATATGCTCGATGCGACGACCGCCGCGAAACCGGGAAATGTCCGAAACGTACCCGTCTTGCTTCTTGTGACGCGAAATGCGATTTGTGACAGTTGCAACGAGAAAATGCCTGTCGCGAGCTGTCGCGTACGATCGCAAGGCACCTGTCACAGAAGTTGAAGAAAGTTCAACTTTTGCGATATGCGGCATACACAACTGGAGTGTGAGTGCAGTTTCTACTCTGAGTGCACGTGTATAGTACTACTAGTGCATAGGGATGTCTCAAACACCAAAAAGATTGTCAACCGTGTGTCGATGTCGTAGCTCGTCGCAACTCGCGTGCCGCGCCGCGAAACGTATTGTGAATCGGCCTTTAAAGGCTGGTTCATCTTTTGCGATGCGATGTGCGATTTTCACGTTCTTTGCAGCAAAGTTGTACGGACGAATCAAGAGTTGCTTGTAGCTTTGCAAACGTTGTACCTAGCTACGTGAATGCCATGGCGACATACATGTGCATCCCCGCAATGCGTTTCGATGCACATCAGCAAGGTGACGTCGCATCGCACTGCAGCATCACAGATCGCAGAGCACATTGCAGCGCCAAAATGCTACTGTGAGTCTCACTGTTTACAGTACCAGTATACATGCAGCAGTAGCAACACTTTTCACCAGTCTCAGAAAGGTGGTTGGACTACTTATTAGGGAGGGCTGAGTGTTCTGATCGTTGCCAATACACAGTGGGCTCAGACGCTGCACCTCATACGCTATGTAGCATGTCTTATGCGAATGTGTCTTGTCAGAAGATATTGAAAGCGTCCTGTCAAAAGACATTGAAAGTGTCCTGTCGGAAGACATTGAAAGTGTCCTGTCGGAAGATATTGAAAGTGCCCTGTCGCACGACATTGAAAGTGTCCTGTCGAAAGACATTGAAAGTGTCCTGTCCGTAGACATTTAAAGCGTCCTGTCGGAAGACATTGAAAGTGTCCTGTCGAACGACATTAAAAATGTCCTGTCAAACGACATTAAAAAGAGTCCTGTCAGAAGAGGTTGAAAGCATCCTGTCGAAAGATGTTGAAAGTGTCCTGTCAGAAGACGTCAGCTGTACTCGGTGTAGTCATCAGATGACAGGTTGACACAAATTGACATCTCATTCTTGAGATGACGGTCCAGTTTTTTCCTGCATTCACAATCAGTACTATATGCCGGTACCAGATACCGTATACAGTGTACTATAAAGCGTTGATGTAATCTGTATTGCAAGAAGTACATGATATAATGTCAATTTTGTAAACTATGATATTAGTAGGCTGTATAGCAATCACACACACGTACCCATATAGTATTATACACATGCATGTCCATGCACCCCCCCCCCCCCTCCTCACACACACATACACACACACACACACACACACACACACACGCACATGCATGCAAGCACACCACGTACACACTCATACACACACCATGTACCATGTATACGCCCGTCTCAAGAGAAGCACGCAAACCTGCAACTGCACTGGATGTGCACCCACAGATTTTCTCTTATAGCAACGATAGCGAACAAGATCTGAATGAGACAGATCAAGACTAGCGCCAGATAACTGTCTAATCCACACAACTGGCAAAACCATGTGAATCGACCACCATTGCACACCTGGTCTGCACCACACGGAGTACACCGGCATAAAACGGCCAAGACAGTTACCCATGCACACCCTACACTTGCTGGGGTAACACACACGCACACACACACACACACACACACACACACACACACACACACACACACACACACACACACACACACACAAACACACACACACACACGCACACACACACACACATATTGCATACAGGCATGTACTGATTCATCAGGCTACAGTCACGTGCGCCTAAATCTATCATGCTGCATCGATTTCATGCACTCCAAGTTTCCTGGACATCTCTAAGTCTGCAGTAGTCACATGTCCAACCCAATGTGTTCTGTGTGTTTCTGTTTTGCTGCAGCTATCTGCAGCCATGGTGACTTTGTCAACTTGGCTTCAGAGCTGCTTTACACAAATGCCAACTCGCTGAATGAAATCATCTTGTTCGCATCCAGTCGAGATTGCCCGAAGTTGCCTTTTCTGACAAAGTGCTTCGAAGAGAACTATGAACATCAGTCGGTGAGGCTCGGTAAGGATCACTTGAAGGCACTGTTCGGAAACTTGGACAGCGACACTGAGGAGGAGCAAGAGGAAAATGATGTCATCCAACCTGAGAACCCAGATGTTCAGCAGCAGGAGGAAGAAGTAGAGGAGAGAGAAAAAGGAGGAGGAGAAAGCTCACGTCACAGTGCAAGAGATGGAGGCGAAGAAGTGGTAGAAGAAGAAAAGGAGGAAGAGGAGGAGGAGGAGGAAGAAGATGAGCCCATGGAGGAAATCCTTCCAACACCTCCAGAGCCAGCAGATGCTGTATCACCACAGTCCAGCCCGGCATTACCTGCCACCGTAATGGAGGCGGAAGTTCTGCAGCCAGAAGTTTTACAACCCAAGGTTTTACAGACAGTAGTTCCGGAGATGAAGCTTAGGATACCAATTCCGCCCCTTGTCATAAAGCAGAAGCCCTCAGAGCCTTTGGATTTGGGAACATCAGCAAAGAAGCATAAGAAAGAAAAGAAGGAAAAGAAAGAGAAGAAAGAGAAGAAGAAGGAAAAGAAGGACAAAAAGGAAAAGAAAGTAAGTGAAATTTGCTGGATACAACCTTCATCTTCTATCTTTCGAGATGCAATGTTGTCCGACCCTTCTGCCGATCATGTTGTGTGTTGTGTGTGCGCGAGCGCGCGTGCGTGTGTGTGTGTGCATGTGTGTATGTGTGTGTGCTTGTGTGTGTATATGTGTGCACGTGTGTGTGTGCATGCATGCGCACGTGTGTGTGCATGCATGCGCACGTGTGTGTGCATGCATGCGTATGTGCGCGTGTGTGTGTGTGTGTGTTTGTGTCAGCTAGTTCGGTTGGTGGGTACACTTATGCCAGATAGTGTTGGGCCTGTTGCCAACGGGCTCGGCTGCTTGATGGTGTATTGTTGTACCTACCACCTTTGTTGGTTTCAGGGTTCATATACTTTTTTATTTGAAGTATACATACCTGTTAACCATGGACTGCTTCTGGCTAGATTAACTCTTGTGTAATCAATGGTGCTGGTGAAGCTTATATCAGATCCACTCTGATTTAGCCACCCACACTAGTACCAAGTATTACCTTCACTGGGGGCAGGGGTACCTGCAGTTGGATCCCGGGACGGATACCCTGATGTCGTCAATCCTTTTTCTGCACCTTGTCCTCACCCACTTACTGAGGTGTGGTGAGCCCATAAGTGGGATCATTTCAAGTCCACCCTAGTTTGGGGATTTCAGGGTGTGTCGGCCGTTGGGTGGTTCCATGGCCAATTGAGTCATCTTTCCAAGATTCCTTTTGAGTCTCTCTCCCCTCTCCCAGGGAGACCCACGTGACCAGTTTTGGCAGTGAGCAAGTACAAGTGTTGTGTGTGTGTGTGTGTGTGTGTGTGTGTGTGTGTGTGTGTGTGTGTGTGTGTGTGTGTGTGTGTGTGTGTGTGTGTGTGTGTGTGTGTGTGTGTGTGTGTGTGTGTGTGTGTGTGTGTGTGTGAACAATTGGGCCAGACTGTGCATCGATGATCTACCGGAAGAAACATGTGTTCATGCTCTTCCGTCTGCCGTATTTTCGATATCTGTTCTACCCCTGTCTACCAAGTAGCCGAAAACAATCACATCCAAAGCAATCACATCCATGTGCTCTCGTCGTGATGCTGCAATTGTATGCGCTGCAAAGGATGTTTCGAAGTCAATGTACACACAGAAGTGTCACATGCACTGATCATGTGCAGGATAGTGAATGGAAACTGGTGTCATGAGGAAGGTGTCGTCACCCTGAACCAGCGCTCATCCCAGTGTTTGCAGGTCTCGGGCCACCCAGCGCCCAGCGCTAAGTTGACTCACACCATTATATTTTGTCGAGCAGCGCTGGACATGGTAATAGGTATGGACTGAAGCACTAGGCTGCGCCTGGAACTTGAAAACAAATGGCATGGGGCCAACACCACCTCACTCTGCCGTTAAAACTAGTGTTGAAAGGATCTCACCGGTACTCGTTAGCTCACTCGCCAGAAATTCGGCTCGTTTGTGCGGCGAGCTCGTTTGCACCAACGAGCATCGTATACGATACAGCATGCACATTACAGTACAGTCAGTGCATCTAGTGAACTTTCCGTTCGAACGAAAGTCATGCTTAGTTGTTTTGGAATTTTTTCCGCAATGCAGCGAAGAGCAAGGCTACTTGCAATCTTTGGAAGAAAAAAAACCCAGTCTTTTCTTACAATGGCGGCTCAACGAAGGCGCAGAAAAGACATCTCGACACCAAACACCCATCCAAAGTGAAGCTAGGCGAAAGCAGGAGCAACCCCTGCCGGCGGTGAAATTCAAAGCAGCTGAATTAAAAAAATCACCTTTGCCACATCAGTGAAACTCGTTAACTCGCTCGATAGTGGAACTGTTCGCTCGTTTGTTATAGATACGAACACTAGTTAAAACTCCTTCATGTGGTACCCTAATTAGACACAAGTAGAACGTTTTCCTTGTGCACTTGGACACTGCAATGCTGTGTACTTCGAAGCACATCGTGTTCTTTCATTTCACTTTGTTACCAGTACAAACAATGCTACCTTCTCATCGAAGTATCAATATCCATGTTTTGTGCTTGCTCTGCATTCAGGGGGAGAAGGACAAGTCCAAATCATCAAAGTACGTACATGCACATTGGTGTCGGAAGGTATTTTGGTGTGGTACGGTCAGCCATCTGAAGTACAATTTACTCATGGGGAGTAGTGGCTGAGCTGAGAATTTTGGAAATTCCGAACCCAGATCAGTGTGTTTTATTGATTCACGGGGTGACTGGGGCAAAAAGTGGTGCGGTCAATACCGTAGTGACAGTAGCGTGTCCGACGTCCCTGATGCACTTGTAATGTGGTATTACTCGTGGCAGTTAGCATCATTCTTGCGCTGTGTTCATCCTTTCAGCATTGGTTTCCAACACTCCACGCTGTACCCTGGTTTGTTTAGGACTCGAGTGCATGCACAGTTGCATGTCAGTGTCTGGCACTCTCAGGACCAGAACGTGTTGGACTAATGAATATTCTGTACAAAGGCCGACGTGTATTCTCACATCAAAAGGACTGTAGCACATGACTTTACCCTGTGTGTTTTGATTCTCGTTTGCTTTGAGACGTTCATCATGCTCATCTGCATTTCTGTATAGACTGACCATACCCCAAAGTAGGACTGTGAACCCTAGATAACAGCAATGCCAGTATGCTGTTGAATAACCGACATGCCCGATAACTGAACGCCGCACAAGCGACATGCAGCAGCACTAATAGCTAGATTTCACAATGGCGTGAGCGGAGATATAGCACACTGCACCGCGCTGCACTCGTGGACGACCCAGAACATTGCAGATCACCGTCATTGCACTACATACTCGCCAGGCGGTCAACATGTGTGTTGTGTTTCCTCTTTCCTCTTGATCTGTCCAGGAAGAAGGGAGGTTTGCCAGGTGACACTGCGCCCTTGGGAGTTCCTGTTACTCATGCTGATATGGTACGTTCAGTGTTCTGAAAATCTTCATGACAAAACGAAAACGAACATGATCGGTTTCAGTACTTTTACATGTGGTCAACCTTGTGAATAACGGCCCTAGATTGGGCGTGTGAAAAGTGCTGTTATTCGTGACCTGTCGTTACACGTGAGGTTGAAAGCATGCAGTCTGATGGTTACTGGGTCTGAACCAGGGAGTCGTAAAGTACCAGGTATTTTACGACTCCCTGGTTTGAAGATAGTGTCGTCGTTGGCGGGATGCTGTTGTGCCTGAGGTTGTATTCCCGAGGTTGACTGTAGTATAAAGCTGTCTGGTGAGTCGTGCAATAACCCGTTCCTTAAAATTGCTGGTTGCCATGTCAATGCTCTATACAGCGGGATTAACAGAAGCTTTTTTTGCAATGCGACACGCGATGCGACAGCCACGAAACCGGGAAATCCCCAAATCGCAGCCATCTCGCACCCCGCACAACTGCCGCACTGGACCATCGCTAACTTGAGCTTGGCTCAACTTTTGCGGTTCGACAAGCGATTTGGCGTACGATTTCGACCTTTTCTACCGCAAAGTTGTACAAAGGTTCAAGAGTTGCCTGTAAATTTGTACAAGTTGTACCAAACCGCACGAATACCATGGTGACGCACCCAAATGCATTAAACTTCGCGCCAAATTAGCAAGGCGTTGTCGCATCGCTGACTTCTTCTGTGAATGGTATTTCGCGAGTTCGCATCGCACGACTCCATCGCAGATCACATCGCATCGCCCAGTGAACGTAAAATGTATTGTGACTTGACAGCGAGACTGGATCGATGTTCATGCTATCAATTTTTTTAAACGAAACTCCTCGACCAACCCACCAGGAACGAAAATGTTTCGTTTCGTGTAAAAGGTCGATAATCACGGACGGCCCCTAAGTTGATGTGTGTTTGCATTGCCCTCGCTCCCCACAGTACTAGTAATGTACTGCTGTGCTGCTGTGTGCTGCTTGACCAGGCGAATTTGACTAGGCCAGTTGTGGTGCCGGTGGTGACACAAGAAGCGACATCAGCCAAGGACGACGAGCAGGTCTACATATGCCCAGTGTGCAAACAGCCTGACGACGGCCTCCGCGCCATGGTCAGCTGCGAAGTGTGCTGCAGTGATGTCTGGTACCACATGTAAGCTTCCCATCCCTGATCCTCTCTATCTGTTGTTTCAGTAGTCGCTGCTACACTCCATTCATAAAATGGTGGACTTCTAGCTTTTGGCCATAAATGGGTCGAACTTTGAGTTTTTCAGAATTTTTTCTGCAAACCTATGGAATCCTCTTCCAATTGTGTGTCTGAAGTCTATTTCTCCAAAAAGCAAGCCCTAGGCAGCATCTGTGGTGTGACCTTTGTAGTGTGATTACTAATTACTACCTTTGACAAGCGAAACTTGGCGCGTTTTTTACTTCAAATTACTAGAAATAACTCACACTTTACAATCAAAACTAATGATTGACTCACGAAAATTCAACTAATTACTTTGTATTGCTCAACAAGGACATTAGAGACATCTGTTAGGCTGAATCACTCTCCTCTGATTCAGAGATCGCAGTTTCTTCTGGAGAGGAATTGTCCCTGTTTTGAGACGAAAGTGCGACTAGAGTGGATTCAGTTGCAGCAAGTACCTCTGTTGTAATCGCTCTGAAAATCTCGATGTCGCTCCTGTGTGCTGTGCTCGAGCCACGGTGTCGAGGGTAGTCGTTTCCGCCGCCACTATCCAGGTTGACGTGGTAAGAACTGTGCAACACATCCACAAGTGCCTGGACTCCAACTGTTTTGCCGGGTATTCTCGCCAACTGTCCAAATTGCCTGCAGCAATTCCTGGCGATTTTCCTTAGCCACCAGAGACGCATCGCTCTGGTGGCTATTGAAAGACACTAGGATTGTTTGGCATGGACGTATGAACTCTTTGCTGTCGGAGTGACCAAGTGGAGAGAGAGAGAGAACTCCTTGGTTTTGCATTGCAACGCGAAAGCACGACGATTCTCCTTCGCAGAATGGACGCGCGCACTGTTTTGCTGGTACACGAGAGACTGGCTTGCCTCTGACTAAGTCTGAGCCATGTGCCACTCACCAGCTCGTCGCTTGGCTTCCTGCACTCGGTTGCATGGAGCTACAAGTGCGTAGGTCGTACCTCACAGCCTTGTGAAGTTGTGGTACCAACACAAAAAATCAAAAAAAACGCCAAGTTTCGCTTGTCGGGGGTAGTAGGGTCATGTGTTTTTGGGAAATGTGTGCCACTCTATGGCAGATAAGATGTTGCAGTCAGTCTGTGTTGATGCAGCATCTCTGTGCCATGTATCTTTGTATCTGTACTGCAGGGACTGCGTGGGCTATGATCCGGCCTGTGGCCTCGACTGGCTCTGCCCAAGCTGTACAGCCAAGAGTCGAAACCGGTAGCACCCCCTCCCCCCCCCCCCTCTCTCTCTCTCTCCTCTTGACTTCAGGCATCCCCATCTCTCGTATGTGAGCACATTTCTTGTACTGGTTTATACAGCTAATACTTTTACAGTTTGCGATAGCGTATTTCACACCTGCAGCACTCCCTACAGGAGCGCTCTCGTTTCAGAACCCCCCCTAATCTAATGGACTATTCACCGGCAGGCACCCAAGGTCCATTTTGAATTTCATGAACATAAAACTTGCTCGTTTGTTGATCTACATGATCCCTTTCCCTCCATTTCCCGCTTCATTGGTAGTTTGGATAAGTACGTACATGTGCTGCGTTTGTGTTGTCCTCTCTTCCACTGAAAAATAGCCTGCGCTTCGATAAACTTGAAAGTGATACACCCATCGATCCCATCCGCCCGACATGAAACGCATGCACGCATGCTTCCGCCCATATAACATACCATTCAATGATGATCTTATACACCTATCCTAACCACTCGCTTTCTGATTCACAATGAATCTGCTCTACTGCTTGCTCTTTTCTTTTGTTTTTACGCAACTACTGACTCATTGGCTTCCCTCAGATTTCTGCCAGAGAGCCAGTACATGTACTGATGCCCGTTATCACATTTCTTTGATTTTGTGTATCAGTGATTGCTCCCAGGCCTCGTGACCTTTGTCCGTTACTAGAAATTGAACCATTCCTACAATTGTAGTTGCCATTACTACAGGTCTATCCTCGGTCTGGTTGGTACTACATTGGTTGGTCATAAGACAAACCTCGTTAGTGTAACAAGAAGGATCCACGGGTGTGTGCGATCCCCGGTAGCCTAATCGGTAGGGCACGGCGGAAAGACAGGGGTGCTGGGCTCAAATCCCGCTCGCGGATCCTTCTGTTGCATCATTGGCGCCCAACGTTGGGCTCGAACCCACGGCCCTGAGATTAAAAGAGCTTTTGCAACATTTTAGACTTAAAATTAGTAGACAACGATGCCGTGCCAACCAGGGTAGCTGTAGACCTGTAGCAATGTACGCATTATTGTGTGTGGAGATGGGCGCACACGTGTATATGTTTTAATATCGCAAATTCCTCCGTTTCCCCAAGCTACATGTATGTCTTCGTATCCAAAAATTCTCCATTAGTGAAAGGGTAGCTCTGAAATCGGCCTGATTTCGACCTTGGATAATCATGCCTGATGTACACCATGCACACATTGTTCACGCTGAGAGCTCCACAGTGCTGGATCTAGATTTCAATTCCGCAATTTGAGACTCGGCCACGGCACTGATCCCCGACCACCACCCCTATCGTCTTCTTGTTCTTATAGCCAGACCACCGTGAAAAGAATGAGACTAAGTTGGGCATGATTAGACCTTTGATGGTTTTCCCTGACAGCGGGCTTTCAAGCCATCGGATGGTTTTCCCGTGCCAGTTGCCCCTAACAGCGGGCTTTGATTCCGGGGAAATCAAGGTTGCTGATAAATAAAATTATCAGTGGCCGGAATCTAGTAAAGGGCACGTGGGTCGTTTGAAGCTATTTTCTCTGCCACAGTTCAAAGTTATTCTCTAGCATGCATGGACACCAGCAGGGAGTCGTCAAATACCGGTATTTGACGACTCCCAATATTTGACGACTCCCTGGACACCAGGCATGATATCCGTATGGGCCTGGGGAAGAGTATATGAAAACCTTTTTTATTTTATTTATTACAGCATCTCATAGCACAGTGAGAACACCGGCCAATGCAAAGAGAGAGGGTGTTAGCCGACCACGGCAAGGAAGGGAGAAGGTTTTTCATGTACTCTTGGCCTGGGGGATACTTTTGTTGTACTATGGTACAATTATGGCTACTGTAAATTGTTGCCTGATGATTGCAAAAGCATGAAACTTTAAAGGGGAAGTATACCCTAAAATCAAATTTTCACCAGTTGTAGTCTTCGGGGTGCTGAGTCGAATGGTCTTGGTCCGAGGAAGCTGAGACGCTCCCTTCCTACTTGAATCCCAATCGAACTCGCGCACTTCCACCGAAACTGGGTGACTGCGCCCTACTAGATGGGGATTTGTATGCAAAATGTCACTAAAAGCGCCATTTCGTTCTTATAAAAGCACGGATGACCGCGATTGGCCCATATGTTGTAGTCTTTTGGACGCTGAGTCGACTGGTTTTGGTCCGAAAAGGCTGCGATGCAGCGTTCGGCCCTTATTCCCAATCGAACATGGTTGAACAAGCGGTCACGTGCTCCTGCGTACACCAGTCAGCTGGTCACCGTGCCTGCAGGGTACAACTTACTAGCCTGTTTGACCTTTTTTGGGTGCAGTCCTGTCACTCGAGTTGAACTCGAGTTGAACCTTGGTGTGAAAGTTGTCGCCTGCTGGCGCGGTGACCAGGTGATTTGGGCACCCAGGAGCACGTGACCACTTGTTCAACCATGTTCGATTGGGAATAAAGGAGGAACGCTGCATCGCAGCCTTTTCGGACCAAAACCAGTCGACTCAGCGTCCAAAAGACTACAACATATGGGCCAATCGCGGTCATCCGTGCTTTTATAAGAACGAAATGGCGCTTTTAGTGACATTTTGCATACAAATCCCCATCTAGTAGGGCGCAGTCACCCAGTTTCGGTGGAAGTGCGCGAGTTCGATTGGGATTCAAGTAGGAAGGGAGCGTCGCAGCTTCCTCGGACCACGACCATTCGACTCAGCACCCAGAAGACTACAACTGGTGAAAATTTGATTTTAGGGTATACTTCCCCTTTAAGTAGCGACAAACCAGCCTTAATTGCACGCATTTGGCCGATGAGAAGCTTTGACCGATCTCGAAATGAAACTTTGGCCGATTCATTGCTACATGTAGTACGAAACCGCAATCATTTCCGATTCTCAAGGCCCCATATGATACATACAACATTCAACAGGGGGGGGGGGGGGGGGTACTACCCGGGTAGATCTTCTTCAAATCTATGGATTATACAGTACCAAGAGTCATGTACATGAAAACCGGGTTTTCATGTACTCTTGATTATACGTACCATCAAGAGTCCATAATAAGTTATGGACTCTTGATACCATCAAGAGTACATAACCTGGGGTCAGGGAGTCGTCAAATGTATTTGACGACTCCCTGCCTGGGGTTATCATGGTTATGTACTCTTGATACCATCAAGAGTCCATAAACTCTTGTACTTGTAGTCTTGATACCATGGCTACATTATACATGTAGCTATAGCTACAGTCTGTGCCAGGGAGTCGTAAAATTATTACTAATATTAGGTGAACTGTGATTGTGTGCATCTAGCTGTGAGACTGTGGCCTGGGTCTGAGAACGAAAATGGCGTCAAAAAGCATTCGCGATCGCCTGACCCGGCACGTTTTTTTTTATGTAGGTTGCTCAAAAAATCTGAGCTGAGGCTAGGCCGAGCTGCGGCATGGCATGGCAAAGCATGCATCCAGCGTTGTAGCTGTTTTGGTTCGTTCGGATTGTTTAGGATCCATGTGTTTTACTCGAAGCTTGCAGTTTCTTGAAGTCAGTATTACAACGAGGTACTGATCTGGTGCGATCATTCTAGTGATGCCCTGGCTTGGCGAGCAATGGAGAACGCCACAGTAAAATGACAATGACCACTTCCACACGCACTTCTTCCTTCAAAAAATTGCGCACAACAACTGCGCCACCAGCAATAGTCAGCAAAGACTCGTCTGAGGAAAATTACTGGAGAAAGTTCCAGGTGAGTTGGTTTAGAAACAAATTTAGAGCAGAACAGAGAAATCCATTTACCTTTCACATCATTGCTGCTTTTCTCCTTCAAAATCTTCTTTGTTGATTTACTACGAAACGAATGAATAATGAAATAGACAACAAATTTATAATTGGCAATCAAGAGAACAAGCTGAATCGACATGTCAATACTTTATTCGTGCAGGGGCAAGTGATGGGATAATATGCAACGGAACAAAGACAGGATCGTTGGCACTGCTACACATATTAAAACACATGTCCAAACTTGTTCGAAACTTTCTCTTTTTTGTTGTTCTCACTATTTAATCCTCTCACGTTTTTGTTATTGCGCATTGTTCCATCACTTGGCCCTGCACGAATTAAAGTATTGGCATGTCAGCAGATCTCATTCTGACACATCCTTCTTCCGCAAAAGAGTGCACTGAAGCAATACTTCCATTCACAAGCACACCCAGTAGGAGCTGAGCTCATGAGGTCAAGACCAGTTGTGAAGTAACATACAGTGAAATCTATCTAAGACGACCACTCAAGGGACGAGAAAAAGTGGTCGCCTTGGACTGGTGGTCTTCAGTGAGTCACGTAACCATATCCACTTCATAATACATGTGATATATCATTTTGATCAGTGTATCATACTGCGCACACCTATGCTACTCTAGCACGACTCATGTGCCTGGGGTCCTCAGACCTGAAAAGTGTCGTGCATGCACCATGTACATATACACTTCCGGCGCTGATGTGTAGATCTACCATGCATGGTGCACCATGCAATGCGTACATTTACATTGTACTAGCAGGGTGCAACGCGGTCGCGGGTGGGTGGTTGTCGGTCGCGTTGAGCGAGTGGTCGCCTTATCCGAGCTGTTTTGAATGTGAATGCGTCCGTGGCAAGGAAAAGTGGTCGCCATATCTGAGTGGTCGCCATATCCAAGTGGTCGCCATATCCGAGTGGTCGCCATATCCGAGTGGTCGCCATATCCGAGTGGTCGCCATATCCGAGTGGTCGCCATATCCGAGTGGTCGCCATTACAGGTTTTTACTGTAGTTCAGGTGACTGCCACGAAAAGAAAACAATTTTTCAACATTAGCCTGCCAGCACCTGGCTGCAAGGTGCCCGGGTGTGGTGGTGTCCGGACATGGGAGGTCCGGATAAAAGAGGTTCTACTGTACATGCATACATGTAATGGCTTTGTTATGATGAAGTCTCGGATAAGACCATCAGAGATCAAGCTCCAATCGGTCAAAAATCTCCTAAGACAAACATTTTAGACATTGGCCTTTGGAATTCAATTTAACACATGTTTTTTTTTAACAATTTAGGCGATACATGGGGCGGCGGGTGTTTCGTTATAGCCACCTACGTTCAAGGGGCGAGCTCAGGATTTTCGATTGTGACAGAGACCTTTGAACAACGTTGCCTAGAATTAAGATTCAAGATTCTGCCGAACTAAATCATACGAATAGTGTAACTTTGCAACATGTTCCTTCGTAAAAGAATCGGGCGTTTCCGGAAATGAGTCAGCAGGCGGAGGACGCGAAATATCGAGAGGCATGTGTGCTTCGCGACCAAACATTAAAGCATACGGCGTAAAACCTGTAGATGCATGAACACTCGTATTGTGCTTGTATACTTTCACTTCAATCATTTATTCACATTGCTGGTGTTACAATGTTTCACATTCAACAACAGTGTAAAATAAATTTGTAAATAGCGTCTATCGTATGATGTGGACATTTTGTTCTTGTGTTCTGTCTCCAGTACCCGGTTACTGTCAAGGAACATGCCGCCATTAGCTGTGTGGACTTCAGCCCCACAGAACCGCACGATTTTGCGGTTACAAGTGCAACACGGGTAGGCAGGCGGCTTTTATATCGCATGTTCTTGCATTATCAGATAGGTGTGTGTGTGTGTGTGTGTGTGTGTGTGTTTGCGCACATGGTGTGCACGCGTGTGCGTGTGTGCGCGCGCGCGCGTGTGTGTGTGTGTGTGTCTCTCTCTCTCTCTACCTACCCACCCACCTACCTACCTGTGTGTCTGTCTATCTACTCCAGTGAAGTTCGCTTGGGCCTACATGTAGTTGAAATTCTGGCTTGGAGAAATATTACTTTTTCATTGCCACCAAGTTCAGCCTCCTTTGTTGGTGTTGTGCCAATGATTTCCAAAGGACAGCCACCTCTCTACAGATTGCTAACCTGTCATTCCTTGATAGGCGATCAGCCTTTGGGTCATCCTAATGAAGATGTTATTATTATTACTTCCTCCGCGTCATCGAAATTGTCGCAGTTTGACTTTTGATATAAAACGGGTTTTTTACTCACCAGCACTCGTACCAGAGGCAAGGAATCGGACATAGGCGACGGTCATCAGTATAGGGTGACGGCAAAGTTCTATTTTCTGTTATTGGAAGCTGGAATTTTTGAACTAGACGCAATTTCTTCGCTGATGTCGCTGCGATGGTAATTTCAACTCGCTGAGATCAGTCAGGCGTTGCAGCCTGCACATTTCTCGTGCTTATGGCCATTCACTCAAGCCTCATCACTGTTTTACCTTAGCTGGGGTGAGAATGACTTCGTGGAACAAGTGGCAGCGCTTGGAGAAACATCGAGGGGTCAGCAAACTAAATGCTTTCACCAGCGATAAAATTTGTCGCTCTGGCCGAGACACTCAGTACATGATTGTACCTGCAAGAGCCGTGTAGACTCTACACGTAGTGCTAGTGTCTGTACTAGTGATGCACACGCAGGTGCCGTACCATGATACCAGTGAATCAGGGCCGGGCCGGCAGTGATGCTGAAAAAGAGTGCGCGCTGGACGTGATAGTACACTTACCTGCATGAGCTGTGACCACACAGCTAAAATAAATGGGCATGCCGCGGCTAAAAAAAGTTCATTTCAAGATCGAGGTGATTCCGCCGACGGTAATCAACCGACCTCGCAACGATCGTGTATTCTTACTAGGCTTCGTTGGTGGTGAAGTAGAAATCATCCAGAGCTAGCAGACGACAAGCATAGCAGCTCTTGTCCTGTGGAGAAAGTCAAAGCGTTTGAGATGAGGCGCGACCAACTTTCAACCTTCCTTGAAATATTTCGGAACGATATTTTTGCGTCCATTGACATCAGCGACGACGAGGACTTCATCTCTGCATGAAAACTCTCAGTCCAACTGTCCTGGAACGTTACTCTAGTCTTCAGACTATCATACTGTGTAATAAGTTTTGAACAGCTTAGCTTATGGAGTTGTCAGTAACAAGTGACAAGTCACTAGTCAAACTGCGACAATTTCGATGACGCGGAGGAAGTATTATTATTGAATGTAGAACCTGCCCTGTTGCTAACCATACTCCATGTGTGCATGTGTGTGCGTGTGTGTGTGTGTGTGCATGCATGCATGCATGTGTGTGTGTGGTGTGCGTGTATTTTCTCTGCCCACTTCAGGTTCAAGTGTATAGCTCTGCTACCAATCAGGTGAAAAGGAGCATAACTCGCTTCAGGGAAACTGTGTACTCGGCAAAATTTCGGCATGATGGCCAATTGTTGGCTGGCGGTGGCGAGGAGGGCATCGTCAAGGTAGTCTTGTATTCCTTTTGTTGCTGTTTTGTCACCTTTGCTGAAAGGCATCGAAACTTTCATTAATGATTGTCTTCACTGTGGGTGTGGGGTGTGCGTGTTCCTTTAAACAATCTACAGTCTAGTTCAATTCATATGGATCACCACCACCAACACCACCACCACCACCACCACACTAGCCACTGCTGTGTTCCTGTTCTCATCATATCGAATGTGTGTGTGTACTATCTGTGGCTGCAGGTCTTCAATTTGACCAGTCGTGCTATCCTCCGTCAATGTGAAGGTCATACAAAGTAAGAAGAAGGATACAGGATCTTGTGCATGCCACTAAGAACTTCCTGGTTCAGGTCACTACTAGTAGAATCATTGTTTGCTCATTCAAGTACACGTTGCTAGGTAGCTTCTTATTGTTAATGCAATATTCTTGTTCTCTTTTTGCCGCATGTTCCTCCAGGGCAATTCGTCAGACATGTTTCACAACCTGCGGCCTCAAGATTTTATCAACAGCTGACGATCGCACACTCCGCAGCTGGGACCTGACTACTGGCGAGGCACTGCAGGAGTTCACTGGTCATGAGGCAAGTGGCACATAACGTATACTGGTTGCGACCTCGTGGTTCTTTAAAAGAATGGGACACTTTGAAAACCTGATTTTGGCGGAAGGGGGGGGGGGGGGGGGGGGGGCTCGAAAGTCGAAACCCGACTTACCCCTTTGGAGCTGATCGTTCGAATTCGAACGATGCCAATGTCATGTGTGCAAGTGCACTCAACGAGTCACGACTCAGTCAAATCTCAACCAAATTCAACAATTGAAATACCTACGAGGTAGCAGAGAATCTAAGCTGTCGGCTCGAAAAACTCCGGGGTCGATACGAGCTAGTATAACAGGGCGGCGAGTGCTCGAACGTTCGCTCG
The DNA here is from genome assembly GCF_964019385.1 of Sycon ciliatum. Classification (NCBI taxonomy): domain Eukaryota; kingdom Metazoa; phylum Porifera; class Calcarea; order Leucosolenida; family Sycettidae; genus Sycon; species Sycon ciliatum. The sequence goes on from NC_088643.1 coordinate 51,600,235, forward strand.
ATTTCTCATGCGTCAGCGAAGTGCAAATTTCGTTCAAAAGTGGGATTTTCCCTCTTCCTGGCCACGCAGCGTGTGACATCACTCCCAGCGCTTTTTGTCACGGCTTTTGTGAGTCTGTTAGAAAAAATTGAATGATTTTGAGCTAGCACGAGTGAAATGGCAAGACAATGACTATTCCCGTTTTGGATTTGGTATTCAGCTGGCGTTCCTGGCATTCAGTAGCAGACAGCAATCGCTCTCCTGAATGAGTTTGGGCTCGCTGTTATCCTCGTTCCAAGAGCTTTCCAACGAGCCCAAGATCGTCAAAATCGGTGAAGTAGAACCAGCGTTATGATGGAAATTGGAACGAATATACTTGAAATTGCAGCTATCTCCTGACGTCGTGTGATCAGTGCAGTTCCAAAGGGAACTGGTGAAGAAACATGGGGAAGAGACAACCACGTTTGGGCCATTGTCTGTTGATTGCAAGGCAATTGCTCTTTGGTGCCACCTGTGTGGAATTATGTGCTACTGTTACCATGGTTTCAAAGACCACCTGCATCGAAATATCTCGACAGACCGGGCCCCATAGGTGGTCAATAAAGCCAGTTTTGCTTGTAACTGCTGTGGCGCCTATGGGTGGTTATAAGTGTGAGTTAAACTGAATTTATTCCGTCTGTATCACTAGTGTTACCCCTTTCTCCTCTGTGCTTTCAGTGGATATCTTCATGCTCCCTGTGGACACGTGGTGATTTGCACTGATTGAAAGAGGCAGACAAAAAGCCCTGGCAAGCCTTTTGCAGCTGTGTGTTTTGCATTCCTGTGAACACTTGGCTAGCCTTGGCGTGCCACATGCACCCCCCCCCCCCCCCCCCCCCCCCCCGGTGTTAATTGCCCGTTTTTTTTACTTGTGCATGCGCTTTTGAGACCTTTTTTCCCTAGGATGGCTCGATGTTACACTAGGCAAGTAAATGGGGGTCCAGTCCGTTTATCTGATGCTTTCTTGTCGATTTGAATCTTCTTTTTGTCTGCTTGTTTTATGCAGGACTATGTACGCGCCCTTGCGGTCAGCCCGGGTAGCTCTGACGTGTGCGTTACAGGTATGTTTTAGGGGCCGTCGCGATAATTGAAATGCACATCTTGCAGTTGGTGCGGTATCCCCATTCCGCCCACACCAAGTGAATGCCAACGTGCACCCTGGGCAACGTATTTCTTCAGAATATGTTCACCAGCCCCCGAATTTGTTGTTGTGTTGTCCAAGCAGTGATATTTTGCCACAGCGCTTTACAAAGGCTTGTGTATTTTTTACACTCTAGTTTTAGACTTGCTTCAATCATAGGGAGTAGATTGCGAAAGCATTTCATGAAAACTACTGTTCTGCACATCAAGAATTGTCCAGGAGCACCCAATGAGCTGCCATGCGCTCTTCATCCCTTCCATTTCTTGTGTCATGGTCTGTGTTCAGGCTCATACGATCACACCGTGAGGCTATGGGATATGCGTTCATCTCCAAGCTCCGGCGCCTCGCTGACCATGAACCATGGTTTCCCCGTCGAAGCTGTCCTCATGTTCCCGTCGGCCAGTATATGCGTATCAGCAGGTGAGGCTTTTTGTGCTAAACACCTCCTTGTGTCCTGGCGTTACTCTTTATTCATTGGGAGTACAGCAAAAAATGCATTTAGCTATGCCAGACGGCAAACGTGACAAACGCTAAACGTTAAGAGTGCGCCTGGGTACCTTGTATCTGCTGAGCAAGGGTAGTGCATCGCTTTGTTCTCGTATCGGTCCAGAATATTGCTATGCAGGAGCACCCACGCCACGTCTAGCGTTCTTCTACTGTTGTGAACTTCTCATACTATAAAAGCCATAATTATAACGAAGTGCTAACTCTAACGAGTTGACGAGGAGAAATCTGTCGTTAAAATATGAATCGTTATACAGAAATCGATACATATACTGGCCTATTGAGCGTTGAGAATGCGTGAGAATCTTTACCTTTGGTACACGTAAACCAGTCAATTTTGGGAAATGGTTATATATGCGCCAGAGTTAGAATAATGGCTGGTTTACAGTAGTTATTGTCCATGTGTGTGGCGTACCGTGCACGTTGCAGTGGGAGAATGAATAATTCCTGTGTTCTGTATCGTATGCGATGTGTGTGGGTGGGTGCGTGCGTGCGTACGTGTGTGCGTATGGATGTGCAGGTCATAATCAGGTGTGTGTCTGGGACATCCTGTCCGGCGGCCGACAGCTCTTCTCGTTCTCAAACCACCAGAAGACCATCACCTCGCTGGCGTTTGACGGCGAAGCACGGCGCCTCATGTCCGGCGGTGCTGATCGCCAGCTGAAGGTGTACGACGTTACTGACTACTCAGTCATCCATGGCCTCAGCTATCCCTCGCCTATCTTCAGCATTGGTTTATCGGTAAGAACATGCACCGGATGTCTGAATATCCTGCTGTGGTGGTATACATATGTAGGACTCAGACAGCAGTCACCGTCCCCAAAGTCAGTTATATAGTCAAAATCACTAACACCCCAGTCACAGTTTGCGTCTTTTGAGAAACCAGTTGTGGTGCCCACAAACCAGTCACAGAATGCCGCGACTTGCCCTCTTTGCGATCACACGTGCACAGAGTCGGAATACATGCATGTATGGCGTGCAAGTAGTACTGCTTTATGTGTCCAATTATTATTTCGAATTATTGTGTCCGATTCGATATCAATATTTTCTTCATCTACTCACATCCAGCGTAAGGTAAGTGAAAGAGAAGACAAGAAGCAGTCGCTGGCTGGTGAATTACGCCTGCCGTGACGATTTTAGGCCATCGCTGCCCTCCCTCTCGCTCCTGTTTGGAGAGCGAATACTGCGATGGGATCAGCGATACAAATTTGCAATTTCGAGTCGCATTCCGTGCCGACATCGCCACAGCCGATCTCTCCAAGCGTCCACCACATCTAGAAGACGTCGACATTACCTGGAACAAGCTACATCTTCCCTACAAGCAGCGAAACTGAGTGAGAACATGATCGAAATAGGGAAAATTGTTTGCGCTGAAAAGCGTACTTTGAACGCGTTCGTTCTCCATACTTTCAAATGGCGACCTACCCATGTCATACATCAGCGCTGAAAAGCATACTTTTGAACGCGTTTGTTCTCCTTACTTTCAAATGGCAACCTACCCATGTCATACATCAAAGCTGGTGACTTGTTTTTGGCTCTCTGTGACTTGTTTGTGACTGGTGACTGGTATTAGAGGATTTGTGACTGTATGACTGGTATTAGGGGCAGTGACTGCTATGAGAGCCCTGACTGCTGTCAGAGTCCTACACATATATACATGTAACATGTAGCACATAATATGTACATGTATGTGTTAGAAAAGAAAGAAGACAAAGTCACTAAACAGCCCCTGAGGTTTCAGTGATGACCGTTGGCAGCACATGTCGTGGTCTTTGCTGATTGTAGGGGGCTAACAGTAAGTTACTGCCACGCGTTAGCCGTGGAAGCACTGAGCACCATGCTGCTGCCTTCACTAATTTCTGGTTGGTGACAGGCTAGTCACGGTGCACAACAAGCACAACAGACACACGGACTCGCACAGTGGCATCCCTAGCCTTACCTGTTGCTTGTCAAGATAATCCAACTCGTGTGTAGTCTGCAGTGCGTTACGTATGTTATGGTGGTTTAAGTGAAGTCTCGCCATCCCGTACCCATAGTGTGCACGGGTTGTGACACATATGTACAGTGAGTGGCCGAAACATAACATGCATGCAGTGATGTGTAGCAATAGCTGTTGTTGCTGATGTGATACGTCTCTCTGTTTAGCAGAGCTGGGCACTAGTGTAAGCAATCATGTACGTTAGAGAAACCCAGTTATTCTGTGAAGATGCTGCTGTTGTGTTGTTGTCAAGGAATACATTATGGATGATTCACTATACCGTTGCTGTTGCTGCTGCTGCTGTGTATGCTCTCTTGTTCCTCAGCCCAATGAAAGTCACCTTGTAGTCGGTATGGCAGATGGAACATTGTCCATCAAGCGAAAAGTGGTGAAGGGCGGGGAGGACACTGAAGAGAAGGATGGCCCAACACTTCCAAAGCCACCACCTCATGTCGGCACAAAGCGCTTTTTCAATAGATCCAAGACTCAGCCGGAAGAGGTATGTTTGCACTCCGTACCTCAGTAGCCAGCTCTCTCATGTCACTGTTGTTGTCTAGTTTGTGCTGTGGTACATTGTGCCTTTCTTTCACTTAGCCCCTGAGGTTTCAGTGATGACCGATAGCAGTACATGCCGTGGTCTTTGCTGATTGTAGGGGGCTAACAGTAAGCTGCTGCCACGCGTGAAAACGTGGTGGCGCTGAGCTTCATTCTGCTGCCTTCACTAGTTCTTGATTGGTGCCGGGCTAGTCACGGGGCTCAACAAACGCGCCCATGCGCTGTAAGCATGAGCTTGAATGTGTGCCTGTTTCAGTGCTGAGCATTGCTCTGGTCATTGTTGGCTGGATGAGGAAGGATTCACATTGAATATGCATGTATCCAGTATTACTACTCTAACTGGTATTATGTGTCCACATGTGCTTGTGTGCATTTTCTTTCACAGGGCGATGTGGTTGTCAATCAGTCCCGGACAATGTACCAGCTCAAACCGTACGAGGTGCAGCTGAAGAAGTTCCGTTACATGGATGCTCTTGATGCAGCAATGAAGGTCGGTCTGCCCGTCTATGCACATTCTGGCGCTTATCAGCATTCGCTCCCATCGTTATATTCTACTGAAGTGGAGTGATGTTGGTGTGCTGCAAAGCATGTATGTGTGTGTGTGGGGGGGGGGGGGTGCTTTCGGAGAGGATTGAGCAAGCCGCATAATGGAAACTGTTTGAGATAATAGAGAGGTTCCGCATAACGTAATTACGTTAGTAAAAAACGTAGTCTATCTACGGAAAGTCTTACGTAAACTGCATGCGCATCTGGGTTCCGCCATACGGAGTTTTCAAATCACGTAGCTGCCCTTGGCAACTCCGAATGCAGTAGTGTCCGACCAGATCGACCTGGGGAGAGAGTCATAAATTTGTACCCAATCCACTTACGGACCAGCTACGTTATCAGAGCCCTATCTACGTACTCTCCGTAGACAACTTTCCGTAAGTGGAGTGCAAACTCGCGAATTCACGGGTTTTTCCCGCCCACTAACGTAAAGTTGCTAAACTTTACGTAGTGCGGAACCTCTCTAATATTTGTTCTGGATGGGATAGAAAATGGTAGGAGATCGAGCTGCCAGCTCTTTTGCTGCGTACGCCTGGCGAGGCGCCGAATGCATGACTTAAATGCTTGTAAGAATGACTCGTGTATTTTGTTTCCGCATGGTTGTGTGTGTGTGTGTGTGTGTTTTGCTATAACACGTTATGTGTGCGTTCATCTTCTGTAGACCGGCAATTGCGATGTGATCGCTGGTATGTTCCAAGAGCTCATCCATCGCGATGGCCTGTCTAACTCGCTGGCAGGGAGGAATCACAAGTCTCTCATTCCCATCATGAAGTTTCTTGTCCAGTAAGTACATGTTCATGTACAGTGAAACTCATTAAATTTTTGTTTGAATTCGGATAAGGCATATACCTGGCTATTATGTACATAGTTGATAGCACCGATTTATCTCCCAAACAGCACATACATACAGTTTTGTGTACTGTGACCGCGGGGATTCTATCTGCTATGCCGTACTTCCGGCATATGACCTACTGTTTTTGCTGGTCCCACCAAAGGGTAGCCTCAGGCAACACGTGTTTCCTCTTGCTTCTGCATTAAATCCACCTGTCCAGTGGTTGTCAAAAAGCTAGCTCTCCAGCTGCTCAGCGTGCAGCGCCGTGAGGAACTGGGATGTTAGTGGAGCTGTGACCGACTCCACCACTATCCTACGGGCATACACTGTGGCACAGTTGTACATGTACTGCTTAAAAATTATTTGAGCCTGGTTTGAGGCCCGTCTTAGTCCATCCCATTATGCCTGCCTACCATAGTTGAGAAACAGAGGGTGCCAGATTCTAATCTTGCTTGGAAGCGGGAGGATTTTCCAGCCGTGCTGCGACCCACAGTTGTTTGGGTGCTCGCGGCCTGGCACAAGGGAAACATGGATGAAGAATGGGATTTTCGGTCTTTGACTACTTGATGGCGGGTGTGGTGCACTCACCTCCCACCCATTTAGGAGCTGCATCTGCACCTTGCTCCATCCTTGGGGGTTGATGGTGGTGGCGTTCCTACGGATGCGGAAAACTCCATCTAACCAAGTCTACGCGGACCATGATTTTTTTGGGCCCATGAGGCTAACCTGTCATACGAAGTAACGCGGGGATGCGAAGTACATTTTTCCATTCCCGCTGGAGTAGTACATTTTTTCCATTCCCGCTGGAGTAGGTGATATCAGTACTTCACCGTATGACAATAGGTTTCTATAATGAAGAACAAAATCCGAGGCGAGGCCGAGATTTTTATCACAGGTTCTAAATTAGTAGCCATAAACCAGAGTTCGAGACCTTTAACCCATTGAGGGCTACAGGGCCTTTCATCTGAGACTCTGAAGAAAATGCTAAAAATATGGCCAATGTACAGCTCCACAACTTCATAGTCTAAGAAACTAGGTTGTTGAACTCTTGTGAAATGTTGACCAAGGCTATAATCATCACGCTGACCAACTCGATATAGTTCCTAGAAAGGGGAACAAAATGCTATATGACACGTAAGTTCATCCAAATTGCGTAAAATACGAAAAAGTCGGCAATTTGAGTTGAATCACCGGACGAAAAAGAAGAAGAAAAAGTATCCAAGCGGGATTCGTACCCGCAACCTCTCGTACTGAATGCCGGAAATGTACCGCTTGACTCTGGGGTGTCTTGCAACCCTAAGCTGGAACACGGAGCTTAGTACGGTAGGATAGCCTGTCAGCCCGAGTATTCGGGCTCAGCGCCCTGACGTCATCCTGAATCCCGAATATATTCGGGCTCAGCAGTCAATGGGTTAAACAAAAGCAAGCACAACTCAGAGGATTGACGAACCGGAATTGCACTGAACAAAGCCTTGTGATTTGTGGTCGCTTTTCTGTGTGGTTTTCTGTGTGGGTTATTAATACCTATAAGAGGTGGATATAAAGCGGTATAATTATAACTTTTCTTGGAATGATGTGCTCGTATGCATAGGCTTTCAGCAATACGAGAATGTACATGTACATGGATTGAGGTTTTCCAAGAACTGACTTGTTGTGTTGTTTCATTCTCTGCACCGTGTTGCTGACTGTGCTTGTCTGTGCCTCATGTAGTTACATTGGTCATCCTCGCTACCAGTCTCTTCTCCTGGATGTGGCCAATGCCGTACTAGGTAATCAACTCCCTGCTCTATTCATTGTCCAGGTTATGTTTGAGTTAGGTTATGTTTGAGTAGTTTCCTGGTGCTACACTCTCAGGCATGTTTCTAAAGAGCAGCTGTTGTACGTGTGGATGTTTGTATGTACGTGTGTGTGTGGGGGGGGGGGGGGGGATTGCTTTACAATGGCTAGGAATTTGACGTGTATCATCATTCCGTGTGTAAGTGTAAGCCCGCAAGGATCGTAATATAATACTGGTGGTGTGTTTGTGTATACAGATATGTACGGTGGAGTCTGCGGTGAGTCACGGCGCATCACCCAGCAGCTCAACGCTCTGCGGTCACGCGTGGAGGCTGAAATCAACATGCAGCGACGCATGTTGAGCATTCTCGGCATGATGGACACGCTCTTTGCCATGGCGTCAACAAAACAACAGTAATGAGCTATCGTGTGTGGCTGTGTACATAGTTTAGCTTTGCTTGCACATAGTGCTGCTGTAACATATTCTACATGATGATGTTTTGCTAGCATGGGATTCTGTGCCAACCTGCAATATGTATACAGTTGAGAGGAAGCCGTGTCATGGTTGTCAGCCTGTTTGTGCATGGTGATTGGTGGTGGTGGTGAGAGAGGTGGTGCCGTGGTGGTGGGGAGAGTGTGCATGGCAGACTGAAAACAGAGAGGGGCTTGAATCAAGTGGGCGAGTTTTAGGCTGCGTTCATTTTTGTCTCCTTGGTAGAGTGGATGCTGAGGCGGTGGATGGTAGTTTACGAACGCAGATCTCCGCATTTTGGTAGAACATCGACTTTACAGTACGATGTACGATGTTTGTTGGAAATCAGCTCTTTCTCTCTTCCCCTTCTGCTATATGCCTGGTACATACTTCAGTACACATAGGAGATCCCCTTCTGAGATTGGCGTTAGCCTTTGGGTAATCCTGAAATAAAGATTAATACTTTATTACACTGCACACGTACATTGTATACTAGTACGTACCTGTGGATGGAGCACATTGTAACAACGAAAGTACAAGAACGTATTCTCTGCAGACTTCCCCGCCGCCTCCCGTAGGCATACACAGTGATTTGGCTTTTTTTAACATGGTTGTAAAATGACGTTTTTCAGCCACTTCTAGGCAAGCTACGTCCAAATGAATTGTTGCAAGTGGAAGTGCTATCCTTCATGGCCGTTGTGTCGAAAAATGGGAATGATCCCACTTTGGAAAGTGTCTTGAATCATGCCCTACTTTCATAGCATTCTCAGGATTCAAATAACTGGTGTGTAATTTTTTTAACAAATTTGTAAAATCATACTAAAATGGCATCACAAACTGGGATATTCGGTCATCAATGATCTGAAGTTGATAGATATCACTTCAAGGATTGCTAGTGGATTAAAATTAATCTGTCGACTGCATTGTATGCTGCAAAAGCCGTGTTTTTGAATTTGTAACTAGTGGCTGTGTCATATGGTGGAATTGGATAAGTACCATAGCATTGCAGCCATGTTTTCGTTCTCACACAGTGTATTCCGTGACCTACTGTTCTTCATTATTGTCTTTAGTTCACTGCCCTCCTCATCCATTCAGGGGCTTATTTTGCACAAAATGGCAAAGCACCCACCACTGTTTATACCGACGTGGCGGGGAGAATTAAATTACATGCACCAAATTTTCTGGTCAATGTTCGTCTACGATAAACTGGCTCTCATTTGCCACCACCCATGTTTCGATACAGCCATTCGGAGCAGAGAAGCAGCCAGAAGAAAGGCATAAACATATTTTACACATTTTGTTAAATAGCCAAATGTTTAAAAAAAGCCAAATCACCTCGCACTAGCGAACCGTCCCTGCTTGCGAACTATTTTCAAAGAAGATAGAATATCTGCATATGATGTTGACTGACAAAATAATTAATGATGATGATGAACTGACGAGAGATATTCGCTTAGCTCTTATAATAATTATAAGAGCTAAGCGAATATCTCTCGTCAGTTCATAGCCAAGACGAGTAGAAGCACACCGGAGTCAAACTATCTCACGGATTCAAAAGGGAAGTTTTCATTTCTTGTTGGCTGAGTTTTACGAAATAAACAAGAAATATGTAAATAGGCGTCGAGGCGACAATAGTTTTAGAATTGCGATCAACAGAACGAGCTGAACAATTTTTTGTTCATCATTTCTTCCATATCACATTTTTTCTTTCTTCCATGTTCTTCACTGCCTTCGTATACACTCGTTTTTTGAATACAATAAAAGCCTTTGTGAAAATGTCGGTTCAGCTCGTTCTGTTGATCGCAATTCTAAACAAGAAATGTTGTTCTTTTCGAACGAACAGGTCTGGGACCGAGGTCCGACAGTTTTGGGCGTACTGGTACGCCGCAGTCCCTCATCTTTTGTTTTCTTGCTTTGCAAGCTGGTTTCCCACCCTCCCTCCCAATGAGGAGCTTTGTATGGTTTCACACACGGGTCATGATAGTGAGAGTGCTGCGTTACTCTCTCTCTCTCTCTCTGATAGATTTCTCAATATTGCTGCTACAACATAGGTTATAAGTTGTGCGAGGCGTGGAATGTGCGGATGCTCTGTCGATTGCTGTGCTTTTCTGTAGGATTCACCTCGCACAACGCTGTCACTCTATGAGGTGTTGTTTTCGCTGGATGTTTTTTCTGTCTGTGTTCTGGACACAAGAGTGCAACCAGCCTTGCTGTGGCTGTCCCCCGCAGTTGTTATTCTGCGATGAGTGTGTGTGTGTGTGTGTGTGTGTGTGTGTGTGTGTGTGTGTGAGTGTGTGTGTGTGTGTGAGAGAGTGTGTGTAGGTGTGTGTGTGTGTGTGTGTGTGTGTATGTGTGTGTGTGTGTGTGTGTGTGTGTGTGTGTGTGTGTGTGTGTGTATGTGTGCAGTACTGACGTGTGAGTGAGAAAAGAAACCTCATTACACTCCCTGTAAAACGCTGGCGCAACCCGCCAGGAAAACCGCAGTTCAGAACCGAACTGAATACACTATAATAATGTATTCAGTTATAGTTATTATATATTAACATCGTCTCAGATTAATAGATAGACCGTGGTTCACCATGATCAGACGCCTACGAAACTAAACTGAATTCACACGCTCGCGTAAAGACTGAAGAGAACAGGAAGACTGAAGGAAGACAGGAAAGAAAATGCCATATCTGGAATTAGCTTACATTGGCAATGTACATGGAGCTCCATCCTTTGAGACGCTAGCGCTATCTGTCATGGAGCCCAATCCCTAGGCTAGAGACACGCTGGCTGCCATCATGACTGGCTAGTTGTGGCGGGCGGCGGGAGCAGCGGAGCTGGGGCAGCGGCGGGTGCTCCTTCAGATACACTAACTTGAGCCCTCAGCGAACGTGGATGAAAACTAAAACTAAAATTGACGGCTGTCACAAATGTGTAGCGGCCATTACGTCGGAAAACATGCAACTAGAACAAAACTTTACCGCTGCCACCAATTTTGTAGCGCCATTGCTACCAATGTAAAACAGGTGGGGTCGAATCTGACAAAGTTGACTTTAAGGTGGCAGACTACCCAAAATTCGCTGAAAAATCGAATTTGTAAATTCACATTGAGTGCTACGTCAGTTGAAAGAGCTTGAATAGCTGCAAATTCTCTGAAAATTGTGTCCCGATCTGACCAGCCGTTCAAGGGTGCGTTTGGTTGGTACGATCTAGAACAGGATCGAACAGCTGGTGCACACGGAGCAGCCTCATGCCAACCAAACGGTACTCCAGAACTAGAAACAGAGCATATTTTTGTGAAAAATATGCCAAACTTGGTGCATTTTTCAAAATGTGTATGGGTCACCATGGTCACTGTGTACGGTACGACGAGTCCAACCCAAAAGCGTATGCACGTGATCATTTGGGACCAAAATCGATGTTCCCGCCAGGTTTCACTGTGAAAAAGTGAAACTGCTCGGTCTGCTCCGGCCTCGAGGCCGGTGCAAGCAGAGCATGTTCTGGCCGACCCAGAACAGGTGCAGTCCCAACCAAACGCGCTGTTCTGTTGAATCCTGTTCTAGTTCGTACTTTAGAGGGGTTGGAAACGTGCCTCTAATCACGCGTACAGCAGACAATGTTCTTTTAACAATTAACTCCCAGTATCGAGGCAGCGAGAATCGGTATATTGCACACAGGAAATGGCAAGGAGATAGTCCAACGAAGGAAGAATTCTACGTGCAGAGACAAACCACAAACTACTGCCAGAAGTCCAGAAGTGGAAAAAGCAAGAAGAAGAAAGCCTGAGCCGACTTTCAATGCCAGAGCTAGATCCTCGTAAAGGATACTTGGTGGAACAACAACAAAACACATATATACAAATATGGGTTTTTTTTGTATTTTTTTGTTTTGTTTGGCACAAACACAAGAAGCAAGAATGACACGAAAAGCAGAAACTATGAGAACATGGTATAAATGAGCACGGCCATCAACCTCAACAGGGGATAGCCGCCTCGGCAACAACAAGAGCAGCTGAGTCCGCGGCAAAGACCGGTGCATAGAGCCGCCTAGCACCCCTCAGGCACATCACACTGGATCGGACCAAGGCAAAGCTGATTTGACACCGGATCGAAGCCATCACGGCACTGTAGGCCTCTCCGGTCTTGTCGGCGATGAGGGACGCTATCCTCTTGTACAGAGAGGTGGCAGATTTCCCCATGCCTCCCGTAGTGGAGAACACGGCGGGAACAAAGCTGGAGTGTTCCACTTCTCGGATTTTCTGCTCATAGGCACGGCGCTTGGCTTTTTCGTGACGGGTGTAGCTAGCAGCAAGTGAGTTGATGCGATTCGAGGACGCAAAAGGGTTAAACACCCGGACATCAATGTAGGTGCGCTCGAACCGCCCTCCCCAAATACCACTAGCCACCACGTCAAGGCGGGCTTGGTCGTCGCCCACAGCAGTACGGTACCGGTACCGGAGCTGCTCTCCAGTGAGTGGCTGCAAATGTGGCTCAATACAAATATGGTACGAGGTGATTCGTCATTATTTAACACGAAAGTAAAAAAGCCTTCCGTAGGGTTCGAGGTGCGAATCTTTCCATTTCTTCCTCCAAAAATGTAATACTGATGTCCTTAGATTGCAATGGTGGGTTGTTCATGCACATAATCCTTGGTGTTGGGAAGCAGGGGGCAGTTGAAAAATGGCAATTTTTCCGCATATTATTTGTTGTGGTCATTTCTTAACATCATGGTAAAATAGGCCTTAGCAGCACAATTCAAGTCAGTTTTCAATAGAAAGAGACCCTACGTATCCAGGATGGTCCAGCAAGACTGGATCAAGATCATGTTGATCCAAATACAAGCCATTCAAGCTTGCATAGCAGTAGGTGTATCACCCTGATTTTATATGCAATTGTGATCATGATCTGTTAGTAAATTCAGTAGTTGCCAATGTTTGGCCATTACCAGGGCCAACACACCCCATTCCTCCTTCCCAGGCGTCGTTTCCAGTACGTAGCTATCATATGCTTCCTTTTCAGCTAAATATATTGTCACTGGAGGTTGAAACCAGCGGCTATGACTCTCTTATACTCTATTTTACCGTAAACATCGCGCACATGCAGACTGAAAGCTCTTGCAATGTCACTTCCTGAAGGAATATCAGTCTCAATTTTGGAGGCGAACTTGACAGAACATTGACAATGGCAATGGCAAAAAGAAATTTGACGTGACTTTTTGCAGGCGCTGGCAATGAGATATTTTACCGATTTGTTAAGAAATGACGCAATGGTTGATAAATATGGTGGTAAAGACACACCTGGCAATATGGCGGTAAACACACGCCTGCCCACACACGCTCTCTAGGCTGCAAAGTTCTGGCACAGAGCTCTCCTTCTCACCACCACCACCACCATCAGTTCGCGCCTGGCGCCTGGTCGATGCATGGCTGGCGGTATCCGGCATAGCAGGCTGGTACATCAAGTAGCGCATGGCACATAGATGATGACACAACAACGACATCATGAGCTCGATTGCGACGTACGTTTCGTCCCCGCTGGACTCATCAGGCAATCTTCTTCTTGGATGTCTTCATACGGAGCTTGACTCGGGAGAATGAAGTCGAAGACACCACTGCAGCTGTACTTATGGTTGATAAATATGGTGGTAAAGACACACCTGGCAATATGGCGGTAAACACACGCCTGCCCACACACGCTCTCTAGGCTGCAAAGTTCTGGCACAGAGCTCTCCTTCTCACCACCACCACCACCACCATCAGTTCGCGCCTGGCGCCTGGTCGATGCATGGCTGGCGGTATCCGGCATAGCAGGCTGGTACATCAAGTAGCGCATGGCACATAGATGATGACACAACAACGACATAGCTCGATTGCGACGTACGTTTCGTCCCCGCTGGACTCATCATGGTGACGGTTCGCTAGCATGTCTACGGGAGGCGGCGGGGAAGCCTACAGAGAATACGTTCGCAAGCTGATACTTGCACGGCAAGAGGCGTGTCACCGGGGCGCTGAGCCCGTGAAGAAGACTGTTCCCTGTTCTGAGTCTGCTGGAGGCGAGAAAAGGCGCCAGAAGAAGTTTCGCCACCGCCCAGGTCCTGAGGCTCTCCGGCTAATACGACGCCGTGAATATCAAAAGGGAGCTAAACGCCGCGTGCCCAGCCAGCAGCAACTCGCCACCAGACTGAAAGACTTGGAGCTGGGTCGTCGCATCCGTGGAGAGCGTGGTTAGACATCTACCCGGATTCTCTCAGCTCAAGGAACCAGCTATTCAACCGGCTTTTTTAAAAGCCACCACAAAAATCAAAGAAAGTTGTGTCTCAGATACATAATAATATTATTATGTTGCTGTTTGATGATCGGTTAAAATCGTGAAACTCAGAGTTACAGAAGAAACGCTTATCGCCCCTCTCAAGTGTGTGTAATAATATTATTATTATTGTATTTTGTTGTTACATTGTGCTTTATCGACAGGTATACAAGGTGCACGTGTACAGTATGTACATGTCCATGGCACTGTAGGTGAACCATTGAAATTGAGTTGATCATAGTTTCATCACTTGGATCTCTGAATATATTAGTTGGGTCTCAGTCTGCCTACAGCATATTCAACCGACAGAGGGCTTCTGCTCGATCCCAAGAAAACGCAATTTCTCGTGATCCGGAGAAAAGGCCAGGTAATTCTACCCACGCTAGCCATTCAGTGTGGACCTAACAGAATCCCAATGTCGCAAAGCACAAAGTACCTGGGGGTCATCATCGACGACCATCGATGATCTTCTGACGAGCCAGGAGATGTTGAATTAATCATGCATCTAGCCTTCGACCTGCGGATTGAGAGCGTACTGCAGAAGGTACTAGTACACCAGAAGCTTGGTGCATTCAGACACGGCAAGAAGAACATAAACCATGAAGGTCGTCATATGTTCTATCTATCACTGATACAGTCAACCCTGGACTATGCCAGCATAGCATATGTTCATTGTTTGAGCACCACGCTATACCAGAGGCTTTTGCGAGCAAGCACGCTGGCCATCCGCAGAGTTTTTGGCTTGTCTCCGTACACATCTTCCTACGACTGTTTGACGATCGCTAATGTTGCTCGTCTGGAACTTCGTATTGTTTGTTTTGTTTACCACTGCCTGCATGGTGATGCTAGTGCGCTTTTGCATGGGATTTTCAATCACGGCTCAGCCACCAGCCACACTGACCGGCAGGCACGCGGTCAAGTTAGCCATAATTATTATGTTCGCACTTCCCGTCGCCCGTTCTAGGCATGGCCTTAACACCATAATAATATTACCCTTTCTCGCTGCTGATCGCTGGAATGCTTTACCTGCTGCCTGCCGTACCGCTACCTCTCGCTCAGAGTTTGTTCACTTGTGTCAATCATTCATAGGGTTCCCTGTAATAAGACGACACCGTCTGTAGGGTTCCCCTATTATGGATTTGAGTGAAAGTTTGACCACACACTCCTGCCACTATGCTGGCCCTCTGGACATGATCTACAAGTTCTTGCGCCTCACTGACAGGCTGCTTTCCAGGCCGGAAAAACTCAAATTTCCGGCATAGTGCCACGGTGTGCGAGCCACCCAGGAGCCAAACAAATCCATTTACAATTTTTTTCACATTTTCGTGCCCGTTCTGTCCGTGCGCGGGACCCAAACCTAAAACAAGTCCAGAAGCAGCCATGGGTGGTGGGGTAGGGCACCTCAACGTGGCCCTGGAATCTGTCACAACGGAACGAGTGGGCATTCTCTCACAGACTCACACAGACCCAAGTCAAGTTTTGAATTTTTTTAGGTTGAGCACGTGCTACGAGGTCGTACCTTTGATACAACATCCAGTGCTAGGACGTCCACAGCAAGCCATTTCCACAGCGCTGCACACCAAATCCAGGATACCCTCAGAAACCGGCAAAGACTACCACTCACGTTCCACTACTGCCTAGTACTGAATCCTACCTGACTTCTTGACACGACTCAAACTAGTTACTTGCCAAAGTCACTAAATCAACGTCAACTACAGTTGTGGCAAGTGAAATCCGACACTTGCCATAGGGGACAGCGCCTCAAATGGACATCAATGATGTAATGCACTGCACCTAATTTGTACTATAGAGCCGTATGCATCCCAAACAGGTCGAAAGGTCACAGCTTAGATACACACAGTTCACAAACATGGTACACATAAGGAGTATTGGTATCCAATTCCCATTCATTTTTGCCAGCACCTTTTGAACCTTGACTGTGATGAGTACGAATTCTGTCATCAGACAGATAAAGTTGTATGCAGCACATGTACTGTACGTATGCAGGGCTGCAGAGGCTGCAGGATGCACGGTGCAGTCCCTTATGCCAAGTGTCGGATTTCACTTGCCACAACTGTACAATAATCAAGCCACATATCTGCAACGTCACGAGCGTGCTGGCAAAAGTCCTGGAGCAAAATTCTGCACACTTTCGTGTGTTTCCATAATACGACAAGTTGCGCACGGTCTGCTCACATTCAAATACAGTGCTGCCAACAAATGACAGCGTGCAACAAAAAAATCTTTCCTTGCAAGGGCACATTTTCGGCCATAAGTTGCCATAACTCTTGAACGGCTGGTCAGCATCGCAGCCTTCGCAGGCATGAATCGTGGACGTGGTGACGTGGTCTGATGACTGATGTGCTCCACCGACGCGAAGCAGCCAAGGCTGTACAGTAAATAGTGGATATAACGTGCCCCTTTGATTTTCGATAATTTATCACTATATCCGGTGCATCACTATAGCCGATTTGCATGTATGACTGACACATGGCACATGACTGTGCCTGAAATGATGCGTACATGCTGGAAAAAGCATGAAAAGCAGCCACGTGCACATGTGGCTGCTTACAGCATACAGGGAAGAATTTTCTCTCAATCACGTCTGCTGCCAGATGCATCCAGGCAACACTGGATCAGTTTTGGAAGAAATCAACTAAATTTGAAGAACAATTGTTTTGTGATCATCACTCTTGATCAGTATATACGATATTTTCCTGTGCATTTGATATGGTTTGCTTCCTGAAGCCCATCACAATACTGTAAATATACAAATTTTCGGCAGCTATTTAATTTCGGCTATATATTCGGCACCGACCCAAAACGCCTAAATTAAAACGCCGATGAAATTTTTCACTGCATCTGTCGCACTATACCGTGCCCTCTACCCCACGCCGAAAATAAATCGCCGCGGAAATGTCAAAAATCGTGAAGTGCCGAAATTTTGCAGCGCCGAAATTTTGTATATTTACAGTAAGCGATATATCGGTATAGCCGATAATAGTGTGTATAGTGATATTTTAGCTGTATTTTTTGTGATTTGATTTTGATTTTGGCGAGTTCGATCATTATAGCCGGTATATCGTTACACCCGGTCACTTTATAAACGACTAGCAGCACCACCGGCCAGCGTTGCCTGGCCGAATGTGGCATGCGCGTGAAGCAAGTACATGAACAGCACACGTGCTCAGCACGTGGTGGTGGCCAGACCACTGAAGTCCTGGTGAGGGAGGTTCTTCATCGTTGGAAGGAGAAGGAGAGACGTCTGTTACGCCTTCCGGAGGCTGGTCAGGGTTGTCCATCACCTGGTGCACCACCGGCCAGCGTTGCCTGGCCGAATGTGGCATGCGGGTGAAGCAAGTACATGAACAGCACACGTGCTCAGCACGTGGTGGTGGCCAGACCGCTGAAGTCCTGGGGGGATCATCCTGGTGAGGGAGGTTCTTCATCGTTGGAAGGAGAAGGAGGGACGTCTGTTACGCCTTCGGGAGGCTGGTCAGGGTTGTCCATCACCTGGTGGCGGATGAAGCGGCTCAAAAAATTCATAAACTTACGAACAAAAGTGCGATGCGCTCTTCACTGCAGATCAGATGCAGAGTGCAGTCAGTGCAGATCTTTTGTATCCTTTTGTTGCAGATGTTTCTATTTGCAGAGAATGGTTCACGCGCGTGGTCCGCAGCGCTTGTGCGGCTGCTAGCCTGCTAGTGCTACGGCCTAGGCTAGGTGGCTACATGATTCGCACGCTTCGCGTGCTCAGTGCTTCTGCGCGCGGCTGCTCCTGCTACTCGTACTGATCGTGTCTGCTACCGCCTACACTGTTCGCACGCTTCGCGTGCTCAGCACGTGGTGGTGGCTACACGATTCGCACCCTTCGCGTGCTCAGTGCACTAGTGCTTCTGTACTGTGGCTGCTTCCGCTAGCTACACGATTCGCACGCTTCGCGTGCTCAGTGCTTCTGCGCGCGGCTGCTAGCGCTACTGTACTGCTAGCTGCTACTCGTACTGATCGTGTCTCCTACCACCGTACCGTACCTACACTGTTCGCACGCTTCGCGTGCTCAGCACGTGGTGGTGGCTACACGATTCGCACCCTTCGCGTGCTCAGTGCACTAGTACATAGTGCTTCTGTACTGTGGCTGCTTCCGCTAGCTATAGCGCTACACGATTCGCACGCTTCGCGTGCTCAGTGCTTCTGCGGCCGCTAGCTACACTGTACTGTGCTACACGGTTCGCACGCTTCGCGTGCTCAGGCCAGGGCAGCGCTGCTCCGCAGCGCGCTTCAGCGTGACACAAAAACACACGTCACAGGTGCCTCTTCTTTATAAGGAGCGTGACACACACACACACACACACAGACACACGTCACAGGTGCCTCTTCTTTATAGATACTCACTGTAATAGTAAGTCCTTACACACAACGACTGTTACGTCAGCATTTTGGACAACTAATGGTTCAAGCACTTACTATGACTCAGTTCAAGTGGAACTCACGCCACGTCACGATTCTAGCTAGCAAAAGCTAGCGAGTACTTGCTGCATGCACTAGCCGTGGGCGTGAGAATCTTTTCCGCAGTACATGTATTTGACCACCAATCAAGTGCTTGCGCGGTTCGGGGAATCGAACCAGGTATAAATAAGAGCTAAGCGAATATCTCTCGTCAGATCATCATTAATTATTTTGGCAGTCAGCATCGGATATTCTATCTTCTTTGAAAATGGCTCGCAAGCAGAGACGGTTCGCTAGCATGTCTACGGGAGGCGGCGGGGAAGCCTACAGAGAATACGTTCGCAAGCTGATACTTGCACGGCAAGAGGCGTGTCACCGGGGCGCTGAGCCCGTGAAGAAGACTGTTCCCTGTTCTGAGTCTGCTGGAGGCGAGAAAAGGCGCCAGAAGAAGTTTCGCCACCGCCCAGGTCCTGAGGCTCTCCGGCTAATACGACGCCGTGAATATCAAAAGGGAGCTAAACGCCGCGTGCCCAGCCAGCAGCAACTCGCCGCCAGACTGAAAGACTTGGAGCTGGGTCGTCGCATCCGTGGAGAGCGTGGTTAGACATCTACCCGGATTCTCTCAGCTCAAGGAACCAGCTATTCAACCGGCTTTTTTAAAAGCCACCACAAAAATCAAAGAAAGTTGTGTCTCAGATACATAATAATATTATTATGTTGCTGTTTGATGATCGGTTAAAACCGTGAAACTCAGAGTTACAGAAGAAACGCTTATCGCCCCTCTCAAGTGTGTGTAATAAATTCACTAGTATACAAACCGAGGCGAAGCCGAGGTTTGTATAACTAGGGAATATTCGCCCATATTCACGAGGCTGAAGGTAATATTAGACTTATACCTCTCCATATTCACCCGCTCGTCCCTAAAACCCAACAAACCAGTCCTGTTGGTCATACATGTACATGTACATGTACACAGAACTAACGTAAGTCGTTGTTTCACTGAGCCTTCAGACCGACTGGCGTGTTCTTGCCTGAATCGGAGGGCGGCGTGTTCAGAATCTTGTTCAATCGATCGTGTACACATGTGGCATGGGAGGTGACGACCTTGGAGAACACGCTCGTGCCAATCACCATGGAGAACACGCTCGTGCAGCGTTGTGGCGGAAGCCAATCATTAGAGAGGTTTCGTTTCACGCGAAGATTTAACCAATCAGAGAGAGGTTTCGTTTCGGCGAAGATTTGACCAATCAGAGAGAGGTTTCGTTTCACGCGAAGATTTGACCAATCCGCGACCATCGCGCCAATTCGGGAGTCGGTTTATAACAGCGAGCCAAGCGGTTCTACTCTCACTTCTTTTCTTTTTAGGCAGCGCTTCGGAGCTGTTGTGTGCCCTAGGAAAATTCTACGCTAACGTCCTTGAACAGGGCTGTTCTGAGTACAAACGAAATTCCTGGCTTGCCGCTTGATCCGCAATCATCGGGCCATTGACATGTTGAGCGTCCAAAACCTTGTTTTCTCGCTGAAACGCTCCGTCTGTGAAGATGCTCACTGTCAGCACCTGGTCACATGCGGATCCAGCGGCAATGGCAAGCAAGGAATTATTTCGTTTGTACTCAGAAAAGTCCTGTCTAAGGAAGTTAGCGTAGACATTTTCTAGGGCACTCGACAGCTCCGGTGCGCTGACGGAAGAGGAATCAAGCGCAGCACCGAGTACTGCTCTCTTTACAGTACAATGTAAGTATCGAAAAGTGGTGAATATAAGCGGTGAATATTCAGCAATATTCACCACTTATGTAGATCGCCAATTGTATGTGGGTGAATATGGAGTGAGGTATAAATGCTCAATAATAATGCCGGCATTACCCACTGACTCCTAGATAATGCGCTATAATGCCTCGAAATCAAAAATCCCATATATGATCAATAATAATGCCGGCATTACCCACTGACTCCTACAGTACTGTGCTCAAGTTATAATTATTGTTTATAGCGTTGGACAAAAAACGGATAACTTGTAGACCTTTCAGTGGTCTTCTCTTTTGAATTTTAATCCTTGGCTCTAAATCCGAGTCTGCATTACATCTCAGTGTAGGTTAGAATCAAGTTTGCAGCGCCACAGCCTACAAAGTGCAAAATGGCACTCTTCACTCGGCGCAGTGTGGGCGACGCCGCTCCGGGAAGATAGGCTCTGTGTGTGCAATGCCACCGTACTGCTCGGCATCGCTCATGAAGTGCTGCGGGCCGACCACTCGCAGCGCTTCCGGCCTGAGCAGCAGAGGATCTGCCGGCGCGGCCAGGACGGCGACCCGCTGTCCAGTTCGCAGCTCCTCCGTCGTGATCGGGAAGCCGGTGTCGTCGTCGACGAGCGTGATCAGGTGCGGTGCCGTCGCCACCACGGTCATGGCCTGCGACGGTTCACGCTGGTTGGCTGCACAGTGGTCGCTAGTGCCTGTGGTCGTACGGTTCAGTTGCAAGCAGCAGATGTACTCGTTCTGAATGTCTATGCGGTACTGCGTGCCGGCCGAGTCCCAGCTGAGGAACGACGCAATGGTGACGTTACCACGGGCAAATGCATCCTTCACTTCGAGCCGACTGTCAATAATCTGGAGAGAAAGCAGTAGCAATAGCGGCAGCACAGCAACAGCAGCAGCAGAAACAGCAGCAACAACAGCAGCAGCCACAGCAGCAGTAGCAACAGCAACAACAGCAGCAGCAGCAATACCAATGCCAATGATGACAGCACATGACATCCTGTAAGGTACAGCGTACCAACAGTACAATCACCTGTTCCCACTACTGTAAAAGCCATATATGTATAGATTATAGACCGGTTAGGAGGTCTATACAGGATATATAGACCGAGTAAAAGACCGAGGTCTTTTACGAGGTCTATATATCCTGTATAGACCAACTATGAGGTCTATAATCTATTTATCGTGTTCTCCACGCAATAGTTTCGCTTCATATACGACATATCCTTGTAATTCTAGTATTATACTATAGCCTATACTGCATTGTACTGCATTGAAAGTCAGGATCATTGTTTAAACTAGGTTCAGCATCGGTAGCACAGTGGCTGGGTGGTAAGGAAGAGTGACTGAGATTCACAAGGTTGTGGGTTCAAAATTGAAATCCCATCTTGTGTATTTCTGCTTTCTTCAAAAATTTCTTTTTCGAAGTTGGAGAGAAAATTTCTAAGTCCAAGAAATTCTAAGGAGTCAAATATAAGTAGTCAAATATATCGTGTATTTGACTAAGCAGTCAAATACGCGATATATTTGACCGCTTAGGTATCAGGGAAATTAGTGGGGTCAAATACTAAGAAGGCGATAAATATATATATAACGAAGTGCTAACTCTACTGAGTTAACGAGGAGAAATCTGTCGTTAAAATAGAAATCGTTATACAGAAATCGATACATATACTGTCCTATTGAGCGTTGAGAATGAGTGAAAATCGTTACCTTTGGTACACGTAAACTAGTCAATTTTGGGAAATCGTTATATATGCGACTCGTTAGAATAATGGCTTTTACAGTACTTCTTTAGGTACACAGAACTGTACTCGTAGTCCGGCACAGACCTGTACTCGTAGTCCGGCACAGACCTGTACTCGTAGTCCGGCACAGACCTGTACTCGTAGTCCGGCACAGACCTGTACTCGTAGTCCGGCACAGAACTGTACTCGTAGTCCGGCACAGAACTGTACTCGTAGTCCGGCACAGAACTGTACTCGTAGTCCGGCAGAATATCCCACTACATGGCCATGTACCGAAAACATACTGCTCCCCCCCCCCCCCCCCCCAACACACACCATGGCGTGGTGCTTCCCAATGAGGTTTCCAGTAGGGGACATCTAGGTTGTCAAGTGCAGTATGATGTATAGCTACGCGAAAGATCACAGACTTGTTGTGCTTGATTGTACACAGTTTCATGAGCAAGCATGTCTACACTGGAGCACATTGCGTGGCAGTGCAGGCGTCGGTTTAACGGATTGTAGCATACACATACAAGTACTTGTATACACTGAAGTCACTTCAAAGGTAGAAAACCAACAGGAGTTAGAAACTAGAGAGAGAGAGAGAGAGAGAGAGAGAGAGAGAGAGAGAGAGAGAGAGAGAGAGAGAGAGAGAGAGAGAGAGAGAGAGAGAGAGAGAGAGAGAGAGAGAGAGAGAGAGAGAGAGAGAGAGAGAGAGAGAGAGAGAGAGAGAGAGAGAGAGAGAGAGAGAGAGAGAGAGAGAGAGAGAGAGAGAGAGAGAGAGAGAGAGAGAGAGAGAGAGAGAGAGAGAGAGAGAGAGAGAGAGAGAGAGAGAGAGAGAGAGAGAGAGAGAGAGAGAGAGAGAGAGAGAGAGAGAGAGAGAGAGAGAGAGAGAGAGAGGGGAGAGAGAGAGAGGAGAGAGGGGAGAGAGAGAGAGGAGAGAGGGGAGAGGGGAGAGGGGGAGAGGGAGAGAGAGAGAGAGAGAGGGGAGCGGGGAGAGGGCAGAGGGCAGAGGGAGAGGGAGAGGGAGAGAGAGAGAGGGAAAGAGAGAGGGAGAGGGGGAGAGAGAGAGAAGAGAGAGAAAGAGAGAGAGAGTCTGATCGACGGTACTTCACGCCTTGCTGTATATTCGTGCACATATACATACATGTACATGTACATGCACACACACAGACATTCGCACACCACACACACACACACACACACACATACACACACAAACACACACACGGACACACACTCCTACATATACACACACACACTTGTACTTGTACTTGCTCACTGCCAAAACTGGTCACGTGGGTCTCCCCGGGAGAGGGGAGAGAGACTCGAAAGGAATCTTGGAAAGGTGACTTAATTGACCCGCCCAACAGCCGACACCCCCTGAAATCCCCAAACTATCGGTGGACTTGATGATCCCACTTATGGGCTCACCACACCTCAGTAAGTGGGTGAGGACAAGGTGCAAAAAAAAAGATTGACGGCGTCAGGGTATCCGTCCCGGGATCCAACTGCAGTTACCCCTGCCCCCAGTGAGGGTACGGCTTGCTACTAGTGTGGGTGGCTATATCAGAGTGGATCTGATATTATAAACGTCACTAGCACCCTTGGTTACACAACAGTTAATCTAGCCAGAAGCAGTACATGTACATGTACATGTACATGGTTAAGCCGGTATGTATACTTCAAATAGAAAGTATGTGAACCCTGAAACCAAGAAAGGTGGCAGGTACAATGACACACCCTTCATGCAGCTGAGCCCGTTGGCAACAGGCCCAACACAATCTGGCATAAGTACACTCACCAACCGAACTAGCTGGCACACACACACGGACACACACACACGCACACTCAGACTCAGACATGCCCATCGCGGAAGCGATGATAGCGAACAGCTATGTTTATACATAGAAACTTGTGCTGGGATTACACCATTCAACAGCTTGCAAGGCTGATGAATTTACCGCCACTAATTTTAGCCTGGTATCCACCACACAGCTGATTGAAGTGACTTTTTTCTGGCCAGTGAATCCCTATTTTTCATTTTTCATTTTTCCATTTTTCATTTTTTCACTTTTTCCTTTTCGACACACGCACACCACACCGCATACTCCGGCATACACTGGCTGTAGGTAAGTGCTCAGGAGAATGAAAGAAGAGCTAGGACACACACACACACGGACACACATGGACACACACACACACAGCCATACCTTGCCGCGTGTAATCAGCACAGCTTTGGCCGCACGTTCGATGGCCGTGACTGGATCGAGATGTTCACGCAGTGCACTAAGCGCTGCATGGCCAATCTTGTAGCTGGTTGTCAGCGATCCTGCAACACAGTACTTCTCCATGGTACTCTTCTCCAGTGGAGCTACAGATAGTGCAGCGATGCATCTGTTCAAATTAGAATGCAAAGATAGAGTGACACTCGGATAAGAACACCGTGCTATCATTGCACTAATAAAAACGTTCCTCAGCCTCATGCGGTTTCCATAAAAGCACACAGAGGAGTGCACTGATGCCACTAGTCCCATACATTTTCGTTACATTCACATTCATGTTGTCTACAGTGTCAGTACACAGTTGACAGCAGGGAGTCGGTATCTTACGACTCCCTGGTTGACAGCATGCAGTGCACACACACAAAAAAACTAGTCCCATACATGTACACATGTATGTACAATGTACACTGTATCTTCAGGAAAGTGTTTGGAAAGTTGAGGTAGGTCTTACCCGAACGTGCCGACAGCCTCTCGCATGAACGTTTCAAGCTGGTTGTGATCGCGGACAGCAGTGCATGCTCTCCATCGGCCATCGGCGGAGACCAGCGCACACGGGCACGGCTGCACGCCATAGATGAACGGAATGAACATCTGCAGCTCGGGAAACGCGCGTCCCATGCCGTCACAGTCCACCACGGGCACGCCCATTTCAGCGGCGATCACCAATGGTCCAATGCCGTTCAAACCACCCACTTCCAGCGGCATGAGTGCAACGGTTGATGAAACACCCTGCAGGAAAAAAAGGAACGGCACAATTACCATCCATTAGAAACTGAAAGAGGGACATTGCTACACACCGGAAAGTCACTGCAACACACTGTCATGGTGGATGGATCGCATGCACCGTACTTGAAGTACACAGCAGTCAAAGCTCTCCCCCGCCCTCTGTCTGTCTGTCTCTCTCTGCCTGTCTCTCTCTCTCTTTCTCTCTCTCTCTCTCTCTTTCTCTCTCTCCCCTTCTCTCTCTCTCTTTCTTGTTTCGTCTCCATAGTTGGAACTGGTCTTCTCGCAGAACCTTACCGGCATATCCGTTCTCTGGGAAAGCGCTGCACGAGTTCTTTCCGCATGTTGCGGAAGACAGACATCATCCAGGCCACTAACCACAACCGTCAGGCCTTTGTCGCGCTCCTCCACAAGAATGTCTGCATGGTGTTCTGCAGCAGCAACAACAGCAGCAAAACTAGTAATGTAAGCTCATATCAAAGTCACACACAGAAGAAAAATAAACAATGATAGTGGCTACATAGGCACAAGAAATGTCGACTGATACATAGGTGCTACTTCCAACGATGTAAACATGATCCATGTTATCGATGCAGAGGATATGCACGGTTGATATCCACTCTTTTCGTCTGTTAGTTGTCAGCTAAAACATGTCTTTTGGGTTTTCGTAAAAATATAAATAATAATTGAGGCATGATGGAAATAGATTGGTGCTATGGAGCGCGTTCACGCTGTGCTTCAATCATCAACCGGTGACGAATCCTCTTGTCAAACTGTGCTCTCACCATCATCGGTCTAGTTCAAGTAGCTGGCGAGCAAAGTGACGATTTTCTGGAATAAATAAATTCTAAGACATGCTTTAGCTGTCTGTGGCACCCACATGTATGATTGTGGATGCATGGTAGCAGTGTAGCAGTGCACGAGTGAACTAGCAAACCGGTACAGCTCACCTTTGTTGTACAACTTCTGAACAGCACAGATACTCGACCTCAGCTCGTTGCCCGCCACAAGTTTCTCCTTGACAACAGTCGGTGCTCCCATGAATGCTACACTAGCTACAACACCGGTAAGCTCAGGACAGCTTCCAATCCTGCATACATACACATGTGCATACATACACATGTGCATACATACACACAATTACACACGATTACACACACATACACACACATACAAGTTCATGCAGCCATGTACACACACACACGCACACCTCAGACCTCAGACATGCCCATCGCGAAAGCGATGATAGCGAACAGCTATTGTTAGACATAGCAACTTGTGCTGGGATTACACCATTTAACAGCTTGCAAGGCTGATGAATTGACCGCCACTATTTTTAGCCTGGTATCCACCACACAGCTGTTTGAAGTGACTTTTCTGTCACGCACACGCATGCACACACACACACACACACACACACACACACACGCACGCACGCATGCACACACACGCACACACACACACATGCACACACTTTTCAATTGGCCAGTACCAAGTCCGTCTCCTGTTGTTTGGTCACGCCGTTTTCTTGCTGCTTTGGAAAGGTAAATGACTCCTAAAAAAATGTTATGCAACGGGTTCCAGAAGCATGCACATACCTGTCTAGTGGTATCACTCGGATGCAAGCGCCCTGATCCAGTGCACGCAGGCATCGGAGCTTGGCTAAACTTGGACTGCCACCACCGCCACAGCCCAGTAAACCAGCGCCGATCGTCAGGCACCAAACGTCATACACGTTCAGAGTCCACTCGCCGGTCTCAGGGTTGATCTGGCGCTCCACATAGTCCGGAAGACTGCCGAGAATCTGCACATACAGTAGAAGAAAACCCGGATGCACACATGCACAGTCTATGTACTCCAGTCGTATGCCGTAATGTCTTGTATTAAAGGGGAAGTCCGGTGAAAAATTTAATTTTCACAGTCCGTAGAGTTCGGGGCGCTGAGTAGAATGGTCTTTGTCCGAGGAGGCTGCGGCCTATGGTTCGTCAGATACGCCCAATCGAACATGTGCGAATTTGAGCGCGCATCACCCAGATCCAGGTGATGACGTCACAGCGTGCAGCCAGGTAGCCACACCATCTAGTTGTGTACAAAATGGCCATATTCGGAGCGCGTTCGATTGGGGAATCGTTTGTCGCAGCTTCTTCGGACCAAGACCATTCGATTCAGTGTCACAAACACTACGTACCCAGTGATTATCAGCTCGGTAAACCTCGAGGTTATACCGTATTTTAGCCGTTTCCGAGTTGGACTTTTTCCGTCGGCATGCACTGGCCTCTACGGCTCTAGCAATGCGCTGCGTGCATGCTAGCTGTAGTGTAGTCAACAAACTCATCACACACTTAACTACATGACTGTACTCCCGCACTGCCGTGCTGGGGTAGCTACAACAAGACTCGAGTCACAAGACTCAGAAAACTAGTCAACACACGGACTTGTCATGTACTACACTCGTATCAGTTCATGTAGTCAGAGAACGTGCGTTTCTCCTTGCCGGTGCCGGTGGTTGCGCTTTGAGAAAGAAAATTTTAGTTTCCGCTCCCGCCTCACTATTTTATGCTACTGCGATGAGTGCACAACCGTGACAAGTGACAAAACAGCGAACAGCTCCCGGACCTAGAACTTTCAGATCTCGTAGCGTTGCTAGCGAAGAGTCGTGCCAGTAGTTCAAAGAGCCTGCACTGTTCTCCAATTGAGTAGTCCGAAATATGCCAAGTTCGCACCAAAACATCACCATGTGGCAGGCTACTGGAGTCTAAGCGAATCGGTATGGAACAACATTTAGAGCACTCGCATCACTCTTCTCCATTTTGGCGACTCTGCTCTCCAGCGATCTGATAATTATATCAGCCTCGTCTGCAATAGCTGCTGCTTCTTCATCAGTCGGAAGCTCAGTAGCGCTCACTCTTGACCGGCCCGCGCGGCCATTTTTTCAGCTGAATACCGAGGTTCTCAGCCCCAGACCGAACTCATGAAGGTCAGCCATGGCTGCATCCTCATTATATCACTCTCACGAGGAGTTATGTCTTCGGGGTCGCTTGCACCACCTACTATCGGTCGCCAAATCATTTGAAATAGCACTGACACTATTGCTTTCACGCACTCCTTTTGATCTAGCTGCACGCTATGATGTTGTGGAGGGTGTGGTGCGGCCGCATGACGTCATGGCGCAGCCCTCCGAAACTCAGTTTTTCAAACGAAAATATCTCGAGAATGCTTTGTCGGAGACACGTGGGACCAACACCATTCGACTCAGCGCCCGAAACTCTACCGACCCTGAAATTTAAATTTTTCACCGGACTTCCCCTTTAAAACCTATCTCGAATATAAGCCTGTTTTGATCTACAGGGCAGACAGGTTGGTACATGTACTGCTGTCTGACATGTGTGACCCGGGTGTTCCTCCTCCCCCCCCCCCCCCCCCGCCACTGCCCCTCTCCTCCTGCCTTATCGCCCTAATGATACTAACCGAGAACCCTTACAGAAACTTACCTTATCGTGCTTGACTGGAGGTGAGAACTCTTCAGCTGCTGCTGTCGCGGGGTTGTCATCACCGTCAGCAGCAGGCTCTATAACCGGTGCAGCAGGCAATGGTTGTTCTATCTCTTCCTCCAATGAAACTTCCCTGCTTTCGTCGATATCTCCGACAGCAAGCACGTGAATCTGCACCTCTCGCCCTGTAACACACGTGCACACACACACACACATATACACACACGCACACACACACATGCACACACACACACACACACAGATAGCCAGATGGGTGGATTGCTGCACGAGCACTTGAAAATACACGGCCAATCCGGGCCCTGGAGATAGAACATCAACATTCCTATTCACGCAACCACAGGTCATTCTAGCGTGTCAAAAAGCACATTGTGGAGCCCTGCACATTGTGGAACCCTGCACATTGTGGAACCCTGCACATTGTGGAACCCTGCACATTGTGGAACCCTGCACATTGTGGAACCCTGCACATTGTGGAACCCTGCACATTGTGGAACCCTGCACATTGTGGAACCCTGCACATTGTGGAACCCTGCACATTGTGGAACCCTGCACATTGTGGAACCCTGCACATTGTGGAACCCTGCACATTGTGGAACCCTGCACATTGTGGAACCCTGCACATTGTGGAACCCTGCACATTGTGGAACCCTGCACATTGTGGAACCCTGCACATTGTGGAACCCTGCGCTGCGCGGCCATTTCCAAAGGTATTTCACGATGAACTTGTCTACAGCTCTATCTCGCACATCCATCCAGTGCCAGGATGCACTGGCAAGAACAGTGTACCGCCAGAGATGGGCACCACCATACACGAGAAGCTCCGATCCAGGTGGCAAGGTGCGTGTGACGACAGTGGGATCATCGTGCAGTGTCATCCCACCATACAGAACACAGCAACACACCATACAGAACATAAACACACCATACAGAACACAAACACACCATACAGAACACAGCGACACACCATACAGAACACAACGACACACCATACAGTACACAGCGACACACCATACAGAACACAGCGACACACCATACAGAACACAGCGACACACCATACAGAACACAACGACACACCATACAGAACATAAACACACCATACAGAACACAAACACACCATACAGAACACAGCGACACACCATACAGAACACAACGACACACCATACAGTACACAGCGACACACCATACAGAACACAGCGACACACCATACAGAACACAGCGACACACCATACAGAACACAACGACACACCATACAGTACACAGCGACACACCATACAGAACACAACGACACACCATACAGTACACAACGACACACCATACAGTACACAACGACACACCATACAGTACACAGCGACACACCATACAGAACACAACGACACACCATACAGAACACAACGACACACCATACAGAACACAACGACACACCATACAGAACACAACGACACACCATACAGAACACAGCGACACACCATACAGAACACAACGACACACCATACAGTACACAGCGACACACCATACAGAACACAACGACACACCATACAGAACACAACGACACACCATACAGAACACAACGACACACCATACAGAACACAACGACACACCATACAGAACACAACGACACACCATACAGAACACAACGACACACCATACAGAACACAACGACACACCATACAGTACACAGCGACACACCATACAGAACACAACGACACACCATACAGTACACAACGACACACCATACAGTACACAACGACACACCATACAGTACACAGCGACACACCATACAGAACACAACGACACACCATACAGAACACAACGACACACCATACAGAACACAACGACACACCATACAGAACACAACGACACACCATACAGTACACAGCGACACACCATACAGAACACAACGACACACCATACAGTACACAACGACACACCATACAGTACACAACGACACACCATACAGAACACAACGACACACCATCCAGAACATAAACACACCATACAGAACACACAAACACACCATACCGAACACACAAACACACCATACAGAGCACACAAACACACCATACAGTACACAGCGACACACCATACAGAACATAAACACACCATACAGAACACAAACACACCATACAGAACACACAAACACACCATACAGAACACAAACACACCATACAGAACACACAAACACACCATACCGAACACACAAACACACCATACAGAACACACAAACACACCATACAGAACACAAACACACCATACAGAACACAAACACACCAGACAGAACAGACAGACACACCATACAGAACCGATTGAGGTCACACCGCATACCAGGCAAATAGCTCATGGCGGTCTCCGTCGGCTCTTGCACGACGACGGACTCTCTCATAGCACCGTGGGCCACGCACAGTTCCCTGGCCTGCTCCCTGAATGCAGCATGCTGCTGTGCGCGCTGCTGCGGGTCATTGGAGCTGGTGTAGATACCTTCCACAGAGGCGCTGATCTGACCCAGGGCCGCACCGATAGCATTTGCAACCTATTCGCAGGTGACACAGCGGTTGAACCCAGCAAAAAAGTACACTAAATCACTACCAGCAAGAAACACTTCTGCCGCAATAGAAGATGGTGCTTGTGGGATGCATATAAAGCGAGTCTTAACGTCGCTTGTAGCACTTCAGCAATGGGTGTGAACAAGAGTACATAAACCAGAGTGTGCAACTGTGCATATCAGATATGAAACACCGCAGTTCGTGCACTACGTCACCCTGATGAGGTCAGCTAAGCTGCAACTTGCGCACAGCTCAAATTTTCGTGTTTCACAGTCCGGAAATCAGCCAAGTTTGCATGATTTAGACGTCCTGTTTTAGGATTTCGGTGTTTTTGTGTGACTGCGTACGCTGCGTACATCAGCAGGCAAGTAAATTCACCAGGCTATCCGTATCAAAAAACCGAAATCAGGACAAACTCAGTCACCTCCACCACCGCGACTGGTTACGCAACTTTTCACCGTACCTGTGGCTTACCATGCATTCATGCCGTCAGAAATGACGTACTGCGCGGATTACGCTCCCACAGGAACCATCCTGAGTTGCACACTCTGGTTTATGTACTCTTGGCGGGAATGATCTACTGCAGCATCCGCCTTATTCCCCCCCCCCCCCCAGCCGTCACAGAATTCAATTCCATTTCAGATACACAGTATGAAAACGTAATATTTGGCTGCAATGGAGTTTGCAAATCCCCAGGAAAGCTTACCAGGATAATTTCAAAAATTGGCCCAAAAACGAACTTAGAACGTAGGAACAACCAACTTTGGCCCAAAAGTCCTTTTTAAATGCTCCAAAGTAATAAACAATAAAGCACACACATGCACAGACTGTGACCTCACCTGGCACAACTGGGGCTTGACGAAACGGGACACACCCGGCGGTCGTCGCGATTCCCTTGTGTCGACAAGCTCACTACCACCGCCGACGAGGATGACGTCCACCTCTCCGGCGCTACCCTGCATGCCGCCACAGTACACAGTACAGCAATCAGTCCCATGCACAGCCCCATAGTCCATACACTACTCGCACTACATACACTATTCACGCAGCCCCATAGTCCATACACTACTCGCACTACATACACTATTCACACAGCCCCATACACAGCCCCATACACTACTCACACTATATACACTACTCACACAGCCCCATACATAGCCCGGGCATACACAGCCCCATACACTACTCACACAGCCCCATACACTATTCACACAGCCCCATACACTATTCACACGTGGGTTTTTTCTTTCTTTCTGCACGCGGTGTAGTGGACACTCCCTTGTCACGTTACAAATCACCTGCACAATACAAGTAGACTAAAGTGTGAAGAGTGACAAGCTACACACGGGTCACGTGAATGCTAAGTTAGGTACACGTAATGTGACAATTTCCCAGCCCAGTGTAAACCATATCATCATTCTCTGGTTTGTCATGATTTCCCAGCCCAGTGTGAAGCATCCCTGTGGCATGTTGTGGGAGTGGAGTCCACAGCACACTGTGTACAAAGTGCCGAGGCACATGCTACTGGTATGAGAGAATAAGAGAGAGAGAGAGAGAGAGAGAGAGAGAGAGAGAGATTGTTGACTACACTGCCACGTATTATACACTCTGATGGCACCTCAAGTAATCTACATACACTGTACCTTAACAACATCGGTTATGTCCACAATGGCGTCTTGAATGCAGGCATATGCTGCCTCCACTACCCGCGGGTCAATGTTGGTGGCCGCCAGTCGATCGTCGCACACTGCACCGTCTGCATCGATGCTCGCCTTCATGTCGTTAGCCATTCCGGCAGCAATGGCAACATCGCTCGCAGTGAGTGTGGAGCCACCAAAGACAATTCCAGCTTGTCCTGTTTCTGGCATGCTGAGTCTGAAGCCAACACTCTGCGGCCCAACGGTGACCTAGGTGTTCAAGAGATACAAGCAAGGCGGGCGAAAAACCCCAGACAGGGTCAACATAAAAAAAACCACAGAGAGGGTCGGCATCAGAAAACTCCCCAGAGAGGGTCGACATCAAAATAAAAGATAGACGACCCAATATACCCAAAGTCCAAGCCGTTCACGAGGAACATGTTAGAAGATTGCGAGAGTTTGCATGTGATCCGCCCCTGTAAATTGGAGACATTGCTCATTTGGTGACACAGTCACTCTGCTGGCCAGCGCGAACAAACGGCTGCTAATGCGTAGAGAAAATAGCCAGGAATAATGTTGAGATTGCTCACCTTTCCACTTGCGTCCTGTCTAACAATGGATCCACCGCCATATCCTATACTGATTGTGTCTGCCATTCGATAGCCAACGCTAACACCAGCTATCTGCCGATCGACAGGAAACAACCAGCGAGACAGAATAACTGTAGTACATTTTAAGCCCTGAACGGCATAATGTGACGGTTCCGGTCGTGTGAAGCCAGGTAGGTAGCTAGGCTGGACACTATACTGTGTATAGTGTACAAGAAACACAGCTTGGAGAGCGCACAACGCAGTCACGGCCGGGTGGCATGTGAAGGTTCCCAAAGTACCTTCCGTGACGCATCATATTAGTTTTTAAAACTTAATTCAAAGTCTGCACGGTGTACGGTGGTACACTGTGTACGGTACACTGTGTACGGTACACCGTGGCATTTAAAGTGCACACCAAATATATCTACATGACTGTACTATGATCAACGAGCGATGATGAGTATATGTCCACTGCCTGCACTCTGCTGTGGACACATTACAATTATAGTAGATAAGAATACCTGCAGGTAAGTTTACAGGTCAGTGCATAGCCTAGGTTAGGGGAAGTGAGTGCAACCACCCATCTTCTGCACAGGCTGTGCATAGGCCACTACCACGCATACTCTTAGCAGTACTAGTAGATGGTCAGGCTAGCAGTAGATGGTCAGGGGAAAGTCCCACAGCCAGGCATGGTACTACATGTGTCAATGTTCCATTTGCCACACAATCCACAGCACCGTTGTGCCATGCCACGAGTAGACCTCCAGTCTGTGTTGCAGCATATTATCATTGCGGGCGTACCTTGACTTCACTGGACGCTTGCCGTGGGTAGCCGTTTCTAATGTAGCAAGAGTCGATCGTGGTGCCGCCTATGTCAAGGACCACGGCATGTGCGATGCCGCTCAGGAAGTTTGCTCCTCTTGCACTGTTGGTGGGACCACAAGAGAAGGTTGCAACTGGCAAACTCCGTGCCTTGGATGCACTGCAGTTGAGATAAGACAAGGCAACAGCAAGCGTGTAAGGAGCTTGCCACAAATCAGTGCTATCCAAGATGCTGAGGCCTTTTACTTTTATTTACTTTTTCTTTTTAGAAAATGACACATCCCCGCCCACAGAATAAGCAAGAAAGACCAGAAAGAAACACAGTGACAAAACAGCTAACTGTCGCACATGCCAATACTGGAAGACTACCCCCCACCTCTCTCTTCTGGGCATGAGGCATAGTTCTAGAGTACCTCCAGGACCCAGTGGCTACAGAAAAACAACAACAATACTAAACAACAATACTAACTGCGGCTACAGTACTGTCGGGCGCATAACAATGAGTACACGGTGCCGGACTCAACTGTGCATAGGCTGTAGAACAAAGAACGGTCTGGGCTACGAGGCTGACCCTCCAGTTCTTCGGCGACCGGCAGTACTCAGTAACTGTAGTACATTATGGACTCAGGCAAGCCCTGGACGAGTTCCCAGAGAGCCCGGGAACTACCTCGATAGCATAGGTCTCAGTGACGTCACAATGGTTAGCCTGGTGTGCCTATCTGCTAGGGCATGACAGCCAGGTTGCAAGTGCAGGCCATGCAAGTATGCTAGGGCATGATAGCCAGGTTGCAAGTGCAGGCCATGCAAGTATGCTAGGGCATGATAGCCAGGTTGCAAGTGCAGGCCATGCAAGTATGCTAGGGCATGATAGCCAGGTTGCAAGTGCAGGCCATGCAAGTATGCTAGGGCATGATAGCCAGGTTGCAAGTGCAGGCCATGCAAGTATGCTAGGGCATGATAGCCAGGTTGCAAGTGCAGGCCATGCAAGTATGCTTGGCAATGCGTTGCACATACATGCACCTCTAGAACTTGCAGTCACAGTTCAAATTTCAGGCGTTTAGCTGATGCCGCAATGAACACAGGTCTACCGTAATTATACTATAGCGTGGTTGTGTGGACATCTGCGTACCCGTGCTGCTGTGTATGTGTGTGTGTGTGCATGCGTACGCGTGCACGTGGTGCCCACTGCTCTGACCTGATCAGCGTGCCATCATTCTTTGTAAGATAGAATGGACAGTGCAGGTTTAAAGACTGTAGGGCCCTGTCAAAGGCTAGGATTGTGTGGTGACACAGTGACTTCAAGCTCTCGTTCAGAATGGCAGAGTTCTCTCTCTCCAGTAGTCCCATCCGGCCAACCTGGGCGGCACAGTAAGTAGTAGGCACAGCACCAAGACAACTATTAAAATAACTATTAATATTTTAAAAACTACATGTAATTAAAGGAAGAGGAATCTATGCTGCATGCAATGAGTGCTACCTAAGAGCGTGTGTGTGCAGCGGAACCCATGTGTGTGCATGTGTGTACATGTGTGTACATAATTGTTAGATTGACAGCATGAAACAAGGTTTTAATATCTAATACTGGTTTTTAACCAGTGTTAGGTTATAATATTGTCATGACATTGTGTGCACATGTGTGTGCATGTGTATGCATGTGTATGCATGTGTGTGCATGGGAAATTGCACCATGGTCTGAGTTTTGTTGCTGCACTGTGTGATGGTCTTGTGTGAGCATCGTCACATCATGTATGTACACGTATGCATGTGTGTGTGTGTGTGTGGGGGGGGGGGGGGCATGCATGTGTGTGTGTGTGGGGGGGGGGGGGGGTGAGGGGGTGTGCAGGCGTGTGTCGATGTGTGTGGTCTTACCTTGTGGCTCATCGTGATGGACACATCTGGGAATTCCTCGCGGATTATCCTCTCGGCCTCAATTTCATGCACCTGGCAGCCTTGTAACGTAGCAAAAACACAGGAAATGACGACATGATTGTTGCCATGCTGACGTAACTCGGCAGCAATTTTCCTTAGCTCGGCTGGATTGACGTTGTCCATGGGAACCTGGTTGAAGTCAAATCCACCGCGGGCAAAGTAGTGGCTTCGGGGCTTGGCTGCCATACAGTCAGCCAGTGCTCTCGGAAACTCAATGAAAGGCGGCACTCCTTGAGAGGCATCCGAGCACAGGCGTACCACCACGACTGGTGACAGGTCTCTCCTGCGCCGCTCTACCACGGCGTTAACAAAGTGTGTGGTGCCAATGCACACGCGCTGTACCTGTGCGGCCAGCTGTGCGTATGTGACCGCTCCGCCCGCCCTTGTACCCGCCCTGCTGCTCAGCTCTTGCTGTAGCGTGGACAGTGCGGCGCGTATGCCGGCGGCAACGCCCTGCGTGATGTTTGAGCTTGTGCGTGCCTTGTGCCAGGACAGGACACAGCTACCCTGCATCACAGCCACGTCTGTGTTCGTACCTCCCACGTCTACGCCAATGCGCAGTGCCACGCGCTCTTGCCATGCCTGTGCACCGTAGCCTTGCAGATGCAGCGACATCACCACTGATCACTGCTGCAACTAAGCTACTACATTAGACAATAGTACTTGCTGATCAGCAGCACTGCCAGCAGTCTGTGCAAGTACATGCACACCGTTGATCTACGGTGCTGCTAGATGTTGTGTTTAGCCGACTGTCTACGCGCACCAGCGATCGGATGGGCAGATCTACCGGTACGACTCCGCTCCGCACAACTAGCTTCCCACAAATTGGTGAATCCAGGCGTGAGCTAATAAACTACATGAAAGTAGTTACTAACACCACAGGCACTCTGTCCCCAGTTTGGCGCACCGAGCAGCTCAGCTGCGAACACACGCCACGGTACGCGGTGTCCTAATGCTAAACACCACGATCTTGCGATGAAAAGAATGACAGAATCCGTAGGGCCGAAGATGTGAAGTGATGCTAGCAACTAACTAATTATTTCAAGTGTTTTTTTTCTTCTAGTGTGGGTCTACCGCTGCAGTACTACCGAGTACCGGGCTCAGCCGCTGTCTGAGCAAGTATGGACTACTACTATTGTAGTATTCCAATCCGAGTGCGTACTTCGTCAACAACCTGAACAGCAACTAACTATCCATCAGGGCAGTGGAGTGGCCGATCGGCTTGCAGCAGCAGCAACTCTTCTGGCTAGCATCACCGGGATTGTCTACAATGACAATGATGATGGATATGAATATGGAGTATGTCCAGCATTATACTAGCACAATGTAATGTGTTTACGCGCTGCTAGCTCTTGAGTCTTGTGGAAAACGTTCCGGAGAACTTCCCGGATCCCAGAGGCAGAGGGCCAGATGCAGACCGGACAGGCAGACAGGTACACCTGTCATGGCTGTTTAGGGCCCGGTCCCACATGCACTTGAGAGTTGCGGATCCGCTGCAGCGGTGTCGCAACAGCGTGTATCACCATGGAAACTGCGAGTAGCGGAACTTCCGCCGTGGCGGAAAGTTCAAATCCGCTACTCCAAAATTTTTGGAGCGTATACTCTCCTGCGGAAGTTCCGCTCCTGCGATCGAGCGCGACACTCCGACATAGTGGGCGATTTTTGTTGTTCGATTTTATTTTCGATCATGAAGTGGACAGTTTGACTTTAGTCAGAGCAGCTACGGCTGCAGTTGTACATGTATGTTGAAGTCAAGACTCGTTTGGCCAAGGGATGAAGAGAGATACGGAGCGATAGGTGGATAGCCGAGAAGCTGAAACCGATGGCTGCGGCGTCGGCCAAAGACCAAATCCCGGACCCGTGAGCAGCCAAGCATGGCCATCATGTAAAACCACGCAGGGGGACCACTGTGATGTAGGTCTAGCAAGAGCGATACATGTACTATTATTACTATCTGTAGCAGTTATCATTGGTTATCGTCGACGTGCTGCTCAACAAGTTCGTACTAGCATTCAGCAACAAAATGTCGCTGCGGTCTCCATTGCCTGTCGACAACGTCTCGCCAATCGACCTCTACCCAACGGAAAATCCATTCTTTCAGATTACTAGTATACTATACAGAACAAAGACTCAAAGTCAACAATACCGAACCCACGACATGTAACTAATGCTTGATACTCAACAAAAACAACGACCTGTCCAACACCTAGTATCTACATCAACAGTACATCAGTGCTGCGTTGATGTGTCCACAAAGGACGAAACAGTTCTGTCCACAGACACAGTACTGACTGTACACCATCAGTACAGTACGTGCACGCGTACTTCGAAGTGAAAGCATGCTTGAGTTGCAGGAGAGCTGCACTGAATTTTTTGGAAGTCAGAGAGGCGCGCTCGCTTCGTTCGCCGTGCGCGCGTGAGCATGTGAGACCACGCGAGCATTTTGTCGCAGGAGAGGTGCGACACCACTCCCGCAAAACCTTGTCGCACCAGCGGATCCGCCACTGCATGTGGGACCGGGCAAGTGTTTACTACTCTTGTAGATACGGATACGGGATAGTGCATGGACCATTGTGGACGAGGCGCTAGGCCGAGGAGAATATTTTTTTTCATAATCCCCAAGGGAGTGGCACGTGATGGTCAGCCTACGGCCCTACGCGGCTATGGCTGACCATCACGTGCATGTTGATTTGCTGTAAGTGTAACAATACAGTAATCATTGGGAGTCTAGTCATATACATGTACATGATTGTACAATGTTCAATCATAACGTCAATACTGACAATAGTACAATCATGTAGACCTACAGTCATAACAGAAAAGGGTTACCAGGGTTACCGTTATGTACTCTTGCTAACGTCATGACAATATTGTTGCAAGGCGGATGACGCACTTAAACTTGCTCCCATGGCCGTGTCGGGACTCGGGACATCACCAACCCCGTCTAACCTACAGCGAGCACCTTCTCACAACAATGTCATAATTAGTATCATGGTGGTGACAGTGACTGCAGTCAGCTGAGGAGCTGAGAGAAGGACGCCATGGCCAGAAGTTGGACAATGAAAGAGGATGTACAAGGAAAAGAAATAACATGATTGTATGTCTGGTGTAGCAGGTATACCCTGCCGCCTAAATTAGTACCCCTCCCCCTGCACACTACCATTGCAGGATTCTGGCAAGTGTCCGTTGCTAGTGTAAGTTTCAGCTCGGCAAACAATGTACTCGTGAAAGTGGTCGGACTTTGAGCGCCTGGGTCTACCAATATCGGTCACCTGCACAGAAATACTAAAGTAGGTGATCTACAATAGCAACTCAGGGGCACTAGCCCTTGGCAGATAATGTACTGAGCATGCAGACACGTTGGCAGAATTCGGTACTTTTTCAGGTACATGTATGCTTCATGCATCTTTGGTATCGTTATGGATAAAAAAGAAGGACAGAAGTTGAGGATTTTCCCGCCTGCTTTTTGAGCAGAATTTGCCAAATTTCCGAGCATATTTCCGAGCATATCCCGCCAAGGGGTTTAAAGGAGACATTGACATGATAATTATGGTGAAAAAGGAGAAGGATAAAATTGACCTGACACCAACACATTACAATTGTCTTCACAGTATTCTACAAGAGTAACCATGGTAACAGTTTAAAATTCTTTGTCAGCGTGCCACATCCCATGCAGTTGATTTCTGGTAAGCAAATCTTCAAAATGCGAATATTTATTTTCGGCAATTTTCGGCCTGGTCATGTTTGGCCGAAAATGTATTGCGGCAGAATTTTTGTTTTGCAAGGTTCAGTGTGACAGTGTATACAGGCGGCAGCAGTACAGGCCGAAAATTTCATGCGGCCGAAATTTGAATGGGCCGAAAATATGTAGACTACTAGACTTACAGTAGCCGAATTGCCTTGGCCTGACTGGGCAACATGGTGACAAGCACTTGCAAAGCCATGCCAGCAGACATGCGAAACACGAGACTCCCAATTACGGGGGGGGGGGGGGGGGGGGGTCATCTACAGGCTAACATGTACTTTCGGTAACTCAATGAGTTTGTTTGAGAGGTACAGTCAACTTCGCTAATAACGACTGCGGATATTAAACGACAATTCGCGAATAACGACAGAATTTCCATGCCCAGAGCAAAGTCCCATCCAACTGTAATACATATAATGAGACTTCGGGTATAACGACACTTTGTGAATAACGACACTTTTCTGATGCCCCGCCGAGTGTCGTTATAAGCGAAGTTGACTGTACCTGGTTCAAGTCCTGCCTGGGAGCGGTTTTTCCAGCTGTGCTGCTACCCACAGTCAACTGGGAACTTGTTGCCAGGCCTCTACCAGCCTTCAAGCTGGGTGTGCAGAAAGATAGTGTAACGTTAATCACCGATTGGAACTGTTCAAACTGGTACATGCATATGGCTAATGGGATCTTTCTCGGCACTTGTACCAGTGGTCGTGAGACTTATCCACTCACCCCCACCATTAGGCGCTGCATCTGCCGCTAGGGTTTACCGGGTGTTAGCGGCCGTCGTGAGTTCCCTTCGGGAACGGCCACGATAATTTACTCTTTTTTTTAATGAGTTTGCTTTCTACCCCCAAACAGTGGAAAACTGCCAAATGGGGAAGCTACCACAGACTTCCAAGTAGGAAGCCCAAACTGTGGCTTCTACTTCTGTGGGTTTAGAGAAAGTCTGCGTGTCTGGCGACCTCTACCAGCCTTGAAGCTGTGCGTGCAGAAAGATAGTGTAACATTGGAATTGTTCAAACTGGCATTCCGTGTGGTTTGGTGTGGCCAGGCTTGGCCGTTACTGTTCTCTGCATACTGTTCTACTTCGAAATGCTGCTACTATTATTATCACACTGTCCTAGCTGATTCGGGCACAGAACAAAACAACCAGTTTTCCTTGAAAATCCAAGTGTCAGAATGGACCAATTCGAAGTTAATTGAGTAAAAAAAGATGCTATTGATAATTTTGATATACATACTAACTCATGATTGTTGACGGTGACACAAGGGCGGATGGCAGTGGCAGCACTGCCATTCAAGAACAGTAACTAAAGCATGCATAAGAAATAACGTTTCTGGACGTTTGATGAAAAGCAGCCTAAGTTGCTGAAAGCTCGGCTAAAAGTGAGGTAGGAAAGAAACGACTATGTTCACTGTGAATGTGACCAGCACATTGAGTGGAGCAGCACTGTGTACAGGGGAGCATGCAAATGGTTGAATACCTGTACAGGAGTTTAATACGTATTATGGACGTTGACTGTGGCTCTGCGATAGTGCACTAGGAAGGTCATTTCAATGGGACCTTCTGCGAAGAAAGGCGGAAAATAGACGTACATGCATACTCACACGTTTCTACGTTGTGCATCAAGTGTGCATCAATCAATGGCATCGTCACTTCAGGCTGTGCACCGATACGTTAGTTAGGGGATTTCCCCCATGATCAAAACCCACAGGCACACACACAGTCATCTAGTAGTGGCTAACCGGTGTACGGCGATCAAGACCGAATGTAAGATGGCGACGGCAACCGTGCCCGCTTCACCTCCGCCGACGTCCTCGCTTGGCCGCCGGTGCCTCCTGCTCCGTCGGCAAGGATGATCGACGCTTACCACCCCCACCTGCTTTGGGAGCAGCGGCTGTGGCGGTGGACGGTGGTGGTTCCTTCTCGGCCTGTGCAAGTTGATATCTAGAGCAGCGTGTTAAGGATGTTCAAAGTGCACTGGTTGGACTCCTCTCTTTACAACGAGCTGGGCAGACACTGGACACCTCTATGCATACACATCACTGGCATGCCTGTTGCCCCTACAACTACACACCGGTAGTATGATTGAACATCAGGGCATGCCACACGATAAGAGCTTGCGAAAAAAAGAAGAAGAATTCAATTCATTTGTGCCTAGTTGTTGCACTTTCTGACTGTATAATTATAGTATCTGGTTACAGTGATGGAGAGTTACTCTTAACTCGTATCCATATGTCCTTTTCCTTTTTACATTTATTATTGGCTTAACATCTGAGTTTCAAATTCAATTCAATTCACACACATATTCACATTTCCAAAATACATATGCCCATCCCAGAGTACGGTGGGCAAACATAGAGAGTGGAAAGTGCTTCCTTTTGCTCTCCACTGACAGTGGATATGTGGATTCAACTGGTGATACACATGTATGATATGATGCTTGCTTCTACCCAAAACAACCCACTGTTCTTGATAAGACACTCGGCGATGTTCATTGTTGCAAACTACTCGCCACTACACTGAACCGACAGAGGCCGTCAACACCCTCTCACAGGTGTTGGAGCACGAGTTGATGTCAGATGAAATGTAATGAGGTGTTGTTATTCAACATTTTAAATATGGAGATTTTCGTCTCAAAGCTGAGAACGCTATGCTCATTTTGATTTCAGCACTTTACACATGATTTTTGAGGACCTGCACGGCTACAAAACTACAGCTGTACCCGGAAACTGAATCACAAGAGCAGCAATGCTGATCACTGCATAGCACTGGCATTACAAGCACTGGGATAACTTGGCATTGCACTGTAGTGCAGCATTGCTATTCACAAGGTTAAGTTACATTTGCCACAAGTGTAGAACAAAAATACAAGGGTACATGATTGTACATGGCCCTGGCAACACAACCTGCTAGCTCTTTTCAAAAGAGCAACTTAGTCATGGGTAAGGATACTCTTCAACTGACGTGGACTGCCGCAATACTCCTGTGAGAATGTACTCTGGTGAGACGACAGGCCGGCCCGCCTGCTGACACTTGCCGATGGATGTGTGATCATTACCGGCAGCTACCACAATGCAATCTGAGGAGGACTTGTTGGGAAAGGAGGAGAGGACCTGTATGGTAACAGAAACAAACAATATAAAGTATGAACAGCAGCAGCAGCAGAAGTAGCAGCAGTAGCAGTAGCAGCATAAGCCCGCATTTACACACAAATGCACGTACCTACCTACAGGGCATTGCAGGTGCTGTAGGTGCATGCTTGTCCCGAGACAAGAGCAGTCGTGACATACAACCCACTGGAACGTGTTTGAGAAGCAGAACGATACACGATCGCTGTGATTCTCCCTCAAAAGGCACATCATGCACAGCGAAGGTGTAAATCTAAAAACAACTGCAGCACTATACCTTCACTATACCTTCACTATACCTTCACTATACCTTCACTATACCTTCACTATACCTTCACTATACCTTCACTATACCTTCACTATACCTTCACTATACCTTCACTATACCTTCACTATACCTTCACTATACCTTCACTATACCTTCACTATACCTTCACTATACCTTCACTATACCTTCACTATACCTTCACTATACCTTCACTATACCTTCACTATAGCTGTAGTGCACAGCCATTAGCTACATGTACCTACCTCACCACCACCACAACGGACAATTTCTGGACAACACAAACAAATCAAGACGAGAAAAAACAGATTGTACAATTAACATGTAGCACGCGGCGATACGGACAAGCAGAAGAACAGCAGAGAAACAATATGAGCTCAGCAAGGAAGCCAGGTAGCCTGCTGCTCCCATGGCCTGCCACAAGCATCTTTATATACCATACTGTTAAGCGACAAACTTTCGCTGCATGGAAATTTTGGTTTTCTAAGAATTCCACTGGTTCATGATAAAGAAACTTTCGTGATTTTATCTCTTTAGTTGGATTCTGCATTGTTCACAACAATGCAAAGAGCAGTTTGCGGCGATTTATCTCCGCGGATGTGGGATCAATGCAAAAATAGCGAAATTTAAACTCTTGCGAAAGTTTCTCACCTTACTGTACATGATACCGGGGACGGTCCTCATAGGAAAAGAGTGCAAATCTGAAAGTACACTGCCACGATACCTGTATAATTGTTCAAACTGTATTTTTCAGAGAATAAGCTACACTGGAGTGTAAGCTGTGCACAGATTTTGTTGTCACGAAATATCGCCATCTACCCAGTCTATCACCGTTAAGTTGACCATTGTAATATAAATCGCACCGAATTTGTTTAGGTGAATTACTGGTGGTTAAAGTACGGCTTATACTCCGGAAAATACGGTTCTCGGTGCGGTTTATGATAACAGAAATGGCAACCGGCAATATGATTCCCCGCAAGGCAATCATGACACTGAGCAGACACTAACCGGCCATTT
The DNA here is from genome assembly GCF_964019385.1 of Sycon ciliatum. NCBI lineage: Eukaryota > Metazoa > Porifera > Calcarea > Leucosolenida > Sycettidae > Sycon > Sycon ciliatum. The sequence goes on from NC_088643.1 coordinate 51,644,486, forward strand.
GATCCGGAGGTGGCTTGACA
>NC_088643.1:51647005-51657005 GCF_964019385.1 Sycon ciliatum
GGATTTCCCCCTCTCCTGACATGCTGAGTCACTTTGGCATGCTTTGAGCGCGTGGGCAGCATGAAAAGAAACTCAAGCAAAAATTGGAATGTTTACGATGAACGAGCGAGAAATGGCTGGCGAGGAGAGAATTTCCTCGTATATCCAGCGATGGGGTGTATTTGAAGCTCCCTGGCGCTGAATATGTGATCTAGGTAGTGTCCTGTTTGAGCTCAATGTACGCAGCTCGTGGAGAGCTTTCCAGAATGCCCAAGGTTGTGAAAATTGGTTGATTAGAACCGAAGATATTCTCAGAATAAGGTTAGAATTATTGCATTTGGGACTGCTGGGGAAATTTGGTCGGATGGTAAAGGGTTAAGCAATGCAACTTTGCACTACTTCACAATACTTGAAGCCCACGTCGACTGTATTCCACCTGAGTAGGTGGACCCAAATCAACTGCATTCCAGTCAAGTAGATGGACCCACATCAACTGTATTCCAGTCGAGGAGGCGGAAGCCCAACCCAATGCAGTGTTCAATTCAGTGCCCATAGAGAACAAGTTCACTAAGCTCAGAGACCTACCTTCCCCGATGCATCACCTTCAGAGCTGGCACTGGCCAACAGACTGCGTCGACCGCGTCGACCACCACTGCTCTGGGCAACAGCATCCTCAGTTTTGGAATCTTGCGATGACTTGACGTCTTCATCTGCAGACGCTGCAGGAGCGGCGGCAGCCTTAGACTTTCTTCCACGGCCGCGAGGAGTTAATGTCTCCATGGTGCCATTATCACCAGCAGGTTTTGTTTCCTCAGGACCCATGGGCGGCGTTCCACTCAGTTCTTTCTTGCTGCTTGTGGTTCGTGCCTCCTTCTGCCGACCAGAGCTCCTTGAGCTCGATGCACTTGCATCGTCATTGGTATCTTCTTCTGCTGCTGTTTCCTCTACCACCTTCACCGTGCTAGTTGTGTTTCCTTTGCTGTCAGTTTTTCTCCGGTTGGATGCTCTCGCTGAACGCACTGGTTCAGTAGTGGCTGCTTCAGAGCTCTCCGCATCTATGTCTGTAGGTGCAGTAGTCAATGCTGAGGTAACCACCTGTTCACTACCTGAACCCAGCTTCTTTCTCCTGCCAGAGGCCCGTGATGGGCCCGACGCAGCTCCAGTTTCTTCACGTTTGTTGCCATCTTCCATACTACCGGTAGTGGATAAATCTGATACATCAGTACAGGGCTGCTTCTGCTCTTGCTCGTCAGGAGCGGCCACATCCAGAGTTTTCTTTTTCCGGGTTGATGCTCGACTGGTAGCCGTTTTGCTCCTTGAATTGGCTGCATCCGACTGCTGCTGCTGCTGCTGCTGCTGTGATGTAACAGTCTCTTCAGCAACGGGTACATCGGTCTTTGGGGCCTCGTCCACACCTTTCTTGCTTCGACGGGATGAGCGTGATGCTTCACTTGTTGCCTTCTCTGCTTTGTTGTCATCGCCATGAGCAGTATCTTCTTGCGCTACATTTTGAGCCGCCGTGCCAGAATTGCCCGCAACCTGCCGGCCACTTCTTCGTGTACTAGCGCTTGCAGAAGCAGCAGGCATCGTGTCAGCCCTCTTCTCAGCAGCAGTGGCAGCAGTAGCAGAGCGAGCATTGTACCGGCGCTTGCGTGGTGGATCATCATCATCAGCAGCAGCATTACTTCCAAGCTCCTGGTTCCATAATGCCCACTTCATCATCAGCATCTGAATCAACCTGTTGCATAAAAAAAAAACATGAGAAAGAAGCCAGCCACAGCAGCAGCATCAGCAGGGAACTCAAGAATCTGTTGGCTGCACTACTAGAGCCTAGCAGACAAGGAAGGCAGGCAAAGCGTCATACAGAGCATCTCTAAACTAAACATTTCAAGACAATGTGATAAGGCAATGGAGACACACAGCATTTACTATACACAAAAACAAGTCTAGCAGCAAACACATCATGCATCTACTGTCGGCTAGCTTAGAAATTAGGAGTCAACAGAGATCATGAACCACACACACATACACATGCACATACACATACACGCACACTCAGACACAGACACATACACATGCATACACGCTCAGACACAGACACAGGTACACTCACATCGCCTGCAAAAAGCACACGCTTCTGACGCTTCGTTCCTCGTTGCACATTAGCGGCTGAAATCAAATGACATCACCAAAGGCATGGAAACCGAGTTCAGAGAATATGATAACAGTTACAGCAGCGTCATGCAAAAAAGGCTGGACTGGATTTACTCCTGTAGAAGCCAGTGCGAGGGTTAGGGAAACTTAGGATTCTATTCAAACCAGGCACTACAATGTATGTCAGCACAAAACTCAGGTTTATGTGACAACGGTCCATTTTGAAAACTGAACCTGTATTCAAAACTGGCTTCTATATTGGACAGGGTTTTATACAAGGCAATACGGTATACAAGCCACCACAGCAGCCACACTCATTTGCTCCGTGCGTACTTGCTTTCTGCAGACCAGGAAGGCAGCTCTTCAATGGTGATGGAGAGGATGCTTGAGTACCCTCAACAATCTAAACAAAGAAGAACAGAAAGAGGAAGCAAAGAACCGACAAGGGATTAGGACAACATCAGTGCAGAGCAAGGCGGTTGGTCACACTCAAGGTGAACGCACAGAGAAACACAGCGAGTAATTTACCACAATCTCCTGTGCTAGAAGGGTACAGTACAGTGTATGAGACATCTACTATAGTATATATGGAATGAATCACTAGAGGGATACCGCAATGGATAGTACATCTAGATATGGGATGAATCACTAGAGGGATACCGTAATGGATAGTCCAGATCTATAACGAGAAGAGTGCAAATAAGAGAACAGGCATGCACAACGGGCACACACACACACACACACACACACACACACAAGATAACACTACACTTTGCACGAAAGACTCACGTCTGCCGGTGACACGCCATCCCCTCCGGCTCTCGTTCTCCGTGGCGGTGTTCGTCGAGGTGATGTGCCAGTAGCAGTAGCAGCAGTAGGGGAAGGCTGGACAGGTGACCTGGCAAGCACCGCGTGAGGCACCTTGGCTGCCGGCACATACTCCTGTGACTCAACGTCCTCATCGCCATCTGAGAGTACGCACGCAGAATACGTACATAGCGCTGAAGAGATTGAGTACATACCGTTGCATGTACGAGTACTACCAACCATCATATCAATAGTTCATATGTACTCTTGATCATATCTATCACAAGCTAGCACTGCTGTGAGAAATCACATCTACAGTTCTAGTCAATGAAACCAAATCCAGTCGCGTCACTCAAGTTTGCGCCTTGCACCATCTCGCAGCCCGGCGTTCGCAGGTCTAGGGCTGCGCAATGCTCGGCGCGTACTTGAGTGACCCGACTGGATTTCATTGAGCAACACTGTAGTCTGTGCTACTTGAGGCAGTGTTTAGAGATTGTCATACCTGGTACCACACACCACGGAACATACGGGTGTACATGGTGTACATGTTCCTACAAACATGTGAGCATGTCCACCGCAAACTGCATCTTGTTACCCATAACAAAGGCTGTGGCTCTATCAAAACATGCCCCAACTGCAGTAAGATAGTGGTTGAAGGTCATTCTCACGGGAGACGCTACGGACGCATGCCCTCCATCAAACAGAACACAGGCCAAGCAATATAACCAAACAAAGGCTTTCGGATAGAACCTAAGCCACTGTCTGGCAACACCTGGGCATAGCACTACTGCTAGCATCTACACGTTAATACACCCACAAAACAAAAGGGAATCTCTACACATCCTACCATTGCCACCGAAGATTGGGCATGCGACGGTGGGTTCCTCGCCTTCGTCGTCGCTACCTGCACCAGCGGCGTCAATACCGTACGGCTGTGTGGCAAAGTCTTCATCAGCACGCGCAGCAGCCATACCATAAGCCTGTGTTGGTTCCTCGCCATCATCACCAGCGTCCGCATTGCCAGCAGCCAAGCCATAAGCCTGTGTTGGCTCCTCGCCATCATCACCAGCGTCGGCATTGCCAGCGGCCATACCATAAGCCTGTGTTGGTTCCTCGCCATTATCGCCTTCGCCGACCAGAGCATATCCTAACGTCGGATCATCATCGTTATCATCATTGCAGCCACCCTTATCATCGCCAGCTGCGTTCAGTCCATAAGCCTGCGTGGGTTCCTCTTCCTCACCATCACCATCAGCAGACTTTAGCCCATACGCCAGAGTTGGTTGCTCATCATCATCATCATCGTCAGCAATAGGCTCGGGCATGGGCACCGAAAAGCTTTCCGCGTCTTCCTCTGGAGCACCTGAAAGATACGCCTGGGTAGGTTCTTCTCCGTCCTCTTCGGGATTACAGTACAGAGGCGAAGCATTGCTCTCATCGTCAGCAGTATCATTAGCTGCTGATCTGTTGTTGTCGTCGTCACTGTTTGGCTCTGCCGTGGCCAGAGCACCATACGCCAGGGTGGGTTCTTCTGCATCATCATCGCCAGTGTTAGGAACAGCATCATCATCACCATTATCTTCTGGGCCTGTCGTGTCCGCATCTTCGTCATGACCTTCACCAGGTAAGTAAGCCAACGTTGCAGCATCATCAGCTAACTGATCTCGTTCTTGCTCGACCTCTGGAACCGCGCCTTTGGTGCTACCGACCTTCAACACCGATACAACACACCCGTCTGTGCTGGTAATTTCGTCCAATATGACAGTGCCTTCGGTAACATCCATGGCTTCTTCGCCGGCATCGTCCTCGTCCGTGTCAAGACGATCATCGCCAGCGAGCATCAGTTCAGACGCATCACTGTCGTACTCAAGCGTAGGCTGCGTTGGGTCACATGCCGCCGCTGCTGCTGCTGCTGATGATGCATTGGAGACTTGCCCCTGGCCAGCAGCGGTCGGGGATGCTGTTAAGTCAGTATCTTCAAACACCTGCGTTGGCTGCGTGGCAGAGTTGTCAAACAAAGCACCCTGCGTGGTCTCAGCAATAGCAGTGGCCGACGCATCCATCATGAGAGTGGGCTGAGTGGGATCCGTGTCCACCGTGCTGGTATCAAAGACCTGTGTGGCCTGCGTGGGTTCAGCTACCAGACCAGGTGCTGTTGACGCCGTGGTTCCCGTAGCATCAGCGGCACTGATCTCATCGACCAGGAGTGTTGGCTGCATCGTTGCGTCATCGGGCTCAGATGCAGCAACAACGGAGAATGACTCAGTCTGCTGCTGCTGCTGGTCAGCACTGACCGCCGGAGTGCGACCACTAGATCTGCTGCGTGCCATGCCAATGTCTGGAGACTCAGAATCAGCCTGGCTGTCCAAGATGCGTCGTGGACGGCCATGGACTAGATCGCAGTAACAACAAAACAGTAAAAGTAAGCAGATTCTTTCAGAGAAGAATTCCCAGTAACTACACCAATGGATAAAGTTATGAGTAAAGCAGACCATTCGCTATTCACAGTTTCACACAACAGTTATTATTCAAACAAAACGTAGGTAGCTAAGCAGCAGGTTCCGAACATATCCACCAACCAAACACCAAGACTACAGTAAGAGTGTGCAAGTCCTATCTTGACCTGGGATGGGGGTCAACCACAGCCAGATTTTTTATTGCATCATTTCTTAGAGAAGCATGATCAAGTATGCATGCTTTTCCGCACTGGTCTTGTAGATACAGTAGCAGATCATCAGGTTCGGTGCGCATGGATTTACCGTCCCTTGTTTCGCTGGTACAAGCAATGCAGCACTTTTCAACAGAATTTCAATTTGATGTCGTCTACCAGTATATGATACGGTGCGTGTCTGTGTCTCAGGCGTCCGTGTCAGGATACCAACACACTACATATGTGTGCTTGTAAAAAATTGTACCGGAAAGGACTAGGGCGAGCTGACACCACAAGCATTCCTACGAAAAAGCAACACCAATTTGAAATTCTTATGGGGGGGGGGGGGCAGTATTGCATGTGGGAGTTACACATTCTGCACGGGGGGGGGGGGGGGGGGGGGGGGTACTTTAGGTAGACCGTACGGTTGTGCACAGTACTGTGTGTGTAGAGTACATCCACGGGAGTCGGTGTGTAGACTACCAAATCACAGTGCTGACAACCCTACCAGTGCGAACGATCTCCTCCGACGACTCCTGCTCCGACTCGGGCAGGACAAGAGTGGCCTGTGTCTGGTGAGAGCGCGGTGTGGAGGTGACTGGAGGCTGACGCCGCTCCTTCGACAGGGACGTGGGTACAGTTGACACTGGCTCTGAGCACTCCTCATCATAGCTGTTCTCCACAAGAACCTGCAAAGGAACGGGTCAAGTAGTACACAACGGCAGCACGGCAATCGAATAGGCTACGGTAAATGCAATGGGACGAAGAAAGCAACGAGACGGACCTCCCTCGATTCTGACAGATTGACTGTTGCGGAGCATGAAGCCCCAGTGGCTCAGACCCAAAGCAAAGATGGAACACCCAATGGTGTTTGATTCACTGTTTCACTGGCTCCCTTAGCTAGAGCAGTAAGTAATAGCATGACGTACGGCCACAACCACACTACGTACAAGATCACTCACAACACGTGTTGCAGTACAGGTTGCCAAAGCATAGTACATGCACAGTAGTGCAAAGCAAGCTTTCTAGGTTTCAGCACGTGTTGCACCCTGTAAAAGCCATATTTGTCGTTTTTCGCATTTCCACCCATTTACCAGCCCTGGCGTCATGCCTGCTGCATGCACTGTGAATATACAGTATGGATGTGTTCACTGTTCAGGCATGTGCCCGGGAATGCACGAAAGTCTGCACCGGGGACTTCACGCAGTGCGGTTGTGGCCTCAAATACGGGCAAGCAATGCATGAAACTACATGACAGTTCCTGTTCTCTTAAGGAACCACACGATGTAACTGGCTCGAAGCACGGCTACAGAAAGCAGATGCTACATGCCCTTGGTGGTGACTGTAAAGCAATACTGTATTATGATTGTGTTCCCACTTCACCTACGCATTCCCAATGTTCTGTTCTAGAATTCTTGATACAGTCGTCCCTCTCTAATCCGGCACCTTTTGCAACGGCATTTTCTGCTGGATAAACAAGGGTGCTGGATTATCAAATCCTGCCCTCCAACCCGGCCCACCTGTTAGCATACATGTTTGTGTCGTACATCAAAACGTAGGGATTTTCTGTCAATCCAAGTACCGGTACTTCGTGGAATACATGTCTTTAACATACACCTGGTGATGTCCCTTGCACTGGCATAGGATATTCCCAAGTGTATGTTACATCTGTTGTGTATGTTACAATGCTCCCTGACAGTGTGCGATGCACAACTGCTGGATTAGAAAATCGAATTACACACAGTTTGAGAGATTTGTTGCAGAAAATCGCTGCTGGAGGCGGAATTCAAGTGCCGGATTAAAGCGTAGAAAATGAACTGAAAAAATCCGTTTTGCCAGAAAGTGTGCTGGTTTGCAAGGGTGCTGGATAAACAAGCGCCGGATTAGAGAGGGATGACTGTACTAGCACACACGGCAAGAGTGGTCGTCTTCGATGCTTACCTCGTCCCCACTAGCGTCCGGCCTCTCCGTGTCCAGTACAAACGGTGGCTCTCCGTCAGAGTCCGTATCCGTGGCAGAACCGGCACCATCTGCCGCCGTCGGGATAATGTCGTAGCGACACAGCACGTTTCCCAGAATGAACTCGCGCCGCGCCGGTGTTACCTCATAGCGAACCTTCGGCCTGAGCAAGAACTAGAGAAGGCAGACAGGACGGCAACAAGAATGTAAACATCATCCGTCGAGAGGGCTTGTCTCATGGCAATCTAAGACAGTGAGATTGGATCCAGGGACCGAAATGAGCAGGCACGTTAAGCTGAATCCATTAACAATATCTTTGGCAAAAACCTAGACTTGGCCTGTATGCATTATGACTGTGTGGACAGGTGTGGCGAGAGGTAGAGGAGAGGGAATGGACGGCTCTCTCACAGGATCACCAAGGACTATGACCATGATCACATGTACAAGACCTAGTGTACCCATAGGAAGATCACTGCAATCACATGCACTGTGGAGTAATGTGGGTGCAGAAGATGATGTCAACGGTTCCACGACTTTACAGTCCTCCTGGCACTGTACAGTAATATTGCAGACAAAATACACCGTGACAATTGCAGTGCCATCAGGTCCCCGATTCAGTATACACAATCAGTAGACCAGCTAGATCTACAGCATATCTTACAGTACACGGGTATAGGACAAGTGACGCACACAACGACACGCTAGTCCTGACCTACCTCGCCAAAGCGTGTTCCATTCCGACTGCTCATGTCGTGGAGAAAGTGAGTTCCATCCTCAACCTCAATCGCAGCGTGCGTCTTGGACAGTTTCTGCGAACGAGAGAAGAAGCAGAAAAAAGCAGTTCAAAAACATTTGAAAAGGCGACGTGTGCGTGCGTGTGCTTTATTTAAAAATATTCTGCCACTCTTTCATCAGTATGAAGTCTCGCTACTGTACTGAGTGCTTCGGCTATCTTCTGCAGTCTATACGGCTCTACTGTTCTAGGCCAGTCTTTGCTGGTACATGTACATCATCATCATACTCATCATCATCATACTCATACTCCTGCCCATCATCATACTCATCATCATACTCATCATCATACTCATCATCATACTCATCATCATACTCATCATCATACTCATCATCATACTCATACTCCTGCCCATCGCGGAAGCGATGATAGCGAACAACCTATGTTAGACATAGCAACTTGTGCTGGGACTACACCATTCAACGGCTTGCAAAGCTGATGAATTGACCGCCACTAATTTTAGCTCGGTCTACACCACACGGCTGGTTGAAATGGCTTTTTTCTGGCCAGTGAATCCCTGGGTAGTAAGACTATCGTCAAAAGCATAATTATAATTATGACCTTGTTCACAGTACCTAATCCATTCGCACTGGCCCATTGATAATCGTGATAGGCTACTTTCCTATCATCGAACCATGCCCCAACGTGCCGTGGGTACAACCGCAAAGTACCATGAGAGCATCCCATGCAGCCTGGCAGGGCCTCGACCCCGTTGGGGTTGTGTTTTCGCAGGCGGGACGGGTGAGCGAGTCCTGACTGCCAGTCACACGACATACACGGGCAGATAATCTGTGTTTGTGTCGTGTCAGGGTGCAGGGGTGGCAGCAAGCACTGCATTGAAACCACACTGGACTGGTGGTGTGTGGTACTTCGAAGTACTACCTGAGTAAGCTCCAAAGGGGCCATCTTGAGGGGAGGGGTACTCTCACAGCATTTACTGTAACACCAGTCAATACATAACATTGTAAAAATGTACTGACCTTGGAATCAATGCAGATATCACAGCTAGGATCCCGACCAATGACCGCCGTACCTACAAGGCACACACCATTAGCACAGGAATGCAGGAATACAATACATGTACTTGAATTACTACATTGTACGAACAAGAAGACTTCGAAGAAACCATGAGCCACTGCCAAGAGTGTTAAAGCAGATCATTTATTGGGCAACATCCAGTTTATACATCTGCAAGGTGGTATGAACTTTGCCATGCCTTACAAGATAGTGAGTAACATCCTGCACTAGGACATCACCAATTGCAAAGTACAGTGCTAGTGGACACAGATCTGCTGGGTGCAGGATATGCATGTGTTGAACAGCACTCAACCGCCAACAAACACAGCCACCCTGGCCAGAACCGGGGTATAGCCAACCAGGCCACATGTGCACTCACTCCCTGCATGTTCAGTCTCTGTATCTACTGCAGGTACAAGCACTGCTGCAGGAGTAAAAAATTCTCCAAACCTATGTAACTACTGCAGCAACAATGAACTACATGTACAAGAAAGTGACGAGTATATCATGGTGCATGCCAAGGACGTAAGCTGGCCATCACATTTAATCACTCAGCGGTGAGATAAACATTGGCCATCACAGTAAAACAATCAAGCGATAAGCTATACGTTGGCGGTCAAAGTGAATCCTTCAGTGTTGAG
>NC_088643.1:51659505-51672505 GCF_964019385.1 Sycon ciliatum
AACATATAATAAGTCATTGCTTCACAGCAGGGGCTTTCAGTTGTTACTGCTGCAGTATTTCTATGCTTGTTGGGAGAACTTTGGACAATGGCGCAAGCCTGTGGTAGATGCGCTTTCTTTTTCGCCAGGAGGAGCAAAGTTGCAGCTCTGAGTTCCTCAGCAGCTGTTCGACTTTGGAGAAGGCCATCAAGTAACCTATCTGTGCTGCAAGCAGTGCACACACCACTGACCCCGCCTGGTGCGCGATTCGAGTCTACGACGCCCACCTCAGAAGTTGCCACGATCCATGAGCAAAGGTACTAACATTATTTGCAATGCTTTCGTTCGTACTTTTTAAAACTACTTTTATTTTTTAGCATTTAAAAAAATTACCAATATTATTGGTATAATTATCATCTCAGGAAAATCGGTGGGGGGGGCACGGCTGTTTTTTTGTGCGATTTCACGCCACTTAACAATATGGCCGCCGAAAGTCTCGATTGGGCTTCAATGGCAAGAAAATTTGAATTTTCAAATCGTCAGAACACGAGTAGGCCATGGTTTCCCCTGGATATTGGAGACTAGTCAGCCCGGACAGCCCGGGGAACACGCTGATCATCTGCGTCTTGTTTCAAGCTTTCCGCTCGTACCTCACATGACTGCCTTTCCTTCAAGAAACATTTGTTCTGTGTCGTGCGACTTTGGCTTCGTTCTGGAATACTCCTTGTGTCGTCGCTGACAAACTCGGCTCCGAGAAGCCCTTCCCGATTTTTTCCCAGCTTAGATCGATTTTTTCCCAGGTAGAGGACTATCCTCTGGTTGTCTTCCCCAAGTGTCATTAGAATACGCGCGTCAACTTCTAAATACGCGCGACGAGTCAGGAGCCTGTTTTCTCTTGATTTGGAAGACAAAATGGTGTGGCCCTTTAGTTGCTGTTGAGTGTAGAAGGCTGCTTCCTGCTGTAAATTGCTTAGTCGGCATGTGGGATATTATAGAAGAAGACAGCAGCCGGCCAAGTGAGCTTGAAATTGTGATATCTACCCTATTGTGCGTTGAACGATTACGAAATGTCTAACTTTAATGTTGTACACGCGAGCACGCCAAGCAGAGGCTGACAATCACTGGCGAGATCAATCTGCAGACTGCCAGGAGTACTTCGAGCAAGTTTGAAGCGGAAAGACAGCTAACTGGGCAGGCCAGGACGCCTTTCCACCCTCTTTCTCTCTCAAATTGCCGAAAAGTCGAGTATCTCGCTCGAGCGCTTTCAAAACATTTCTCTTGGTTTCGCGTCCCAAATCGTGGAACCACGCAAGGATCGACATGAGTTTCTTGCAAAAACGCAAACTCATCGCGTATTTGTACTATTCGCACAATGTCACATAAATCGCACCGAACGACGCCATATTGATAAGTGCCTGCACGTGAACAGCCGTGGGGGGGGGGGGGGGCATACGGTAATGACGCCGTGTAAAGTGTGTTTTACACCTATACCCGTTCATGCCGCTGAACAAGCGTGACTCCAGGGTCCTACTCATGTACTGTTGAACGGGTAATTTTAGCGACGTAAAAACCCTAGCGAATTTAGCGATCGACTCATTTTCGCTAAAGTTTCAAGTCGCTAATCCGTTGCGACATTGGTAATGCACTGGTGATCCGTGAGTAAAATCGCTGCAAATCGCTAAAATAAAACGTCGCTAAGGGGCCGTCCGTAAATATCGATGTTTTTTTAGAAACGATATTGGTGCGTCTGGGGGGGGGGGGGGGGGGGAGGGGGTTTGAGCCATGTGCGTCTTTTCGAGCATCAGAAAATATCGATGTAAATATCTGAAGTTTCGCCGATCCCTGCACGCGGACGTCTAAATGGCTATACAAGAAATGTGAAACCAGCTTCCGTTTGCGGAGCTAAAACTCGCGACACAAGAACAAAATCAAAAATTGGAAGCTGTACGCCCATGCCGCGCGAATTTCAAGAGCAAAAGAATGAGCTATTGATTGTGGAAATCGGCCGAACGATGCCTGCAGGAGACCTTTTTCAAGACGTAGAGGCAGTGCGAACAAACACGGACGAACTCCACAAGAGTTTCCAGTCTTCACTGTCTGAACAAGGATTTAAAAAAAATATTGATTCCATGATCTAGATATGTGCGTCTTCTGGGGGGAGGGGGGGGGGGGTCAAGGGAGAGAAGCACCAATATCGTCTCTAAAAAAACATCGATATTTACGGACGGCCCCTAACCGGTTGACAATGGAAAAACGCTAAAATTAATAGTCGCTAAAATTACCCGTTCTACAGTACATCAATTTCAACTGCCGAATGTTTATATCCAGGATCCGTGTGCTCTCTTGTGAGTAACACTACTTGTTGGTTCTGGATATATGCCCAGTTTCTTCGCGCTGCGTGTAGTAGGCTTATACATGCCGCCAGGTTCTCAACAACAAAAACCTGAAGATATGCGACTACCCTACGTGTTTTGGTCCCAGCCTCCACTCCTCGCCATACACACGATCAGAGCGCAAAAAGGTTTAGAAACTTTAGATATAAAGTCATCTTTATTGAATCAATATTTTAAAATACGACACAATGATTACTTGTCGGAAAGGCGCAATAAATAGAATAGAAAACCAATGAAAATATTTAATAAAAAAAAGAAGCTTTGTTATTCACTAGAATGAGCTCATAGGATGAATGTAAGAGTGCTCTAACTGCGAGGTACCTGGCAAGCTTTGCACCAAGGTAGATAACTTTGACACCAACCAGAAAGAGTGCTCAACTAAGCTGAGGGGAAGGGGAGCGTATTGCTCAATGCTCCGGACAGCTAGCTGTTTCGAACTTGTTAGGTCTCATCAGCGGAGCTCAGAGTTACTGGCCGGCCGTTTATCGTTAAATTTATATTGCTGCGTTTTGCATCTCACCATTGTGTATGCTGTGTATAGAGTTCGAGAATTTCACATGTATGCGGACGAGACATTGGAGACATTGTCGGAGGTGTTTGAGAACTTGCCCGAGGAGCCAGGTGTGAATGTTCCCGACGGATATGATGTACAATGTGGGGTAAGTCTGATGACGTACGGGCTTTTTGGGGGGGGGGGGGGGGGGGAGGCTTTGTGGATTTTCCCTGTCAGCAGTTGCATGTTTGGGCTACTGGTGTGCATGTGCACCAGAAGCTGCATTGGAGAAGCGCCGATGCTCATTTTAAAACCATTTCCTGTTTTAGTGAGCATAGGTATGGATTGTATCGATTGCCAGGGTGCAAAGTCTGTGTAAAATTATGTTGTACCAAGTTTTTGATTCTTGGGCAGCGGTACTTTACCTAACAGGTCTAATATCATTGTGTACTGTGTGCTGTGTGCTGTGTGTACATGTGCATTCTCTTCTCAATGCAGGGTGGCGTGCTGACAATTGAATTGGGTAGGTTGATGTTCTGTCATTGCTACCACAGCTAAACATCCACTTGCAGTACTGATAATAAGGCCGCATTTACACGACAATGCCCGGCCAGTTTTCCGTTTTCAATCCCGTATTTCTTCAAAGGCGCCATTCCGTTTTCGTGCGTCTACATGGACGCGAAGAATCCGCGAGAGTGTGTCATGTGAGCAGTGTTGTCGTGTGAACACCGATCACAATCAAGCTCGAAGGGCCAGCGCGGGAACTATCACACTAGCAAACCGTGGGCCCCCTGACGTCGTACCCTTAGGTCTTGACCAGGGAGAAGCACAATACCATGGAGTGGTACAGCTAGTTGCGCTCGGTGAATTCCGACCCAAAGAGCAAAACTGGTGCCCTGTGGCAGTTCTGATTACATCACTGTATGTGTACATGTGTACTGCCAGCCGTATTCCTACTTCTGCCAGGGCGTCAAGGGCTGTGCAACTTGAGGGCCGGAAATACTGTAAAAGCAGAAATTTTCGGTGGTGTTTTACTTTTGGTAACTTCGGTGCTGACAATTTTTTAACTGAAAATAAAACGCACCGAGAATTTCGGTACAACCTGTACTGTACGAGGTGAATAGCAATTTCTGGACATGAAAATAAAATAGAGCCCCACTGGCTGTGTGTTTTACATTTTTCATATCTTTTTGTATCTATTGTATGGCCTAATCCTTCATCTTTTCAAATATGTGACAATTGCTCATGCTGTGATCCCAGAGACTTTATAGCAGGATGTTTTCGACAGGCCATTTTTTGGCCTAAATTTCAGTGTATGGAATTCTGGACATGAAAGTAAAATAGCATCAATAGGCATCCTATACTGCACCATTTTTGTTATTTTTTCTATTGGTGGACTGCAGTTGGCCTCTTCACACTTCCAGCCAACAGGTTCAAGACTATACAGCGTCTGAAGTGGAGTGCACATGGGGAAGCCAACGACTCGTCCATTACTTCTTATTTTACTCAAAATTCAAAATTATCATGCGACATAGTACCACAAAACTCGTTGAAATGCCTCACAAGAAAAGGCTATCAACAAGGCACCGACACGAGGAGAAACTACAACAGCCCAGCTGTCAACTACGGCAAGAAAAAACTTCATCAACCTGACTGACTTGACTCTACACGCGACGAAAAATTATTTTACTCGAAATGTCCAGAAATGTACAATGTCCAGAAATAGAAATTCACCTCGTATACTTGTAGTACTAGCACAATTACCTGGAAAACGGGTTTTACCGGAAATTTCCCTCTACCGAACCGCCGATTTTGGAGAATACCGAAAATATTACACCACCGAAAATTTCTGCTTTTACAGTATGTACTTTGGGTCTGATTTCACCAACCGCAACTGTACAATATCGTATTGTACTACTTCCTGGTCTTGACACCAGTAACAAGTTGGTATCTTAGAACCTTTTGATGGCATATCTTAGCTGCAAGATTGCAGAATCCATGAGATAAGGAAGGATGCACAGCAAATGAGACATACGAGGATCCAGAAACAAGTACAGTATGCTCCACAACTAACACTGAATTCCAGTGAGCAAACATGAAGCAAAATAACTGAGTGCAAAAGAAGAAACAGAACAAATAGAAAGGAATAAAATTATTAATAATACACCTTGTTACCTTGTAGCGCTTATTTGCAATGACGAGACTGTGATTGGGATGTTGTGTTCTGACCTCAAAATAAAAACTACAAGGAGCATCAGATAGCGCATGGCAGCTGACACAGCAACGACATAGCTCGATTACGGTGTACGTTTCGTCCCCGCTGGACTCATCAGGCAATCTTCTTCCTGGATGTCTTCAAACAGAGCTTGACTCGGGAAAATGAAGTTCAAGGCTTCGCTGCAGCTCTACTTATGGTTGATTCATATACAGGGAATACATAGCAGTACTGCCACAGTGGTGACAACAAACAAAACAAGGGTTATAGCCAAGAACTAGCCATTGCCACAATGAAGGAGTTCCACAAATCACGGATCAAAGTAGCGGGTCAAGATGCGTCTAACTTTCTTTCCTTCTGCATTGTTGCTCTCCCTCGGAGGCTCCTTCAATGGTTGGTAGTGTTGATCATACTGCAATGCACACTGCACTTGCTCTTCTCTGACACTCTCACCGTTGATCTCACAATAGTTGTGCAAGACAAAGCAGGCATAGATGACGAACGGCAAGTCTTCCATGTTGATATCCATTGCTCACCGAAACATGCCAAACCGTGCCTTGAAGCGGTCGAAAGTGTGATTGCCTTCGATACTTGACGGACTTCGATGCTCACTGAAGCTCTTGATATACCGAAGGCGTTGGCAGTTTTTCCCCCGGCGGCCTTCATCGATCACATGGTACGAGGTCATTTGCTATTTTTGGACACTCAAATTAAATAGCACCCCATTATGTTGGTTTGTAAGATAAATTAAATTTCTTTCTTGCTTTTCTACTGGCACACTTATGCTTTACCACCACCACACACACCTGAAGGCATAGAGTTGAAGCATGCGGCCACAACTTGACCTGATCGAAGGTGTCTTTTTCTACTGCTTTTTCAATGCGAGCAATTATTGGACAACTAAATTAAATAGCATCTAGCAGCAGTCTGCAATGGTGTGAACAAGTAAAACTTGCACAGGACATGAAAATGGGGTAAGGCTATGCCTATGAGACCGGCTGATATGAGTTCTAATGACAGGCCGTTCATAGCAAGCTTTTCAAGGCTTTTCAATGTGACACACAATTTAAAGGGTCACTCAAGGGTTTTCATGGACGTCATATTCAAGAACAGAGGAGAGCACTCCAGTGTGGCCCATCTCCTTCTCATATTTCGCAAAGAGTGGAGGGCTAGCGCCGTAACTAGCCGCTGCGTCCTTCTTGGCTAGGAAGTGTTCACTGGTGCCAGGTGAGTGGAACGCTCGCACTGCTAAAAGAGATTTCTCCTGACCAGAACCCCTCCACAAACGCACCGGTTGAGAAGGCGAGGAGACTCTTCCAGGCGGATTCGAGCTGGAAGACGTAGTCCCTGGAGTTGATGGAAGGGATACAACATCCCCCATGTCGACATTCTCTCCGTTATGCGACGTAGAGTCAACGGAATCCTCAATCATGTATTATTTAATCGAAAATTTCAAAATTACTCATTACATTACCTAAGAATAATAAAGAAAACGCCCAGAAAGAAACGGCCTTCACCGCTAAAAATTGGCACGAAGAAACTTGAGGACCACACGAAGACACTCTTGTCAAAGATTTGTCCACCAAGGAAAGGACAACGACTCAGGAGGACTCTACTTCCATATTTAACTGATTTGTCCAAAAATTGCGACATGTCCAAAAATTGCGAATCACCTCGTATAAGAGCACAGCAACTAATACTTTACTTGCATCTCCACGGCAATGGAAGTCTGCATATTGGTATCTTGCTTCACGATGTAGGGACGCAGCTTGTTGCACAATTTGTCAAAATTGGTCTTGTTCATACTAAGGTTTTCCTTGTATTCAATGTCAGGTGAAACTCCAGTCCTGATGTTATCCCACCGGCCAGCTTTTACAGTACACAGTAGTTGTGGAGGAACTCTGTATATGCATGTACTATGGTGTACATGTCATTCATTGTACTTGTACTCAGTAGATGCGGTACTACTACTGACTAAGTACTGTATGCCATTCGCTTTGACATTCATGTCCATGTACATGTGCATACCATGGCATGCAAGACATGCACAGATCCACATGGAAAATGTGCGATAAGACTTTCGAATAGAGGGGGGAGGGGAGGTAGGGGGGTAAAGTCTATTCGAAATGCGTTACATTTGCTGCAAAAGTACGAACTTATGAGATGCTCCCTAAAAGAGAGAGAGAGAGAGAGAGAGAGAGAAAGAGAGGGAGGGGGGACCTTACTATTGCATTGGCACACTGGCACTCACCAGTTTGTATGCTAAAAAGTTTACTTTCTGCCCGTTATCTCATCATCCTCCAGACTCTGCAAACACGTACGTCCTAAACAAGCAAGCACCTAATCAGCAAATCTGGATTTCGTCTCCTTTCACGTGAGTGTGTGGTGCATGAGCTTTGTGTGTGTGTTTCTTACTTCAAGTAGTATACAATGTCTTGCTGGGAACCATGTATGATTGCTTATTGTTTTTCATGCGACAACTGTGATGAGCTACGATTGCGACACACGATTCACAATCTTTATGGTTTCTGTGGCATCTGAATGGCGTGTATAGTGCTTGCACGCGTACCCAGCGTAGAAACCTGTGCTCCAGTGATGGGTGTCATGTGTCGCATGTCGCAAAAGAAATTTCGTCAGCTTCTACGTCAGTGGTCTTAAAGGGGAAGTTAAGGCAAAAATCAAAATTTCACCAGTTGTAGTCTTCGGGGTGCTGAGTCGAATGGTCGTGGTCCGAGGAAGCTGAGACGCTCCCTTCCTACTTGAATCCCAATCGAACTCGCGCGCTTCCACCGAAACTGGGTGACTGCGCCTTACTAGATGGGGATTTGTATGCAAAATGTCACTAAAAGCGCCATTTTGTTCTTATAAAAGCACAGATGACCGCGATTGGCCCATATGTTGTAGTCTTTTGGCCGCTGAGTCGACTGGTTTTGGTCCGAAAAGGCTGCGATGCAGCGTTCGGCCCTTATTCCCAATCGAACATGCTTGAACAAGCGGTCACGTGCTCCTGCGTCACCAGTCACCTGGTCACCGTGCCTGCAGGGTACAACTTACTAGCCTGTTTGACCTTTTTTGGGTGCAGTCCTGTCACTCGAGTTGAACCTTGATGTGAAAGTTGTCGCCTGCTGGCGCTGTGACCAGGTGACTTGGGCACGCAGGAGCACGTGACCGCTTGTTCAACCATGTTCGATTGGAAATATAGGAGGAACGCTGCATCGCAGCTTTCTCGGACCAAAACCAATCGACTCAGCGTCCAAAAGACTACAACATATGGGCCAATCGCGGTCATCCGTGCTTTTATAAGAACGAAATGGCGCTTTTAGTGACATTTTGCATACAAATCCCTATCTAGTAGGGCGCAGTCACCCAGTTTCGGTGGAAGTGCGCGAGTTCGATTGGGATTCAAGTAGGAAGGGAGTGTCTCAGCTTCCTCGGACCACGACCATTCGACTCAGAGGCATTTTCCTATCTCAAGTGTTCCCAAGAGTACATTACCCCCCCCCCCCCCCCTAAGAGTGTGCAACTCAACTATGGGTGCTGCCCCGACAGAATTTCAAGTTGACGTCATTTTTATGATGCAATGCGCACTGTACACGGATTATCAGACGAATCCAGAACCTGTGGTGGACCAAAACCCATCTGGTCCTTTTCATATTATTGCAAAGAAAACGCGTTGACACCCGTACACATGCTGTAAATCACTGGTGAAAGGAGCATTGCATCATAAATAATGACGTTAACTTGAAATTCTGTCGGGACAGCAGGGTATGTGGGGTTGCACACTGTTGGGGGGGTATGTACTCTTGGTGTTGCACGTCGCATCACAGAAAGTGATTTTGAGAATAAAGAAATGGGCAACTTTTCAGGTGCAATTTTTGATTTTTGCATCGTTTTCGTACATGTAGTGCAGTTTTGATTTCCGCATCACTGTATGTTTAATGGCCTAACCTTATTGTGATGTTTTCCTGCTGATGCTGCTGCATGCATTTCTGGAACCCTGTACCTGCAGCGGCCCAAAGCGATTCAACTTATTCAGAAACAACCGCTGGCTGACGGACAAGCAAGAATCACTGTTTGACCTTCTCTCCGCGGAGATGTCGACATACTTTAAAGCTGAGATCAACGTCAAGACCCGAGTGAACGAAACAAACAGAACGAAATGGAAGTAGAATAAAAAAATATATGAATCCTGCTGTACAGCAAGTGTTATGCTTGTGTTTGGTTGTTGAAGCTCCCTTTTGCCTGGAAAAGTATGTGGCGGCGTTCTGCTTCTCTTGCCAATGACGGCATGAAGCGTTGAATATGGGGGGGGGGGGGGGGGGGTTACATTAATGAGTATCGCAACAATGGGGGCTGCTTGCATGGCCGCGGCGTGACTGTTCTCACACTGCAGAATGACGATAGTAGCACGCAGAAAATAATGAAGATGTCTAGATGTCTAGTGCGGCTGCGGTGCAATGTGCGGCAGTTGAAACAGTCTGCATCTACGTGTATACAGAGACATACTGTTACACCCGGTCATGTCCTGCATGTTGACTGGCAAGATCCTAGAACAAGCAAGACAGACGTGCCAGCAGCAGGTGGTGCAGAGAACACACACACACGTGCACACACACACAGCTGGCATGGTATTGAGTGAGGTCTGGGCAGAGAGGAACCAGCCTCCCAAGGTTTGCAAATAAGAAACTAATGTAAGAAACGGCGCAAGAGCGGTCCAGAATATTGCGGTCGTTGGCAGCGATGCGTATCGCATCCAGCACAATGTACTAAGTGGAAGTTTTCATGGGCATGAGTGGATATGACGAAATTAGAGCAGCGGTGACATGACCAGCACACCAGCGTAAAAACAAAACAAAAATAAACACATGAAACTACTACGAGTGAAACTACTACGAGAGCCTATAGAGCATACGTTCAAACACGGTTTTCCAGTGAGAGAAAGGACATGGCGAGGCGGTGGTGCAGTGCGGCGGCGGCGGTGCAGCACACGGGTGATCACTCTGCCGTCATCAGGCGGTCACCTTCGGCCGGGTCAGTTTGCCTGAGTGGCGCGGTGTTTGCTACACGCGTGACGGACAGTGAAGAGCTGGGTGAGGATGACGACGGCAGCGTGGTTCCCATCAGATTGCGCGCTGCACTGGACGCAGAGTTTATCGTCTGCAGCATGAACACAATCATGCAGAGTCAGTGGGATGGAGAGCAAGCACAAGGAGAAACAATGAAAAGGACATTCTGAAATCTGAATACGTCAGGAGAGAACAGGGAGCGAGTGCCACTAGCTTACAGTAATCTGATGAATATGAATATGAGGCATGACAGCACACACTGTTACCCAATCTGATGAATATGAATATGAGGCATGACAGTACACACTGTTACCCAATCTGATGAATATGAATAGGAGGCATGACAGCACACACTGTTACGGTGTTACCCATAGTGCACTGTGCACTGTGCAGTGTCAGCTGGCAAACATGCAAGGATGAACAGACTCAGTGCACACACTACAGTATAGTATATGACCGGCCTACAGATCCAATCATGTCAAGCAACCAGTACGCACACGTACACCCTGGTACTTCAAGTACTTCAGTACATACATCAACTTTACAAAAGACGAGACGAAAAGCAAAAGCAAAAAAATAAAAGCAAGACAAGTGAACCGTTTCACCCTACCTCATCACGTATAGCGTAATACTCGTCGTCGGTGAGCTGTCCCCGTCTGTCCAATAAACTACACACAGAGAATCAGGTAGCATGCACATTGCAGACACACATATGCACATGTACACATACACACACACATGCACACACACACACACACACACACACTACCTAATAGTCATTATGATTCTGGTCAGCATGGTTCTAAATACTTCAAGTCCACGTACATACATGTAGTCTCACACCAGTCCGGCAAATGAAGTATTAATTTAAAAGTTTAAAACTGAAATCAGCCCGCCCCAGAAAACATGGAAATGATGAAAGAGATAGTCTTGGCGCATTATCGTCATACCTTCTTGGCAGTGGTGCACATAACGTGTACTTCAAATTCTCCCATGCACTGCCTTGGTGATACGGGTTTTTCGTGGATTGCCGAGCATTAGATCCATACGTCACCTTGATCTGTAGTAATGGCCAAGAAAACCAGAACAGAACCGGCAGAAGCCATGGCGGAACGGCATGGAAAGCCAAGAACACCCAAGACTCGGATGTTGAGCCAACAGTATTATCAAGAGTACATAACGTGGTTATGTACTCTTGGTATTATGAAAAGAGAGCCTTCCAAGTTGGAAGGTTGTTGGTTTGCTCTTCGTAGATGTGTTGGAGCTCCAAAAGGTGTCAGGTCGTCGAATATCTCAATATGCCTGTCAGTTGTGTGCCTTGTTGTCGCACTATCTGAGTGTACTAGTACTGTAAACTGCCTAATATTCGCGACGGATCAATGTTCGCTATTTTCGCGAGAAGAGCGTAACGCGAATACTTACCAGCGTGAAATCTAACTTCAACAGTGGGTGTATGTAAGTGGCCGCAATGCTTCGCGAACCTTTGCCATCGCAAATTCGCTGGTTCCAAGAAATCGCGAAAAATTTAGTGATGCGAATATTGGGCGGTTTACAGTATCTCGTTACCTAGGTGTACTGTTAGCCATAACTCCTAACTTATATCAAGAGTACATAACCCCCCAGAGTGTGCAACGCTGATCCAGCTATGCATAGGGTCTTGGTCGAGCGGAATCGGATCTTCTGATGTCATGCGTACACTCCACACCAGCGCAAGGCCGGTCTCGAGGCAGGGCACCATTGTTTTTGATCCGAGAGTACCCGCGACTCCCCGGGTTCCCCTCAGATGTGTACGGTATTATGACGCAAAGATCCGATTACGCTCGACCAAGACCCTATGCAGAGCTGGATCAGGCGTTGCACACTCTGGGGGGTTATGTACTCTTGCTTATATAGGTCCGTTCTCTTTACATAACACCCAAGACTCGTGACAATTTAGAACATTGTAGAGCCAGCGGTTCCCGCCATCTGGCTGGCCTGGCAATGGTCGTGTAAAAATGACCGGAAGCACACGTTCCTCCACAATCCTGCTAAGACACCCGTGAAGAAAGTCACTACTACTCACCTCCTCATTGGTAGTTTTGGCATTACCGACCAGCATCGTATGATAGCCACACATTCCGATCACCGACCACATAGCAAAGAATGCTATGATGACGATGACAAGAGTGGAGGCACAGACACAGTCAAGGAAGCAAATGCAGCAGAGATGATGATAATGATGAGGATGACACGTGTACTTGTAGATGTAGGTGATTCCCCTGAGTCCGAACGCATGCATTTCGTGCTGAGTCTCCTAATGCATGCATGTCAGCTCTGTAAATGCTGTGTATTGAGTTTGAAACAAGGCTGGCACAAATAACAACCTATTATAGACAGGAAGAAGAAAAAACAGTGGACACATTTCGGACATGTGTGCTTTATTGTCACAATGACTCTGTCAAAGGAGTAATCACGCCATGCCTTAAAAATGCAAACACAGCACGCTCGTGTCCCATGAGGATATGTCAGAGGCGCCTTGCGAGACACAGCTGAGAAGCTGTCATATTCCTTTGACACTGAAACACACGCACGAACGCGTGCACACACACACACACAAATACAGTCCGTAAATGCAAGCACATGCATCATTCACTAGCATAGCATTTGCACCTGGAAAGAGAGAGAGAGAGAGAGATAGAGAGAGAGAGAGAAAGAGAGAGATAGAGAGAGAGGTTTGTAGTTAGCCAGTACAGTACTATGTAAGTAGGAACTTGCTGCCAAGGCAGTAGATCTAGTATGCACCAGCATAAGCCGAGTGCCCCCAGCTTGGTGTCATGTACTTCCATCTAGCTGTTCAGATTCCTTCAAACATACA
>NC_088643.1:51672705-51687705 GCF_964019385.1 Sycon ciliatum
GAGAGAGAGAGAGAGAGAGAGAAGAGAGAGAGAGAGAGAGACAGAGAGAGAGAGAGGAGAGAGAGAGAGAGAGAGAGAGAGAGAGAGAGAGAGAGAGAGAGAGAGAGAGAGAGAGAGAGAGAGAGAGACAGAGAGAGAGAGAGAGAGAGAGAGAGAGAGAGAGAGAGAGAGAGAGAGAGAGAGAGAGAGAGAGAGAGAGAGAGAGAGAGAGAGAGAGAGAGAGAGAGAGAGAGAGAGAGAGAAAGCAGCAGAGCACATGGACTGGTGTGCGCACAGAAACAGGTGATAAGGAGCAACAAACCCCCAGATACTGCTACCCCTCATCACCACCATCACCACTCAAACACAGGTGAACACAGAGAACGAAGCAAAAGCAGATGCTAGTAACTGCAACTGTACTAACTATTGGTAGTAACTCCAGTGTAAAATGTTGTAGAGGTACTCACACAACACCAGGTGCAGAATACCAAAAGCCAGCACATAGATGCAGTACAAGGACAGAGTGGCCAAGAAGCCATAGAAGTAGCGGTAGTTACGACGACCAACACAGTTGCCTACCTGCAAGCCATTTTCAAAGAGAATCCAAACACATGCACATACATTATACAGACACAAACACAATAATCACCCAACCGCCCACACATGATAAGTATTAGCGCAGAGTACATGCTGTGCAGGGGATTATGGCAGGTGAAGTATACATTATCTACATTCCTATCCCAAAGGTAGCTGCAAGACTGTCTTCAACAAGTCTTTGCTCTGACTGTAACCTGTATTACACTTAACTGTTCCATTCAACACCAGTCGAGAGAAACATCCGAGTAGAAAAGGAGTGATGGGCTCTGTGTCCTGAGATTCGACTGCCAGGCGGGAGGACACTGAATCGAGTGAGAAAACTGAGGATTGGGTACAGTGTTACTGTCTTCAGCTACCATCCGTGACAGATCGAACGTGTACAGTGTTACTGTCTTCAGCTACCATCCGTGACAGATCAAACTTGGCTCAGTTTTAGCTACTATAGTCGACTAAACTTATATAATAATTATTGCGCATTTCGCGGTACATCCTGGTACAACAGTAAATTAAATTTAGCGAACCAGTGTCCATGTCCCTATTTGAACCATACAACATTGACCCTTTGTAACAAACCATTTCCGCTTATAACGAACCAATTCTTCTTGGGGATAACCAAGCGCACTCATACAGCCATGGCCATTGGTGCTTGCATGGCGTGAGTGCATTCCTGCTATCAAGAACTCCTCCAATATAGAATTACTAGTAATTCTCGTGCACAATGGTGCTCGTTATAATAATCAGGATTCGACTGTAGTAAACCGAACAGTACCTTACCCATGGACAGTGATGATCAAACTGGTCTAGATTGCAGGTGATATGGCCATTGGTCCACACCGCCATGTATCAAAACAAGAAATAGTTCACATTCATGCACACACACGCACACACACGCACACACACACACACACACACACACACACACAAACAAACACACATACACACGTGCACACACACACACACACATTCATACAAAACATGCATACATGTATGTGATCAACATGCAGCACGCCGCATAGTGGGAAATTTGGGATGAGTTCGCCCATCAATCTCTTTTAAAGCATGGTTCTGTGTAGCAGGAAATACTGCAGTCCGAGCATCACAATAGAATGAATCACGGCCTGACATGTTACACACGACAGTTGAGTTACGTTCCAAGTTCCAACCAAAGTGCACATGAGCAGTCGGGAACTCACCGACACATGCATCGCAAATGCTGCAGTGGGACGCGCGTGGCGGCCGGAATATCTTGCACGTGAAGCAGTACTTGAGCATTCGCTCCACCTCTACCGTTCCCTCCATGTTCTGTATGGTGACCATCTTGGTCCTAGCTGGAGGTGTGTAGCCCTCACTTGCCGGCCGCGGCTGGTCATCTGCACCTGGTCAACAAAAGGCAAAACAACAGAGTTACAGTGGTGGCGATAGCAGCAGTAGCAACAGCAACAGTGGCAGCAGCAGTGGCGTGATAGCAGTAGCAGTGCCAGCGATAGCAGTGGCGGCACAACTGTGCATGAGATCTCAGCTTATGGTCAATCCTATACATGTGTGATTGTATGCATGCTATTATAGTACTTTAACAGACCGAGAGAGAGAAAGGAGAGAGGAAGAAAGAGAGACAGAGACAGAGAGAGACAAGGACAGAGAGACAGAGAGAGAGACAGAGAGAAACAGAGAGTGAGAGACAGACAGACAGACAGACAGAAAGAGAGACAGACACGCAGAGGGTACAGGGCATGTTGGTCTCACAACACACCTATTGTTTGATTTCGGCCGGTTTCGTTCACCTCTGCCTCTAGTCCGGTTGCCCTCGGCAGTATGCCCG
Source organism: Sycon ciliatum (assembly GCF_964019385.1). Taxonomy (NCBI): domain Eukaryota; kingdom Metazoa; phylum Porifera; class Calcarea; order Leucosolenida; family Sycettidae; genus Sycon; species Sycon ciliatum. The sequence continues at coordinate 51,675,101 of NC_088643.1, forward strand.
GGTCCATGGTGCCAGTGCGAACTAACATTGCCAGTGACATTAGCATTAACACGCCAGCAAACACTGGGATGGCTGGTGAGACATTGCTGGACAAATACGGACAACTGCACACACACACCACACACACACACACACACACACACACACACACACACACACACACACACCACACGCACACACACACACACATGGAGTTTGGCAAGGCAGAGTTTCGAATGATGAAGGGAAGAGTGGGTGTAGCTGCACCAGCTCGATCAGACCATGCTAACTACCGCCACTGGCAGCATTACCAGTACCACCACTAATAACTTAGTTACCGGTATGCACAGCTCAGCACAACATGGACTAACACTACTAACAGCACTGAGGGCCGGGCTATAAGGTTCACATGTTTATACCACCCCAAGTAACTTCAAAGTCCCCGACCCTCACCCCGGGATTTATAGCAATAAATTCCTAAAGGGCGCTTCAAGTTGAACTATCGTGCGTGCCGTCATTGGTGCATGCCCGACGTGCATACTACAATACAAAGACGGTGAATGCCCGAGATACCGTATTTTCCGGAGTATAAGACGCACTTTGAACACTCCAAATTCAAATGGGGGGTGTGGCTTAAACTCCGATGATCATATTACGGTGATAAATAATTAATTAAAAAATAGGATAGATGTCCGTATTTCGTGGCACAAAAATGGGGGGTGCGGCTTGTACTCCGGAAAATACGGTACCTGCTATTACTACACTACACAGACAGTGTGTGCACGAGATACATACTCAGTGTCTGCTCTGGGATTGTAGCACAGCCGGGTACACGTGTACCTGGCGCAACCATTTCAACCGGGTCGGAGCCGGGTACACATGTACCTCGTCCTGGTTGGTTGGTTTATTTTAATTCGGACAATAAACCGGAACTAGGCCCAATGATATAAAGGCGAATGGATAAGCCGCATTTAGAAAAGAGAGGACAGGAATTAGAAAATTACGAAAGAAGAAGAAGTATCTGACACATACAAGCCATTTAGTCAGTCCTTTCAAAGTTCGAAAGTGTACCAACCGGGTCACAGGTGACCCGGTACTATATTTTCAACCGGGTCCAAGCGCCGCCCAACCGGGTGGATTACCCGGCTCACCCGGCGCTGGAGCAGACACTGATACTACAATCCAAAGAAGGTGCCGCGGTACGTGCCCGAGATACATACTACGCTACACAGACACGGAGACAACGCGTGCACGGCATACATACTATTACTATTCTACACAGACAGTACATGCACGAGGTCAAGAGTACATAACCCCGAGAGTATGCACCGCTGCATATGGGGTTTGGCGCGGCGCGCTGCCTGCATTACGTAGCCACGAACCGTGGGCCATCGAGTCATTATTGATCAGCTACGGTTTCATGATTCCAAATCCGCTTTCCTCGGAGACTTCGGATGGTTTCGTACGTGATGCGTCATGCACAGGCATTGTCTTCGAACTTACTATATTGCACGTGAAACCACTGAGGCTAGACCTAAGAAAACTCAAATCCAGGCAGCTGGATCGTCATTTCACTACCTAATGAAGGCAGTGCGCCGCGCAGGGCATTCATAGCTCGGAGATCAGAGTTGCACACTCTTGGGGTTATGTACTCTTCACGAGATACATACACCCATATCTCTCTTATCCGGGCCTCCAAGTTACAGCCACCTCGGTCTACCGAGCACCCTGTGGGTGAGTTTTAGTGGAAATATTACTACTTTTGTGCCAAATTTCGTGGAAATAGTGACGCGTCATATGCCAGATCTCTGGCCCTTCCCCATTAAAATGTACGTGATTCCGAGTTACGGATATTTCCAAGCTATGGGCAGTGGCCGATCCCGGACAAGAAAGAAACGAGTGCACTACCCTAAACAGACACTGCATGCCATGATAAACACTCGACACTTGGATTTGTATCGGGTCGCTAGCGACGAACCCTATTAGTATCACTAAACAACACGATGTTTCGCTCAAGACTCCCTTTGTGAAACAATAAATCCACTGCAGATTACATTTCAATTGTGTATTCTTGGTGCTCATGTACTCTTGGTGCTCATGTACTCTTGATGGCGTACTAACAGATCACTATAATGTAATCTGCGATGCATAGTTTCAGTGTCGAATTGAGAATATGACTGAATCTGCATAATTGGCATATTAATTGCCCAAGAGTTGTATTCTGCTAAAATGTCCTTACAGTAGTGCGTATCGTGAAACGAAAACATGGTGAAGTAAGTGCTGAAGAAATCAATGTTCATTTTAATTCGCTGGCGGCTTTCAGCAGAAGTGTGTTGCAGATACATGTACCACAGTATCATTATATCGTTCTTGTTCGGAGCACACTAGTTTGTAGTGCGCAGTCGTGCAATTGGTCCGAGATTAGGGTTAGTCCTACTCACGTAAAGCCAAAGAACACGCCTGACGCAACGGTGATAAGGCCAATTGCGAAGGCAAATACACCGATATCTTGACCACACATCAGGCGTCCATCACAGCAAAATCTCATTTTTCCAGGAAATGTCTCCCATTTTCGACGCGCCATGGCGCAGAAAAACAAGCGCCGAGCCGGGCAACTAGTACTTTGAATATATCATTAACGTCTTCTCGGGCAATGGGTGATTCAATTTGACAAATCTGAGAGAGACAGTAATTGGCTCGTCTGAAAACAGTATGATTTGTGCACAATCATGTGCTTCGAACTGAGAAAGAAAGTGAACTCGAAAAGATTTTTGTAAGATACACACGTACACCATGCACAAAACATGTGTCAATCGATCGCGCATGTACCAGTGCAGTGTGTACTGGAGATCAAGAGCGTGCTACACGTGGAAGTCATTTCAAAAAGTCCCACTTCCGAATCCACATCACTGACATCAGGCTCACCTGCCAGCAGGCCTATTTTATTTAGCATGCATCCTGGTTATCATTGACATTGGTATAAAAGCGAAGATAAAACAACTGCTGTATCGTTTCTGCCAGTTTTGCCTTTTGGATGGTAGGTCTAGTTATTATTGTCAGTTATATGTAGCTGTGGTACTGGAGGTGCGCACGCAACGCGACGAAGTCACAACGTTAGTGGTTATCGTCGACAACGGCCACACAAATCCTAAGGTAGGCTAGCCTAAACTAAAGACATAACTCTCACTCTGAAATTCTCTGGAGATTACTGTCCAGGGAGCCCTACACAATACACATTACACGTATGTGTAGGGCTAGCTCCCTGGCCCATGGTAGTGGTACTGTCAACAAACAATAACTAACTTTTAGGGGCCGTCCGTAATTATCGAACGTTTTTCACCAAACGAATTATTTTAGTTTAGACCCAACCCCTCCCTCCCTCCCCCTCAGAACGTAAAAAAAGTTTGACATATGCATGCATAATACAACAAAAGTTGCAAGTGTGTAACTGCTCCTATGGGCATGCATATGTATCAATGTTTTCTGAAACGAAATTGGTCAACCCCCTCCCACCCCATAACGAAATTATTTCGTTTTGTGAAAAAAGTTCGATAATTATGGACGACCCCTTATCTTGTTTATAATACGAAATATTTTAATTGTTTGTTTTTCTGTGGCTGCAAGCTGACCCACCGGTGTTCATTCGATATTCGTGATGGAACAAAATCGCGGAATGCCCGAGTCGCCGCTAGTTCGGGTATGTAACGTCATGGTCCTTTTGCTGTCACAACTACTTTCAACACTATAAGGGTACGCACTCCAGTGGTGAAACTTGAAATAAACACTAGTTTGGATTTTTCATTTGGCTACATCTGTCACTGTCCCACACACAATGGATGTACCCAATCTATGCAGAGTGCTCAAATGCTACAGGGGTAGAACTTACAAGTACTACAAACCAGTGGACTAAGGTCAGTGTTCTGTTACAACGCCCGACTTTGAAGTAGCCGCTTGGTCCACTGTTTGTTTGCCGTCCTTCCGCACATATAAGCGCACGGGCTTATGTCCGGACATAGCACACACCCCAATTATAAGCGCATGTGCTTATATGTGAACAGCATTGGTGAAACACCCGGGAGCTGAATGCTACTAAGTAGTGTGATGACACCATTGTTTAGGACAAAGACCGTCTTATTGCACATATAAGCGCATGTGCTTCTACCCGGACATGTTTAGTAATGTTTACACAGCAAAAAATCTTTTTTGCAGCCCATTATTATTTTTTTATAAGCAAGCGCGCTTATGCATGTATGTGGTGAAGTACGGTAGAACGTGTATCAGTGTTCCAGTGGTAACTGGAGCATATTGCAAGGCCGGGGTAAACCGAAACTGTGGCCGGGTTCATGGTAGAAGGTTACCTAGCCAGTGGTGTGAATGGAGGAGCAGGTAGGCTCGCCATCTTTGAGCTGCGTGTTTTAAACGTGTGGGTTCACGGCTATCTTTCCTCGTAGTTAGTAGCGGTGACGGTGGTGGTTGAGCTGCCCCTGAATTGCCACTTTCGAATCAAGTTCCGCTCTTAACCCTTTACTGTCCGTACATACAAGCATCGATCCAATGGGATCGATGGGGTAGGCATTTTGAAATTATCGTAACTTGCTCAAATCTAGGTCTTTTGGAGAGATCGAAATATGTAGGTCGAAGAGAAAAGTCTCAGCTGTCGCCTCGAACAATTTCCGAAGCGATACGAAGAGCGGTTGCTGAGTTATCGCACTCGTAATTCTGGTCCCGGGAAATGTGCATTCAGAGCGCGACGCGCATGTCGACGGCTGGGATTTTCCCTGTTTACGTCACCTGTTGGCAAGGCTACACCGATTCAAATTCAAAAGTAGGTTCCCGGGAGTCTCTACGAAAATATTTGAGCTCGATACGAGCAACAGGGGTGACATGGTGGATTGAGATCGATCTCGAGCGTGAGCTCTGCGCTTTTGCGCGTTCCCTGGCTTGCAGCGCTGGACCAGTGCATCCTGTGGCGCCGAGTGTGGGCTCAATGCGTTCGTCTCGTCAAGATCTTTCCAGGATGCCCAAGATCGTGGAAATCGTCAAATTCAAACCAAAGTTACGTCTAATTTTAGTTTCAGATTTTGTGGTTGCGTGGGCTTGTATACATTTTAATCGGACAGTAAAGGGTTAAGTTGGCCTGTCCAGTTCTAAAGGGTGTGTTTCGTGCTTGTGAGTCCTTGCTCAAAGCAGGTAATATTCTGAACGCATGCGACACATCTCGAGGCGTACAACTACAATCATTATAAATCCTTGGCCTCGTGTTAAAGGCGATACAAGCACCGATGTCTGACGGTGCTGTTCTTGTTCTCAGCCAATGATGGCATGCACGTACTTGCACATTGTATACTACATGTAGTACAATGACTCTGCCTACTTTTAGTGGTCTCATAGTAGTGACAATATCCGATCCAAAAGACTGAGAGGAGGGCATGTGAATGATGTGATGTGACATCATCATCATCATCATTTGAACAGCCTCTTGTACGGGCGAGCAAAAACGCAATACATCAAAATTCAAATAGAATGAAAAAAGAGAGGAAATGAACACAAAGTGCACTGGAACTCAATATAAAAAGGAACGCAAAGTGCAGTTGAACACAATGAGCATGGGGCATGGGGCCACCAATCGGAGAAGACCGGCTCATAATGGAAAATACAATCATCATCATCATCATCATCATCATCACCATGTCATCCGTGTTGACGAAAGAATATTTCTTTGGTCGTTCGATAAGCCGAAGAATATTCGGCTACTGGGTTTGGATATTCGTTTCACCACGACATTCTATGTACTTCACAATAGCGAGAGTTCCCAGATTACCTAGACAACTGATACCCAATTCTAGGTATTCTATGTACTTCAAGTACGTAGCAGATCGCACGGATTAGCAGGATTGTGTTCAAGGACAAACGCTGGCTTTGCTCTATTGGGTTGGGTTGACTTTTGCATATCAAGGTGCGGCTGCTGTCACCCTCTGCTGTGTTGTTTCCCATTGCTGTTTGTGTGTGTGTGTGTGTGTGTACGTGTGTGTGCGTTTGCGTGTGTTATTGTGCATGTGTGTGCGTGTGTGTGTGGGGGGGGGGGAGGGGTATGGGTGTGGGTGGGTGTGCTTGTGAACGGTCTCTGCTAGCCAGGCATTGGAGGTATCTATCAAGGCAGATGAACTGCAGGCAGATGGCAAGATTCTCGACGCTGGTCTTCTTCATGGCGAGACTGCGTGTACGTGTTCCTTGTAGAATGCCGCGGGGGGGGGGGGGGGGGGGAGGCGCACGTACACACACACACACTGCCTTTACCCCCCCCCCCCCCCCACACACACACACACCACTACACAGTAGTCATTGCAAAACAAATTGCACAAAATGTTACAGAATTTCTTGTGTCATTTGAAGAGTGTTTGCAGACGTCACACATGCATTTCCCAAATCCCCTGTCATCATGAAAAATATAGTTTAGATTCGGATGACGATCATCGAAGTTTTAGCATCAAGAAGAGTCAGCACCATACACAATTCTGGATCATGCTAGTGAAGCATTACAAAATAAGTACAATCGAAACTCTTGCGACCAAGAGTACCTTTGTTATATTACGACGTAAAATGAAGTTGAAGACACCAATGCTGCTGTACTGTTCGTTGATTCAAATGGCGGTAGATACACACCTGGCAATATGGCGGTAAACACAAGTCTGCCTACACACACAAAGCTCGACTCGGGAGAATGAGAGAGAGAGAGAGGGGGGAGAGGGAACGAGAGAGAGAGAGAGAGAGAGAGAGAGAGAGAGAGAGAGAGAGAGAGAGAGAGAGAGAGAGAGAGAGAGAGAGAGAGAGCGAGAGAAGGAGGGGGAGTGGGAGAGAGAGAGAGGGAGAGAGAGAGAGAGAGAGAGAGAGAGAGAGAGAGAGAGAGAGAGAGAGAGAGAGAGAGAGAGAGAGAGAGAGAGAGAGAGAGAGAGAGAGAGAGAGGGGGGAGGGGGAGAGAGATGGGATATATTTTCCACTTCGGCAATGGATACGAGGTCATGTACTCTTGGTACAATTGATGTAAACATACTAGTAGTGATACGTCAAGTATAATGTCCTGGTATTGGGTTGAATGCAGAAATACTGTTACAAGGGTGTTATCACAATACGGATAGACCAACTGTATATTGCGTTGTTTGTTTGCGTGCAGTTCTTATGGGAGAGGCTGCAAGGGAGTTCGAAGGCTCAACCGTGAATGATGCCTTAAAGGCTCAGCGAGAGCATCACTTGATGATGGAGAGACTTTGCACGATGCATGCGGACAACCTCTCGAGAATACATCGAGGTACGGATGGACAGCGAAATGGCTTGGTGAACTTATTTTTAGGGTTTAAACTCATGCCAACACGTGGAAAGCCGTCTTGTGACGGGAGGAGAGTTTTTGTCCAGTGCTCGGATGTCCCTTTTCTTCAGCTCTCGTTTCTCAGCATATCTATTTAGTATCTGTGCTGGGTGGATCATGTTTAAATTTTTGATACTGTACTACAACTATAGTTTTTAATTCCTCCCTTGCCCCAATGGACTAACAATGTGCAGTGCAATTGTGCTTTTGCTTTGATTCATTAGCTCCAGAGGACAATGTAAAGGTTGTGTACAAAATGGAGATCGACGGCGAAAAGAAAATATTTCAGCAGTGCCCCGCGGATCTAGCCAAATTTGTAAGCACTCTATGCGTAATTGTACGTTGCTTTGTGTTCTGCATGTTCTCATTTTTCCAGTGTTGTGTGGTCCCCTCCACCCTCCCTTTACACACACACACACACTTGTTGTCCTTGTGCTTGTTGCTCATTGCCAAAACTGGTCACGTGGGTCTCCCCGGGAGAGAGCCTCGAAAGGAATCTTGGAGAGATGACTCAATTGGCTATTGAACCGCCCAACGGCCGACACCCCCTGAAATCCCCAAAACTCTGGGTGGACTTGAAAATGATCCCACTTTTGGGCTCACCACACCTCAGTAAGTGGGTGAGGACAAGGTGCAGGAAAAGGATTGACGGCATCAGGGTATCCGTCCAGGATCCAAATGCAATTACCCCTGCCCCCCCCCCCCCCCCCCCCCGTGAAGGTAATACTTGCTACTAGTGTGGGTGGCTAAATTAGAGTGGATCTGATATAAACTTCACTATCACCAGTGATTACACAAGAGTTAATCTAGCCAGAAGCAGTCCTTGGTTAACAGGTATGTATACATGTACAAGTACTTCGAATAGAAAGTATAATTATGAACCCTGGAACCAACAAAGGTGGCTGGTACAGCATTACACCTTCAAGCAGCCAAGCTCGTTCGCAACAGACCTAACACAATCAGGCATAAGTCTACCCACCAACCGAACTAGCTGGCACACACACACACACACGCACCCATGCACACACGCGCACACACACACACACACACATATGTACACACAATCACTCTTTCCCTCCCTCTCTCTCTCTCTATCTTTTTTTTTGTATCCAGCTTGATGCAATGCGATTCCTTCAGGATTCAACGAAGAAAGAAGTAGGCCTATTGAAGAACACCATATCTGAACTAAAGAACTTTATACAGGATGTAGAACGTGTTATGCCTGTCCAGTCACCTCAAGTTTGTCCACATTGCGAGAAAGAAATTGAAATTGCTACTATACCACGGCCACCTTGTCTGGCTGCACCAGCTGACCCCACACAAGCTGCGACTGCACCAGCTGACCCCACACAAGCTGCGACTGCACCAGCTGATCCCACACAAGCTGTGACTGCACCAGCTGACCCAACACAACCTGTGACTGCACCAGCTGACCCCACACAAGCTACGACTGCACCAGCTGACCTCACACAAGCTGCGACTACACCAGCTGATCCCACACAAGCTGCGACTGCACCAGCTGACCCCACACAAGCTGCGACTGCACCAGCTGACTCCACACAAGCTACGACTGCACTCGCTGACCCCACACAAGCTGCGACTGCACCACAGCCACATTCAGCTGCGACTGCATCAGCTGACCTCACACAAGCTGCGACTGCACCAGCTGACCTCATACAAGCTGCAACTGCATCACCTGACGTCACTTCCAGCTGATGATGACGGAGACTCCCTCGATTTAGCCTAAGACCAAGAGTTATGTACTCTTGCTAAGACCTCTGGGGAATCCATAAATACAAATTCAAAAAATACAATTGATGTCCAGGCACAGCAGCAGAAGTGCAGTCAGTAAAGAAAGTGCTAAAACAACAAGCCAGTGGTCTGGTATCGGTGCGAATTACTCCTCAGCAACGGACTGGAGAAGTTATTGGTGACAGGACATGTACAGCATGATCTCCAGCTCTCTGACTCACCATATATAATGCGAACACTAGAACATCCTTCTTTGAAGTCCATGTACATGTGCGCAGGGCACTGTGTGTGTATTTTAAATGTGTTCATGTGTTCGGCATCAAGCTATCAACCCTGTGTTTTCAGGTTACATTCAGTAGGTATAGTCTTCTCTGTTTGGTGAGGCAATCGTGTGGCAATGTGAAGACAGTGAGTCACAAGCTATGGTTTATACACACACATGCGCGCGCGCACGCACACACACACACACTTGCACGCACGTACACCCGGATCACATCACACCAGTTCCGATGCTGAGTTTAGAACTTTTTTTATCATGCGACGTAGACTATCTTGTACTATCAACCCCCACCCCTTCCGGTCTATTCAACTTTTATTCATTCTATTTTTATCCTGTCTATATTATGTAGAGTGTATCGTGAAAGTGTGTTTGTCTATTCTGGGCTCAAACCAGCCTTTTATGCCAGCTATTTACTTTAACCTTCAGAAGTGTTATATTCTAAGGCGCTGCTTGTATACTATCTTCTACCGTTGTTATGACAAGTATCTATGGGTGTGATGATGTATTTGTAAGGTGAGGGTATACAGTCAGACCTCGCTTAACCGCACACATCTGTTTTCCACAAAAATGTCCGGATAGGCGAGGGAACCGGATAACTGAACACACATACTGTATATGCATGTGGCATGTCATATGCAGTGACATCGTACATACATGTAGACGGGTCCTATGCAGTACAACAAGCGTGCACAGTATGTAAAACGAGCGAGAAAAATGACAAGTGCATGCAACTAAGTGCTGTCCACATGCACCCAGCAGGTCAAGGACCTCATTTGCCTGTACAACTCCCTGATTCTAGCTTCTGCAAGCCACATGCAACCGGATATGACGAAGCTTTTTGTACACATTTTAACTGGTTTGTACACAAAATCATGCACCGGTATGCGGATCGCGAGGTCCGGCTATGTTGTATGCATCACATATGCTGCACATCGGTAACCAGCGATTTTCTTCCGGATGGCGAGGGATCCGGATAAACGAGGACCGGATAAGCGAGGTCTGACTGTAGTTGGCCAGATTCATCTGTTGTAGGCAATTTTGCTGGCCGTATTGGCGGGTCAATCAGACGAAAACATGGTGTTGTCGAAATTTTAATGATTACAGTGTATCAGCATTTGCCAGTATCGAGCCTTGCTCCCACTGTGCAGGTGTGTTTCTGCAACTTGTTGGAGTCCAAAAAATTAATAATAATTCACCATGGTGTCGTTTTGTAGAGTGTGTCTATGCAGCTCCTGTAGTAAAAAGAAAGGAAGAAAGAAAGAAAAAGAAAGAAAATTAATGATGAACACATGAGCCCCGAGTGAATGTGCATGTGTTTAGATGGACTATGCGAGTTCTCCCTTATCAGAACATTCTCCTCGACTCACCGAACCCCCCCCCCCCCCCCCGAGTGCAGATGCGGGTACTGTCCTGTAATCGGCACTGTACTGCGTATTGGCGGGCGTTGCAACTTACATGTAATCCTGTGCAGCACCACAAGCTTTCCACTGCACCTGTAATGTGACCTTCATGCAGATGGGCGGACTCAGTGAACGGATATCCTTATATAACACGCACGTTAGGATGCGTGCGCATGGAGTTGGGGATACATTCACACATTTACACGCCCCAAAAATGCTTACCGGTACCATTCATGCAGACTGAGAGTCATGGTGACATGGGTAGAAGGAGGTACAGAGGAGCCGTATGAGCTGCATGCACGATCCACCATAAAATTGCAAAAATAATAATAATTTGCAGTACAGCACACCAGATAAACAGTGGTTGAGGCAGACATTGAGCCCTCACCAAAACATTGGTATATGCACCACGGCTGCAGCAATACGCCTAATCAACTGTCGAGCAGGAAAGAATCAGACCAGACAAAAGGGGAAAGTAAAACTAGCAATCTCTTTTCTCAAAACCAGCAGGCACTAAGGAGAGAGAGAGAGAGAGAGAGAGAGAGAGAGAGAGAGAGAGAGAGGATTGAAGAGGGTCAGCTGAATCCAGAACAAACATGACATAATTAAAGTAGCTAAAGCGAGAGAAGGCAGAACAAAAGAAGAGAATGATGGCTGTCCACGGCTATCATTCTGAGTGACCAGCACCAAGGAGCAGGACGGAGTGGTACATGTACATGTTAACTTATGCTCAAATATGCACGGTAGACACAGGCAGAGCTCTCCTGCAAAACTTTGGCAGCCTAGTTTGAGACGAGGGGTAAATAATATACAAGCTCGGGGATTTTATGGAATAGAGTTAAAAATAAATTTGGTACTTCAAAAAGTAGAATAAATTTAGTGATACTTCTTCGAAGCGCAGTGAACAGTATGAAGCCATGCAAGCATAGGAAAAAACCTTTCAAGGCACAGCCTGGGCCTGCCAATCAAGTGTGTGGGTAATGGAAATGCAGCTACTTAATAAATCAGTAGTAAAACTAGACGCCACCTGGTGGCGACCAGCCGCCGAACGCCTCTTGCAGGAACTGGCCAACGGCAATGGTGATGCGATCGTTGCCCTGCAGTGATACGATCTGAACGCCAAGTGGCCGACCGTCGGCGCTCAGTCCCAGCGGGCACTGTGTCACGGGCATACCGGTCAGGTTGAACAAGGCCGTGTAAGCGTAGTTCATTGGCGTTATCAGCGGGTAGTTGTGATACGGGGCTAGCGTGGGATGCGACGGGAAGATGAGCACGCCATTCTCTCCGATCAATTGCTCGAGCTCGCTCTCCAGCGAACTGCGGATCTGCCGCATTTTCAACAGTTTGGACTCCGGTATGTTGCGAATCTGAGAGCTAAGCAGGGCAGTCAGAATGGCAATAAAAGTGTGGTTGGACTGCCCAACACACCACTTGCATAGTTCCTTCACGGATGGCCATGCACCGGCATGATTGTAGGAGAGATCATAAAGACGCTGAGACATGTCCGGACCACCAAGCTCCGCCATGCCAACGGACCATAGGTCCGAGGTGCACCGCAGCTTCCTCAAGCTGGTCTCCTTTACAGTAACACTGAAGCGATCTGCCAGTGCCTTGTTGACGCGCTGCTGTACGTCGGCCAGCTCCTGTGCTAGCGGAGACTGGAGGACAGTGGTTGCCGTGTGAGCATCAAGGATAGAGATATAGTGCAGCGAGGAGAGATCAACAGGCGCAACCTGATCGCTACACAAGGCGGCAACGGCTGCAGCGTGCATGACAGGCCAGTCGGAATGCGATGAGACGTGATCGGAATCGCCTAAAAACTTGGAAGCTG
>NC_088643.1:51692705-51702705 GCF_964019385.1 Sycon ciliatum
TCTCTTATACCGGCTCTAGTTTCCTTCAGAGAGTCAATGTACTTCTGAGTGCCTGATTTTTTCTGACACTTGAACCTGTTGCTGCATTGTTTTTCTCATGGCAGCCATTATCATTTTGATTCCGGAATGAGAATGCTCATTCCAGTAGGTGAGGTGGAATGATCATTCTCCAAAAAGAATCATTCTCAGCGATTCCAATTCTGGAATGACCAAAATGGGACCAACCAAACGGAAAATTTTAACCAAGCAAACGGGCAAGAATGATACCCAGTGATTCCCATTGCGGAATGTGACCAACCAAACGCAGCCTAAGTCTTGCACCTCCTGTAAACCGGAAAATTTCGGTGGATGTTTTTTTTTCGGTAACTTCGGTACGGATAATTTTTACCTGAAATAAAATGCACCGAAAATATGCGTACATGTACATGCATGCCGACTGCAGCACGGAAAACTGGTTTGCCGAAATTTTCGTGCTACCGAACCGTTGGTTTTGGGAAATACCAAAAATATTACACCACCGAAAATTCCCGGTTTTAGAGTATAGTGCTGTCATCCTGGGCACCACATCAGGTTTCAGCATACACTTTGCACTTTGCAGCCGTGTAGAAAGACCACTCACTTCTCCACGTTGGTATCGATGATCTGGTTACACTCTTTGTGTCTTTTCGCCTGCAGATAGCCGTCCTATCAAGATACCTACTGTGTTTTCTAATGGTGATTGGGCATTGCCAGTGGAGGTATGCAGAATTAGAACATGTTCGCATCCTTGTCTGTACACAATGCAAATGTACCTGTGGATTGCATTTTTACCGAAGGTTTTGTTTGTTTTTGATCTCAGCTCTCATCTTTCTTTCCTACTTGTTTCTAAAGATACTTTGCCCTTTTGTAGACCTGATTGGTTTATGTTGGAACTGTGTGTGTTTGTTTGTTTGTGTGTGTGTGTGTGTGTGTGTGTGTGTGTGTGTGTGTGTGTGTGTGTGTGTGTGTGTGTGTGTGTACATCTGTGTGTGTGTGTGTGTGTGTACATGTCCGTATTTCTCCTTTGTTTTCTCTGCTGTCGTCAGTTTTCCATGGGTTCTCAGCCGGTGGCACATACTCACACATTCCCGGAGTACACAGCTGCATTACAGGTAGTTTTATTTTTGAATAGTGAGATGCCAGTGTACTTATGCTACCGGGCCACATTGCTTTGAAAGGTGTCCTTGTTTGTGAGGGACCCAATGCTCTCTCTCTCTCTCTCTCTCTCTCTCTCTCTCTCTCTCTCTCTCTCTCTCTCTCTCTCTCTCTCTCTCTCTCTCTCTCTCTCTCTCTCTCTCTCTCTCTCTCTCTCTTTTTCTCTCTGCTGTGTGTCACTGCACTGCATGGTTCTCACTAACGGCCTCATTGCTGTGTGTCACTGCACTGCATGGTTCTCACTAACGGCCTCATTGATCTGCATCGCTTGTATTGTATACCTGTGTTTACTGCTTACTGCTGCTTTATTGTTCCAAGTATCAGTTTAGTTAAGTTTAAACATCTCTTATCATTATTTTTATTTTTCTCACCCCACACCCCTCTACTCTGTTATCGGCCCTCTTAAGAGTCGTGTTCATCACTGTTGAGGCTTCCGATGGAAAATAAAAGAATACTACTACTACTACTACTACTTCCTGTTGGCATGTACATTGTGTTCTCACTATGCATGCATTGGTAGACTACTTTAGTTCCTCAAGACTCAGATAGCGTTCTCTTGGCCGCTCGCCTGGCCGCTCGCCTGGAGGCTCGGCTTTGAGCGCCGGCTCTGATTGCTGAAATGAACTTCTCAACAGAAGTAAATGGCTACGTTCTTTGCATATTCAAATTGGTTGTGTTCTTGTTTCTCCGCATTCTTTTTCTTCTTGTCCCGATGTGTGCATGTAGAGTTTAGTGTCTCACGTCACCAGCCACGCACCAGTGGACGTTGGTCAGCTTCTCGTTGGCCGAGGAACGTGCACTTTCGATCCTGGTCAGCAGCTCGCTGGTGGAGGCGATGGAAACGGCGGCGACAGCGATGTCGCCTTTGCTTTGTGCTGTACGTTGTGAAGCAAGATTAATCGTACGATGCTGGTGTGTCACGGCTGCTTGCCGCTTTGATTGCTGATTCAGTGTTTGTTTGAAGGAAACTGAACAGCTAGATGGAAGTAGATGAAGCGATCTCCACTGATACTGGTACATGCTGTAAAGTGGGGAACTTTCGCTAGAGATTTAATTTCGCTATTTTCTCGACCTTCACACATGCGCGAATACAAATCGCCACAAACCGCTCTATACATTGATTGTACACTGTACAAGATCCAATTGAAGAGATTTAATCGCGAACGTGTCTCATCGTGAACCAGCGCAGTTCTTGAAAACGCAAAATTTGTGCACCGCGAAAGTTTATCGCTTTACAGTAGTAGACCTACACTCGGACGTCTCTTATCCGGGCACCTTGGGACGGGGCACTGCCCGTATCTCAGATTTGCCCGTATCTCAGGATAACTCATCTACCATGTATCATATCATTTGTCAAAGAAGTTTATTTGGCACGTATTTCACATGTTCAGGATACAAAAATAATCCACTGATAACGTGTGGATTACACAGGTTGATAGTGACAAAATAAGCACTTGCGCATAAGTTAACCCCCCCCCCCCCAAATTCGAAGCATTTTGCCATAGGAACTCAAGCTGAAGGTGCCCGGTAGAGAGACGAGCCCGTATCTGAGGCGTCCGGAGAAGAGACGTTTGAGTGTACTGCCATGGCAACAAGTTCCTACTGGCCAACTACACACCTGTCATGTGAAGAACATAAGTAGCTTTAGTAGGTGGCACAGGTAAAAGATGTCCCCGGCTAAAACATCCCCATGCCTTGCCTTGCCTTTGCACCCAACTTCTGAGCTATCGCATTTCCCAGTCCTCATTCTCAATGCTTCACACAGCACTGATAACGCCTTGGAGAGATGGCGCGAGGAGCCAATACTATCGCACTGCCCGTTATCATAATCTCCATCTCGTCAACCCTGCCTTTGCAGTTTGCACGCAGCTCCTGAGCTATCACATTTCCAGGCCCTTCTCACTGCTTCACATAGCACAGGTACAGGCTAGCGGCTGCTCACAACCACTATAGGTGAAGACGGAGATGGCGCGAACAGCCTACACTATCTCACTTCCCCTTGTCACCATGTCCATCTTCACTCTCACCTGATTGTATTCATTGGTACTGCACATCACCAACTCTTTAGTTGCCTGATGATTGTGTATGCAAGTAGCTCGGAGTAGCAACGATATGCACTAGTAATCTGGGAGTTGTTCTGCCTGAGTATATAGTACTACTTGTAGTACTCTAAATCTACTTGTACTGACATTGCTGCTGCTGCTGCTGATGATGATGATGGTGATGTGCCTGGTGCTGCTACTGCTTCTGTTCAGGTAATGTGGTTACATTCTCTAGCAGTTTTGAAGTATTGCCAACACGTACATGTGATCTACACTCCAATCCTCTCCTGCGTGACTTGACAAGTAAAGACAGTGGCTGGCTATGGCTTGAACCACAGTTCGGGTAAGTGTAAGCAAGTACCATGTTTTCCGCAATATAAGCCGCACTTTGAATACTCAAAGTTCACAGAAAAGGGGGGGGGGGGGCACGGCTTATGCTCCGATGATCATATTAACCGTGATAAATAGGATAGATGTGTGTATTTCGTGGCAAAAAAATACTCCAGTGCGGCTTATACTCTGGATAGTGCGGTACTTGTCTCTTTGTCCACTTTTGGCTTGTGGAGACGCTTCTGCTTACAGCAGTGTTAGATTGCAATAAGATTGCAATCAAGAATCTGTATATGTGTGTGTGTGTGTGTGTGTGTGTGTGCGTGCGTGTGTGTGTGTGTGTGTGTGTGTGTGTGTGTGTGTGTGTGTGAGAGGAGCTAGGTAGCTCTTCTTTCATTCTCCTGGGTGGTTACCAACAGCCAGTGTATGCCGGAGTATGTGGTGTGGCGTGTGTGTGTAAAAAAAAGAAAGAAAAATGAAAAATAGGGATTCACTGGCCAGAAAAAGCCACTTCAATCAGCTGTGTGGTGGATACCAGGCTAAAAATTAGTGGCGGTCAATTCATCAGCCTTGCAAGCTGTTGAATGGTGTAGTCCCAGCACAAGTTGCTATGTCTAACATAGCTGTTCGCTATCATCGCTTCCGCGATGGGCATGTCTGAGGTCTGAGTTGTGTGTGTGTGTATGGTTCTGCACTGTGCTCATTCACGCAGGTATATTTTCAGAGCTAGCGAGCCCGGTCGGTATCAGCTGACTCTCTTTTATGACCAGCCGGCTCTCGAAAAGGTACATCTGTGTGGAATGTAAGTCATTGGCCAGCTTCTGCAGTACTTGTGTGTGTGTGTGTGTGTGTGTGTGTGTGTGTGTGCACGCGCACGTGTCTGCGCACGCGCATGTGTCACTGAGCACTGTGTCACGAATGTGTGAGCTGTAGCACGTAGTCCTATGCCTTTGCTTGTGTTGTATTCTACTCTGTCCTTGGAGAATGCCTCAGAGATTACACTTGCTCAGAGCTGTGCACATGTGCTGATCTGTACAGGTTGATTCTGTAGGCCCTGTGTGCAGTGCCATGCACACCATCATCTTTTCAAGAGCAAACATGATGATTGTGTGTGTGTCATGTGACAAGCATACAACATGCCTTGCAAGTTATATTATATGTGCATCACCTCCGTATGTGTGTTTGCTTATGTGCATGCCCGCGTGCGGATGTGTGTGTGTGTGTGTGCATGTGCATCGCAACTATTTTCCGTACAGCTGGGTGAGCGGCATCGACAAGGTCTCACACCCTGCCGTTTGGTCTGCATGTCAGCGCTTCATCAACAGCAACTGCAACCTTCACACGTTAGTGGGCAGCATTAGTCTAGTTTTACAACTGAGAGGGGCATAGCTGGTCCCCCTTTTAGGGGGGGGGGGGGGGGGGGGGGGGTGCACGGCCACATATGTGTAGGATGGCTGGTGCTTGCCATTCATAGTCATTATGTGCATGCTGAACCTAAGTCGAAATTTTTAGGGGTGCACGTACCCCCGTGCCCCATATAGGCCATGTGGGCTACGCGCCTGCAACTATACAACCGTGTACTGTACAACATTGTACACAGTCCAAAACTTATAATTATAGCATTGTCCCTGCTGTCAATGAGGAGTGAATGTCAAGCAAAGCTGTATTCTATTCCACTGTGCATGTATGTGTGTTTCGGTGTGGATGATCATATGGCTAATGTGATTGCCACCACTGATGATGATGATGTGCGTGTTTTTTGCTGCTGGTCCTGGTGCTGCTGATGCTGCTGTTGCTGGTGCTGCTGATGGCTATGCAGTGTGAATGGCGGAGACTACATGCTGTTGCTGTTTAACAGTCCAACTGATCCGGTTCAGTGCTACCACTGGCGTGCCAGCAGTCAGGTAGGACTCATTCTCTCTATCTCATCTTCTTGGTGTGTGTGTGTGTGTGTGTGTGTGTGTGTGTGTCTCCCTCTCTCTCTCTCTCTCTCTCTCTCTCTCCTAATACAGTGATACGTTTCCAATATACTGTATGCCTTTACCCCTGTTTTTTTGTTTGTTTTTTTTGTTGCTGTTTTCAGAATGATCGAACATCATCAGCGTTTTCTCTTCTTGGCTGTTGTCACCGGGCAGCATCCATTGTGAGTAGAACTTCTTGTACCCTGGGTCCTTTACCAGGGGAGAGTGGGCTATGGGTGCCAAAGAAAGTATCCCCTGAAACGTTCTGCCCGTGGTCGCTAGAGGCTGCACTACGCCGTGCACCAGTGCAGCTGTGGCACTGTGTAACAACACACTGACCTAGCCAGGCGGCTACACAGTCTCTTGTCATTGGATCTATGCAATACATGACACATGTACATGCCACTACATGTATATGTAAACAGTGGAATTCTTCCTCTGCCTGCACAGTACACAGTACCCAGTGAACAGAGCTTCCTAATGAGTCACTTTTACCGAAATCTGTCAGAATTGAAAATTACTAGTACCTGAAGATCACTTTTTTGTTTGAAACTCAAGTTGCAGCTGACACCTCGTTCTGCCTTCTACGCATCGTACATGTAGTACGTGTGAAGCCGTACAGACAAACCAGGTTGCAGGCACATGCCGCTTGCCTGTGTTGGTGGTGCCACACATTTTTCAACGCCCTGCTCAAAGAAAAGTACAGTCGACTTATCAATTCGTTCATTCCTTCACACTGTGTTTCACAGTTCAAGTGCAGTAGGAGAGAAAAAACAACATTGAAGTGCAGGCTGCGCTTCTGGAGAATAATGTAATTTAACTGACGATACCTTTGTGCCATGTTTCAGCAAGACGAAACAAGGCAGGGTTGTCTTGATTTTATTTACAACCTGTTCTGCACCCTGCGTGGTGATGTGGTGTTGCTGTTTTGCAGAGTCGTCAGGGCGCTGTTTCGGTCACCCTTCATGAGATGACGTATGGTGCGGCTCACACTGACTTCAAGGCTGCTTGTCAGAGCTTTCAATGGCAATCAAGGTATGGTAGTAACACTGTAGGCTGTAGCGCAGATGAAAGTTGCCCGTGTGGCAATACGTCTCCACTGTACTCGCCGTGCATGCTTTTCGTTTTTGTCTTGATCACTGGCGCAAGATATTGTGAGTGTGATTTGCATCTCGCAATCATGGATAGTTTTGAAATACCCTTGTGAGCCTCCTCTCATTGAATCATTATTTTCCAGCTCGCTGCTCTAACTTTCTGTATTGCCTTGTGTGATTGAGGCTAATCACTCCAATGCCCTCTGCTTGTGGGGTTTTCAATGCTCAGATCTACTGTTGGTGCTGGTGTGCAGCAGCAGTCCATAGGGCAAGTGGAAAGACCTAGTGTAGTGGATCACCAGCCGCGTGATCAGGTACCGCAACCCCATGAAAGAAAACCGAAGGTGAGGGTGAGTGGCTCTCCTGTGCCTAGTCTTGCTCTTGACTGGACTAGACAAGGGTTTCCTCCTTGATTGAGTGACTGCAGGAGGGTCCCCCCTTGGTTGATTGACTGCAGGGGAATTTCCCCTTGGTTAATTGACTGCAGGGGGATTCCTCCTTGGTTGATTGACTGCGGGAAAATTCCCCATGCAGGGCTGCTTCCTAGGTTTGATTGGAAAGAATTAGCTGGGCAGCTTCAGTACCAGCTTGCTGTTGTGACCTAGTCTGGCAACATGGCTGGCTCCTTCCGAAAGCTGCTTTGAATTATTAATGTACACCTAGGGGTCCCTGTAAAAAGGCGCTGACGCCTGTTGGGAATTCCCTAGTAAAAGAAGAATAAATAATAATAAATAAATAAAATACATGTGTGTACATGTACGTGGGCACTTGTTGATTTGTTAACTGGAGTTGTACTTCACACTTGACCTTCGACCTTCGGATTTGTTGTAAACAGATGCTACTTTGATAGGAAATGTAGTAATTGGTTTTGAGTACGTACGGTGATGGACGGCTGCGCTAGTCTGTGTGCAGTTGAAGGTACATGATGCCGATCGATCTAAGTTCTATGTTGCCACTGTACACTGTATGTCTGTATATCTGTGCTTTGGGCGTTGGCTGCAGATTGCTCAAGCTGCTGTGACCGAGGTTTCCCTATTCTTCCCACCCGTGCGTACACAGTTATCAGCCGACCAAGCAGCCGTTCCTGGCGGCGGCAGCTGCCAGCAAGGTTATGGCTACGAGCATCTGCCAGCCGGGCCAGGTGTAGATGATGCTGCTGCTTCTCAAGTCAACACCTCGATCTCCACTGGGCTGTCTATGAAAGATGTGGCCATTGCTGGTGTGAGCAGTCTCCCGGAGCAAGCTGCCAAGGCCGTTCGAAACGAGCGCATCGAAGAGTGGCTGGCAAAGCAGAAAGATGCGTTTGATTCCGTGGGCAGTTCTCGCGCCAAGGCCCATCCTGTGCGAACGCTATCCAGTGCTTTGTCTGCGCCGTCGCATGTTTCCAGTGTTGCCACATCTCAAGCTGACAGGCATGCTGGGAGCGCTGCTGCCGCTGCTCGACGAGTTGTACCTCCTCTGTCATCAACAGAAGTCATGACAAGAGCTCAGCCCAGTAGCGGCAATGCACAACAGCAAGCTGACACTGGCACAGCGCCTGGCTGGCGTAACTATCCTGCATCCTCAGCGATCACCGACACTGCTGCTCGTCACTATCAGCCCGTCGCCACGCGCACCAGTAGTCGGCCCGTGGGATCAGCGGCAGGCTCCGTTTTCACAGGCCAGCAATATGCTGCATCATCGTCAGCCGTAACGGAATCGTCCACCCAGCACTCGAGCATCCGCAACCGCCCGTCTCAGGTAACGTTCAATCCAGCACATCTACAGCATCCGTACCCCATCCCGCTGCCATCGCAAGTTGCGGCCGGGTGTTTAGAGTCTGATGCCTTTCCTTACCGCGCCCTACCAGCCAGTGGTGCTGTTGCTGGAGATAAGCGTGGGACTTCGAGTGGCGCTGAGTCTTTAGTGCATGATGCTGTTCATACTGCACAGCCTGTTCGATCGCATTCAGACGGACTGCCATTGCGCTCCGCTGCTGCTGCTTCTGTTAACCCACTGCAGTCATCCTCTGTGCCACAGTGCACGAATAGTGCTGTGCTTGGTACAGGGTCAGCACACACAGCTGCAGCAGCACACACAGCAGCACAAGCAGAGGCGATGGTAGCGCCAGCATGCAGCGCCGGAGCACCGTTCACACCACAACGGCCCAGGACAGCAGTACGCTGTGCCTTCGCCAGCACCAACTTACCCAATGCTAGTGCTGAGAGTGCAGCTGGCTTGATGGCCATGTCCGGCCAGTTTCAACACCCAGGGCTTTTCTCAGTGTCTCCAGTTGCAGGTCGCACTCCACTTTCCAGAGTCCATTTCACCGGTCAACTGGGCAATGGGGCTGCTGCTGCTGCAGGAGGTGCCAGTCCTAGCGCTATTGACGGTGCCTCCCCGGAATCACAGGGCAGTCTGGGTACAATCAAGGGTCCACCGGCCAGCAGTGTCAGTCAGCAGTGTGTGCCGGCTTCAAACGAATGTGAGTGCTATGCGCTTCTGGTCACAAACACACACACACACACACACACACACACACACACACACACACACACTTTACTTTCTCCTTTTCTTTTGTACTTGCTCACTGCCAAAACTGGTCGCGTGGGTCTCCCCATGAGAGGGGAGAGAGATACCAGGACACACACACATTATTATTATTATACGCATTCCCGCGTTGAAGTGTAGCAGCAGTATGCTCCGTCCACAGCTTCGCTTATGCAGAATGGCTTCCTTGGGTGAGAGGAGAGGGCAACCAACATCTATGAAATTGGTCACAATAACATGAAGAGAACCAACCTACATATGCAGGATTGCACAAGAATGGAGACGACAAAATATAATGGCTATAATCATTGTGCCACAAAACCGGTACACAGGAGATCTGTCGACAATGTAACGAAACATAAAACTCAGTTACTCAATACAGGTTCCACTTAATTACAAGAGAACAACGCTTCAACGTTAGAATGGCCGCTAAATTATCGCAAGTGTAGAGAACGAGTCCAATACAAATGAAAACCATGAACAGACTGTCCCGAAGTTATTTTGGGAACAAATTGTACTACATGTACTTGCTGATACTGAATACGCTGACGGAACACGAATTTGAGTTGAATACTCACGAAGTCCTGTACATGTACATCATTATGCGCCGGTGTTGTGGAGTAAGCAGGTACGTCAGTCACCAATCGAGCTTCAGCTCCACGCTCGCTTCAGCAGAATGTTGCCCGCGTTTGTTTGCTTTGCCTCCACACGGATAGACGGCCAGCGCAGAGTCCCGCGGCTCCGTGGCCGTAAGGTCTTGATATTCGCCGTTAGCGCCGTCAAGTCTCAGTCCACCTCTCACACCAAGCCGCCCTATGAAAATCTTTCTCTCTCCATTGGAGTGCTCCCCAGTTGCGCGAGGAGACTAGAG
>NC_088643.1:51706807-51711807 GCF_964019385.1 Sycon ciliatum
CCAACAGCAACGACAACAGAGCGCGCCGCCTGCTCCGCGTCACCTGCAGATTCTTGAGCCCAATCTCACCATGTCGCAGACGATGGACGTCAACTTGAGCTACGAGGTGGAGATGATTGCGCGCAAAAGACTTGGTGATCGCCAGCATC
This sequence comes from Sycon ciliatum, assembly GCF_964019385.1. Lineage (NCBI taxonomy): Eukaryota > Metazoa > Porifera > Calcarea > Leucosolenida > Sycettidae > Sycon > Sycon ciliatum. Next base: position 51,706,957 of record NC_088643.1, read on the forward strand.
CACCCTTGCTGCAGTCTGCACAATGTAGTAATGATCATAGAGGAAGGCAAGTACAGCCCCAGTACCAACAGCCCCAGTACCAACCGCAGCAACAGCAGCGGCATCATCCTCAGTATCAGTACCAGGCACGACAACAGCAGCAGCAGCAGCCTCAGCATGTCAACCAGCACTATCAGCAGCACTTGAGCGGCAGCCAGTGGAGTGGGGGTGATTCTCATCACGGCACTGGCAGTAGTATCACTGGCAGGCCAGCTCAGCAGGCTGCTGCCACCGCCACTACCAGCGCTGCTGTGCGCAAGCCACAGGGTAGTATCCTCAACGTAGCCAACATGACTCTGGGGACACGCAGCTACATGTCCAAGTACGGTCTCATTGAAGATGGCGACGGTATCAACGACATCACCGGTGAATACTGAAGATGACTAGGAAGTGCAGGCAAGCACTGTATGTGTATGCTGCCACTCGCTGGCTCAATGCGCACAGCAAACGCAAAGATGTGTATGGAAGACGAATGCCTCGACACTACACTCAACACTTGCAGGGCTTCCGATGTCCACCGCCGCCAATATTAGCAGCACACACACACACACGCACACATACGCACACACACGCACTCACTCGTATCCTGGCTTATTTATTAACTGATAATCACTGGAGCACGTAATCGTTGTTGTGGAGCCGGGGTGAGCGGGTGTTCATCTGAGAGTAATACAGGCAGGAGGTGGTTGGCAATGGTTTGCCCTCTGCTTTCTGCGCTGTCAGGTCTTCCCTCTGTGCATAGCTTGGCGGCTTTCTTTTGAACGATTTTTCTTCTGCTCTTTCGAAATTTACATTAAATTTTAGATTGATTCTGTTGTTTAGTGTTCACATGTGCTGGTCACATGCTATTCAATTCTTTCAGCAGTTGATCTTAGGTGATAACTGTAACATGTAAGATGTCTGCATGACTTGTGTAGGAATGAGAGAGGCTGACGCCGCTGTGTGTAATGGCGATGACGGCTTTCGCCCGGGTGGGTGGACTGGATTACACTGTAGCGTACCAGTCTTGCGTTCATGGTGCCATTTGGCATGCATTGTGTGCATGTCATGATTGCATCTTGCTCTGCTGTGGTGGTATGTTGTATGATCTGCTACAGTAGTGCAAGAACAATGCCACAGTGTGTGCGTATCTAATGTGCCGCGTACATGAAAGTTGAAAACAAGTTCACAGAATGACAGATCGTAGAAGGACGTGTCATTGAAAGACAATTCACAGAATGTATCCTACACCACCGGACCGGTTCACAGCGAACATGATGAAGCATCACATCGAAAGCCAACTCACAGAATGTGCACCACACCAAACGATTCTGCAACGGAAGTTAGCAATAATCTTTTCAAGTACATCAAAACTACATGCACTTAGGAGTAAGTAGTATCGATATGTGCAGTGTTTGGATGTCCTTCTTTCCATCTAGTGCTAATAAATAGAGGTAGTGACGTCGGCAATAATTCTCTATGAAAGTTGGTTGCTCCCCACACTGGAGCTCTAGCTGTGGTAACTACAGTATCTCCAGTATATTGCCGTGTGGCGCTTGTGGTGCTATAACTTGGTGCTTCCATAATGTACTAAAAATGCAATACAAAACTGGAGAAGAAATCAGGAAATAATGCTAGTGTAAAATAAAGATTTTCAAACACAAACCAACAGAAAACTTCAAATCAAAACTCTATAAAAGAATTATTATCAATGAACTCAAAGAATTTTGTTGTTGTTGTGGTGCTTCTATCATTTTCATTGTCGGGTATAAGCGGGGATTACGCATCGCGCAATGTAAACATCACTTTCAAAGGGTCACGACGACTTAGACGACAGTAATGACGGAGTCCCATGCCAATAGGATTATGGAAGGCCTCCGGCGCGTGGTGCACTGACCTGGTTTCATACAGGATACGGCTATATGTTGTGGAGAGGAGAGGACGAGATGAGGTAATGCATTGGAGGTGCAGTCGGAAAGATAAACTAAGCTGCTGACAGCCTTCAAGAGGCTTGGCATCGTTGTTTTGCACCAGTACATGTCGTTCGCTGTCACCATCCAACAATCTGGACGAGCATTGCCATTTTAGTCAAGGAGGAACACCGTGCTACAAAAGCTTGAAAAACTGCTTGCTGACAATGCTGGACCAGATCACTTCTCATCCTTGTTGGCCACTATCTCGAGCACATAACGGATACGCACCTGCGCTTCGTTCGGCACAATGTATTCAGAAAAGTCGTAGGAGAGGTTTTCGTTAGCTGCATTTTCATCCAGTGAGCGGCCATGGTGTGCTGCTTCACCGAGGGGAATTTCAACCTATCACAGAGAACCAAGCAGCAGCAGCAGCACCACGAACACAGTGAAACCAATGAGCACATTGCTATTCCTGGTCATACACAGTGAGTTCAGATCTCTGACCACATCGGAGTACTTTGAAGTAGAAAGTACACATGGTGTGTGGACAGTGGTGCCAGTATGGGTGACATCATGTGACCCACTGATAGGGGGGGGGGGAATGCCAGCCTTGCCAGAAACCAACATGGGTGACCTGGTGACATCCTGGGACCCACTGATACGGGGAATGCCAGCCTTGCCAGAAACCAACATGGGTGACCTGGTGACATCATGGGACCCATTGATACGGGGAATGCCAGGAATTGACTGGAGTTGGAAGTAACATGGCTATCCCGTATTATCATGCTGTAGGCATGCAACACCTCTCTAGGATCTGTAGTCCACATACACAAGCACATATACATACACATACACATACACATGCACATGCACATGCACATACACATGCTAAGGGTGAAAGTTGGCACTGAGATCCAGAGCTCGAGTACTCTTGCACACCAAGGGCCTTTAAAATCACAATCATGATTGAACCAATAGGCAGTCATTTTTCTCGGGTATACGAGAGAGAGTATTGTTTGTTCTCAGCGTCATATTATTTGTGCGTGCATTAAACCCGCGTACTGAGCCACAACCAAGCACAATAACTACATACATGCGGTGTGTGCAGGCCTGCTGCACAAGAAGCAAATAATTTTTGCAGAGAACACAATTTCTCGTTTCTTTCGCTTCGCTCAGCCAACGAGAAATAAGCATGTGGGTCATTTAGGCGCTCTCTACTTGTGTTCAAATGCTCACCACACAGTCTGAACATCAATATCTACTGACTGCTATCCTGAAACTGTAAATTTATGTGGTAAATGCATGTGCCATGGATGAACGAGTACTCTGATTTATGCCGAGTATGATTATTTTTGAAAAAACAGAGTGAGTACTCGAATATTCGGTATAATTCTTTCACCCCTAACACATGCACAGCATAACTGACCCAACGCTACACACTGCCAGTATGTATACATTGTAGAAGAAATACAAAGACACATGGCTGAATTAAATTTTCACCGCTTATTCGAGTATTTCCTGCTCTCAAGAAACTGAACCAAAAGTTGACTTATATCCGGGAATTTGCATGAAAATTCCAACGTCTTTACACTGCAATACAGTTTTGGGCGTGATCACGTTCAATGGATCAACATGGTACTCAGTAACTCTGTACTCATGGGTATGTTGCAGCAGGGCACAGCCTGGATATGCCTGGGACTTTTCTTGCCACGTGTGTCAATACCAAAGTGTGTCTGCATGGATAGTATTACTTTGACTACTAGTATCAGTCTTTCCATGCACAGCCGCTCGGGAAAACTTAAAAAAGAATGCTTAAGGTTCGGGGGGGGGGGGGGGGAGGTCGAGGTTATAACAGGAGAAATGCGGTACAATAGGCAGAATGCTATACTATAGTCCATTGACCAAATCTGGGCCCATAGGTCTTTCACAATCGTGAAGTCGATGGCTTATAGAGATAGGAAATATGATAGCCGTTGTTTTAAGCCTAAGACGAAGTGAGCACGGTGAAAATTGATCAAGATAATTATGCGCAAAAAGTATTTTTTTCAGATTGAAATCTGCTTCGGGAAAGGTCAGCTCCTGAATCATCTGATTGGTAGTCTGGACGCAACTGGACAAGAGTCAGCTCCTCTAGCTTCTTCCGGACGTTGTCATTGCTTGACACTGTACCAGAATTTGTCCTCGAAGCAGTTTACTCTCTTGGCAGGTTCGGTCAGAGGAATTTCCCTGCCTCTGCCATGTTTCACTCGACGAAGACACCTTGCCACAACGCCCACCATGTGCAGTTTCTTGCGAGATTTTCTCACGGTTTCAACTTACTACGTGATGGTCACATGCTCTACACATCGCTAACAACCTCTTGTACAACACACAGGACTGGCTTTGGCGCTATATGAGCTCCACAAAGTATGGTAGTTCTAGTGTATCAGGGGCCCAGATTTGGCGAATGGACTATAGTAGTACGCACTAAAGTGAGAAGTATCTGCTGCCGTTTTGCTTTGTGTTCACACCAATGTTGTTGCGCGTTGCATTTTTTTAAAAGCTCTTACGTTTGATCCACATTACCAGTAGATAATTCAGTTCATATTTTCAAGATTAAAAATTTTGTTCACAACGAACTGAATCCGTCTTCAACGGCTCCGTTCGGTCCTCAACTTCGTAGCCTCTCACACTGCCGTCAACGTGCTCCCGATGCCAGCCTTGCACGTACACACATGATATTGATGCATACAGTGAAAAGTAGAACGTCCATGCCTGTACATATACATACTGCACACACACACACACACACACACACACACACACACACACACACACACACACACACACACACACACACACACACACACACACACACACACACACACACACACACACACACACACACACACACACACACACACACACACACACACACACA